>NC_041218.1:25981886-26030592 GCF_002837175.3 Physeter macrocephalus
ATGTTTCTTGTGGGATTGTATTGCTATAACCTTCTCTCTTAGAACTGCTTTTGCTGCATCCAATAGGTTTTGGGTCATCGTAATTTCATTGTCATTTGTTTCTATGTATCTTTTGATTTCCTCTTTGATTTCATCAGTGATCTCTTGGTTATTTAGTAGCATATTATTTAGCCTCTATTTGTTTTTGTTTTTTACAGTTTTTTTTTCTGTAATTGGTTTCGAATCTCATAGTGTTGTTGTTGGAAAAGATGTTTGATATGATTTCAATTTTCTTTTTTTTTTTTTTTTTTTTTTTTGCGGTACGCAGGCCTCTCACTGTTGTGGCCTGTCCCGCTGCGGAGCACAGGCTCAGCAGCCATGGCTCACGGGCCCAGCCACTCCGCGGCATGTGGGATCCTCCCGGACAGGGGCATGAACCCGTGTCCCCTGCATCGGTAGGCGGACTCTCAACCACTGTGCCACCAGGGAAGCCCTCAATTTTCTTATATTCACCAAGGCTTGATTTGTGACCGAAGATGTGATCTATCCTGGAGAATATTCCGTGTGCACTTGAGAAGAAAGTGTTATCTGTTGGTTTTGGATGGAATGTCCTATAAATACCAATTTAATCTATCTGGTCTATTGTGTCATTTAAAGCTTGTGTTTCCATATTAATTTTCTGTCCTGATGATCTGTCCGTTGGTGTAAGTGAGGTGTTAAAAGTCCCCCACTATTATTGTTTTACTGTCGATTTCCTCTTATAGCTGTTAGCAGTTGCCTTATGTATTGAGGTGCTTCTATGTTGGGTGTATATATAATTGTTATATCTTCCTGGATTGATCCCTTGATCATTATGTAGGGTACTTCCTTGTCTCTTGTAATATCCTCTATTTTAAAATCTATTTTATCTGATGTGAGTATTGCTACTCCAGCTTTCTTTCATTTCCATTTGCATGGAATATCTTTTCCATTCCCTCACTTTCAGTCTGTATGTGTCCCTAGGTTTGAAGTGGGTCTCTTGTAGACAGCATATAGATGGGTCTTGTTTTTGTATCCCTTCAGCGAGCCTGTGTCTTTTGGTTGGAGCATTTAATCCACTCACGTTTAAGGTAATTATCGATATGTATGTTCCTATTAACAATTTCTTAATTGTTATGGGTCTGTTGTTGTAGGTCCTTCTCTTCTCTTGTGTTTCCCACTTGGAGAAGTTCCTTTAGCATTTGTTGTAGAGCTGGTTTGGTGGTACTGAATTCTCTTAGCTTTTGCTTGTCTGTAAAGCTTTTGATTTCTCCATCAAATCTGAATGAGATCCTTGCCGGGTAGAGTAATCTTGGTTGTAGGTTCTTCCCTTTCATCACTTTAAATATAGCATGCCACTCCCTTCTAGCTTATAGATTTTCTGCTGAGAAATCAGCTGTTTACCTTATGGGAGTTCCCTTGTATGTTATTTGTTGTTTTTCCCTTGTTGCTTTCAATAATTTTTCTTTGTGCTTAGTTTTTGTCAATTTGATTAGTATGTGTCACAGCGTGTTTCTCCTGGGTTTATCCTGCCTGGGACTGTCTGTGCTTCCCGGACTTGGGTGGCTATTTCCTTTCCCATGTTAAGGAAGTTTTCGACTATAATCTATTCCAATGTTTTTTCGGGTCCTTTCTCTTTCTCTCTTCCTTCTGGGACCCCTATAATGTGAATGATGTTGCATTTAATGTTGTCCCAGAGGTCTCTTAGGCTGTCTTCATTTCTTTTCATTCTTTTTTCTTTATTCTGTTCTGTGGCAGTGAATTCCACCATTCTGTCTCCAGGTCACTGATCCGTTTTTCTACCTAAGTTATTCTGCTATTGATTCCTTCTAGTGTATTTTTCATTTCAGTTATTGTATTGGTCATCTCTGTTTGTTCTTTAATTCTTCTAGGTGTTTGTTCTTTAATTCTTCTACATCTTTGCTAAACTTAATTTCTTGCATCTTCTCAGTCTTTGCCTCCATTCTTTTTCCGAGGTCCTGGATCACCTTCACTATCATTATTTTGAATTCTTTTTCTGGAAGGTTGCCTATCTCCACTTCATTTAGTTGTTTTCCTGGGGTTTTATCTTGTTCCTTCATCTGGTAGAAAGTCCTCTGCCTTTTCATTTTGTCTATCTTTCTGTGAATGTGGTTTTCCTTCCACAGCTTCCAGAATTGTATTTCTTCTTGTTTTGCTGTGTGCCGTCTGGTGGATGAGGCTATCTCAACACAAGGCCTCCTTTAAAAACATAGAGCTAGTAAGAAATTAGACTTATGTCTTATGGTATTAAGGGCTGAATATGGGTACTTTTCATTTTCATTATGCTCCCTCAAACTTTTTTTTACTGAAATTAACCCACCCATTCATGTACATTTCTACTTTATTATTCATATAGAAAGCTGGTTGTAATTATTTATTTGAATTTTTCCCTCATCCCAAATGCATAGTCACTCTTTCTATCACCAGGAGATACTTCAGAGTTGATGATTTAAATGCTCCTTTATAATATGAAATTACATTTTATTATCATCACCATTTAGTTTTTCATCATTTTCCTTATTCTAGACCTGGAATCTGTAGGCTTCTGATTCACATGTTTCCACAATGCATGCTGCATCCTGACAGCCCCTACCACAAAGTTCAACATAAATATTTGTTTTAAAATGGCTAAGTCAGGCATTCTTATGTATTGAATTTTCTAAACTTGGATCACTTTTAGTGCTAGTAATGGTAAAGCAGCTGATTCATCACAACCTGATAGCAACACAGTTTTCAACAAAAACTCTGATTGCCTAAGTATCCATTCGGACCAAGCAATTCTAAAATTTCCTCAAAAATATGAATGTTATTTATTTGAAAGATTTTAAGCTATGTTTTCATCCAAGTTAGAATATATTTCTATTTTCTTCCAAATCCATACAAATAAGACAACGCCTCCTTTTATATACTTTGAATTATTTATTAAATTTTGTTGATGTTGATGCTAATGGGTTAAAATATTGCATAAAACTGTAGACACAGCTCTGTATTTGTAGCACTTCTGAACAGTAAGATTTCCACTTTAACCTAAACATGAGGCTCTCCACCAGCATATTCTGCCTGTCCTTTCCTCCTCATGCCAGAGTCTACAGTGGTCATTTCTTTAACTCTATCAGATCCTAGACCAGGCATTTGAACACAGAAGCCTCTGTTTTACACTTGAGGGAAACTCATGAGCAGGATCTTTGCCAGAATGGCAAGATAGCAAGCATCTGGCCACTGGTGCCCTGATTCTTACAAACCAGTATCCACTAGGAGTTGGCTAGAAGCTGTTTCTTTCAAATCTAATGCCATATGCAACAGTATGGATGAATCTGGAGGGCATTTGCTAAGTGAAATAAGCTAGTCACAGAAGAACAAATACCATATGTGTCTCTGTACATGAGGTATCTAAAGCTCACAGAAACAGAGAGTAGAATGGTGGTTGCCAGAGGCTGGAGGGAGGGATTAATGGGGAATTGGTTTTCAACAACATAAAGTTTCAGTTATGCAAGATGAATAAGTTCTAGAGAGGTGTTGTACAACATTGTGCCTATTACTTAACAATACTGCATTCTGTACTTAAAAATTTTTTGAGAAGGTACCTGTCATGTTAAATATTCTTACCCCCCCAAAAAAACAAACAAAAACAAAACCCTAATGGAAGTCTAAACCCTACGAGTTTCCTCTTCTTCATCGCAGCCTAATAAGTAAAACCTTCTGCTTCCTCTTCTTCCTCAGAAGTTCCTCACCATATGGATTGCAATGCGTCTTCTCTCAAACATAACTTCCCCTTGTTCCCTAGCTCCTTACCTTCTCAAAACTTGCAACTTTGTTTTCTGTAACTCTCAGTCCATAGGACAGAGATTTCCTATGTTCTCATTCTTTTTTCCCTAAATAGTCTCTCTACCTCCAAATGAATGTGAAACTTACCATAAAAATATCCCTTGCTTGATATGTTTGTCAGGTGCTCTGAGATGCAGACCCAAAGAAGTAAGCATGCAAAGATTTTATTAGAGGAAAGACTATGTGAAAGGAAACGGGGAAAGAGCCAGGGAAGGCTGAGAGAACCAGTCAGGCAGTGATGCAGTTTGATCCTTAGTGAAGAAGAGGAGAGAAGGCTGAGTGGAAGCTGTGCAATGTAATAAACATTCAACAAAGTCATCAGGGAGTCCTTGAGCCCAAGTCTGTCCCTGCCTCCCCAGAATGGCCTACTTTAGTATTTCTGACACACTCATGTTGATAAGGTGAAGCTTAGAGGAGGTGTGTAAATGCTGTGATGGACTTTAAAGCTCAGAACCTGGGGCCCTTTGTCAATTATGCTCCAGGTAGTAGGAGGTACACAAGGTGCGTTACCACGGCTATCCATTCAACTCTCTATTACCAGTCAGCTACCACCCTCTTTCTTTCTTCATTTTCATGCCCACATATATTCAACAAGGTTTCTTCATTCATTTCTCTAGTTCTCATGCTAACACCTCAGGGTACCTCATCCTGGCTTCTTCTCTGTAACTACTTCACAGAAAATGTTCTCGTTAAATTCACCAATATATATTTGTCATTAAGCAAATGCAAAATTTTCAGTTCTTTTATTCAGTCTCTAAGCTGCAAACTGTAGAATACAACCTTCTTTTGAAAGATTTTTCTTTTCATTTTCATTTTTTTGCTAGTTTTTGACCTTTAAGTTTTATGATCCTTTTTGTTGATATCTGCTTCTCACTGAACTTTATACATTCAGCACTTTGTATTTACAGGTTCTGCATCTGTGGACTCTACCAACTGCAGATTGAAAATATTTTCTTTTTAAATTCCAGAAAGTTTCAAAAAGCAAAACTTGAATTTGCCATGCACCTGGCAACAATCTACACAGCATTTACATGGTACTAGGTATTATAAATTATCTAGAGATGATTTAAAGTATATGGGAGGATATGTGTAGGTTATATGCAAATACTACGCCATTTTACATAAAGCACTTGAGCATCTGTGGAGTGGATTTTGGTGTCTGAGGGGAGTCCTGGAACCATTCCCCACTCATGGATAGCAAGGGAAAACTGTAGTTGATGTGTCTCAGATGGTCATTATCTCATCCTCCCAATCTCTGTATTCAATTACAATTGATATACCAATTAAACGTGAATTTAAATCGCAAGCCTACATCTTTCTCCCTGAGCTTCACATCTAGATATCCAAATGTACTTGGATACTCACATACATACCTCAGATGCAAATACAAAATGAATCGTTTCCTACCAAACTTTCTCCCATATTCTAAATCTATAATAATCATGCTAGCAGTGTTCCAAATGCCCAAGTTAGAAACTGGAACACCAATACATTCTCTTTATCCCTATAACTGCTACTATATCCAATATAATGAGCCCTGTTAAACCTAAGAATTGCTCCCCCACTGCCATTTCCCTATTTTAAGCCACCATATTTATCATGAATTACTAAAAAAATTAGTCTTACTCTGTTCCCATCTTTATCCTTAAACATGTTAATGCATTATAGACTAAAGATAATTATCACATTACTTTAATTTATAACACATTAATATTTTTCATGTTATATCATATCCAGTCTACAAAATAAATAGATCAAATAACACAAGAACAGGATTTGGAAAATAAATATTCCAGCTCAAATTCTACCATTGACTAGCTAGGTAACTTGGGCACTCTGAATTTCAGTTTCATTCTTCTTAATGAAAAATGGACTAGATGAGATCAATACAGTCTAAACAGTGGGCCATATGCAAAACTAATTATGTTTCTATATCATGTTCATAAGGGACACTAAACAACATGGCTACTATAATTTGAGAGTCTCTGCTATTTTGATATTTTAAGAAAGGATTTATATTACAGAAAGTGGTATAGCCCTCTAACCAGATTATTTTACTCCCTCACTCCAGTCCTTCCTTGATAATTCACTGTCTTCACGGTAATATACAACATTTATTCAACACTGACATGCTCTCAAGATGCTGAGGTTCCAGGTCTTAGAACCCTATCGTGAGGAATTTGTACTGTCTGGTTCTATTGGGGAATGTTTCTTATGCCAAAGAATGGAAAAATTTATAAAAGCAAGTTAGGGTTTAGTATTGTATTAATCTGTGAATTTCAGGATATAACATCCTATCCACTAAAGAACAAATATAGGCATAGGGATTTTATATAAGGTAAAAAAATTTCCAGAAAGGATCAGGAGAGAAAAACACGATTATTGTTTTATCATTAGTGATATATCAAAAGAATCTAGACTAACCCATTAATCCTGTCACACTTACCACGTTTTTCTCTTTGTATTTATTTTTTAAACTATTAAATGGTTCCAATAGCATCAGAGAATTGAGGCTCAGGTTTGAAGGAATCCATCAGACACTCAGAAAACAATGACTAAAATTTATAACTTCTGCTGATGTTTCAGAAGAGAGAAGATTGGAAGTCCTAAAGAAAGAAATATTGCTCTAGCTGTTGAGGTCAGTTCCCAACTCACTAATTACATCCAGGACATTGAAGATGATCCAATAAATCTCTGTTTTTCATATGATTCCTTATAATAGAGCACAGTCTTTCAAAATATCATAGTGTTTAGCAAACAATCACTGCAGTTAAACTCACCCTCTTCTCTTTTAAATATTAAAGAAAAAAAATCAATGGGTCAGTGAGATTGCTACCAGATTAATCTTACAGCAACAACACTGGCACCTTATACTACTTCTTTTCGCAGTAAGCGATCAGGACTACACATCTGTATGGTTAAGTGATTAGTTTTAGAATTAAGGAATAAAATCCTATTCACATAAAATTCTCTAATAGTGACTACTTTATATAGTTTTATGATCCCTATTATTTGATATGAAAACAATAATAGTGGAGGAAAATGCTTTTCAGTATTCAACACTCATAATATATCTTGGACATTTTTTTACATCATTTGTAACATGATTTGCAAAAGTGAATAAAAAACATTTTGACAGAAGGGTACAAGAGTTATAGGAAAATAAGCACAAAGGGAAATGTCACATGCCTTTTCTATGTCAACCCAAAAATTATTACTGCAAAGCATATCCTGAAAATGATACCTCTTTTCATTTATGAAATATTTTATCTTAGTGCCAGTGTCATTTCCAGAAGTGACTCAAGGACACATTTCACTCTTGAATCTTTTTCATCTTATACCTGTGACCCTTCATGTACATTGAATAAAAAGACTAAATGGATTAGGACTTCACTACCAATATAATATGCCCATGTTAAAAATGATCTTCCTCCATCAAATCCTGCTCCTTAAATCGGTTCCTTTTAATCAGTTAAAATCATTTGGTATTATGGGGCCTGTGTTTATACACTAATATATATCTTTTGAGGGAAGGAGAAAAAGGAAATAAAATGATAAGCACTTGGAATAGGAATGTGTGTCAATACATTGGGGAAAAACGGCCAATATCTAATATGTAAATGTAATCAAATCACATGCATACAATACAAAGTTATTTTGTATTGTGGAAAAAGGACATATGAATTCAGACAATGTGGGTTGATTCTGACTTTTGTTACCTAATGTGCATGATCCTCACATATCACTTAACACCCTGATATGTAGAATGAGGATGAAATACGTAACTCAAAGGATTTGGGTAAAGGTTAAATGAGGGACCTAAGAGCTAGACACATGCTAGGTACACAATGATGGTGGTATATTAACAAACTCCTGTTGTTTCCACGCAAACTTCTCGCCTTTCTTCTATAAAGTCCCAAATGTATCTCTATATCCAAACGTAACCCTTCTTATACTTTACACTTCATAGTAGCCAAATATGTACACATTGTAAACAAGAATAAGAGATTGAAAGCAACTGATACAACTTGGAAAACTATATCTGCATATCTATAAAAGGGTATTTTATTATAGAATTTTATTTTCAAAGCAGGAATAAAGTATTGTTTTTCCATGTGTGTCTCCAAAGTATTTTAATTCTTCCATGGCTCTTTTATTTTCCTTTCTGGTTTCCTTTGTAATTGTTTGCCTCCTCTTTCGTCAAGGCCACCGGAGACTGAATTATACTGTTTCATCTTGGAGGGGATCCACACTCAATTTTTAACAGCTGCCTGTTTGTTTCTTGCTAGAGTGGCAGGGGTCTTCTCAGGCTGTTACTATACCACCAGAAGTGACTGCAGAGCATGATCTGTTTTCCCTGCTCATAGAAATTAGATTTTTCTCCCATTTTATGTATAATTTTACACAGTTTATATGCCATCTTTAAATCCATGAAAATATATTCGTGAAATAATATCATGCTTAACTAAAAAACAATAGCACAGTTTGTACTTCAAGTATGCACCTCACAGAACAGGGCAATTTTCAGCAGTCATCTTTGAATTACACATCAAGGAGTCTTCTTTGTTAGAGATCTTTCATTAGTAAATATTGTTCCACTGCAACCTGAACTGTTTCTTGCACAGTTTGCATAGATATTGAGTCTCTATTATGCATTAATGAAAAAAAGAAAGCACTAGCTATTCAGAAAGATTAATCAGTGGCAGCATCACATATAACAACAGCTTTTTCTGCTGTTGATGTCTATAAGAGGGTTTGCTATAGGCCAAACACAGGATTGTTCTTAACGTTTACAACAATGTAGTAAACTGACTTCTGAAGAAATGGACAATGAAAAGAGGAGTCAAAGAAAATGATGAAACAACAGCTGGTTTCTCCGTGGATGGAATTTGTCTCCTCCAAGATACTTTTTCCTCACACAGACATATATGTTACTGTCATTACTGTCAGCTCATGAAAACTTTAGCCTCCAAGAGGCTTACGTCATTACATATAACAAACTATACAAAAACTGTGTACTTCCATTTACTATCAACAAGCAATTAGGGAATAAAATTTATTCAAAATAAAAATATAGCATTGAAAAACCATAAATTTTGTAGATAGGAATATAATGAAAGTTTTGTACATCTCTACTTAGAAACCTGCATTATGTTACTGAGGAAATTTTAAGAAGGTATAAATAGTTTGTGTTCATGCATTGAAGACTCAACTGTATAAAGATATCAAGTCCTCTCAAATTGACCTATAGATTAATATATTCCCAACTCAATTTTAGATTTTTTAAAAATAAATTAGCAGGTAGAATCTAAAATGTATATACAAATGCAATGGGCCTGGACTAGACAGTAAGATATTGAAGAAAAAGAACAAAACTAGAGAACTTTTCCTACCAGACATCAAGATTTCTTATAAAGGTTTCACTAAAACACTGTGGTAATGTCACGAGGCTATCCAGAGACATAATCAGCATGGAAAATTCAGAAACACACCCACACATTTATGGACACTGGGCTTCTGACAAAGTTGGTCCCATAAAGCAGTGGGAGAATGACAGTCATTTCAAGAAATTAAACTGAGTTAAAGAGCCATTAAAAAAATAATCTTGATCCTCTCCTCCCAGAATCCACAAAAAAATCACCTCCAGGCGGATTATAGATTTACACATGACAGGTAAAACAATAAAGATTCTAGAAGATAACATAGACAAATACTTTTATGATTTTTAAACAGAGGATTATGAATATTTGGTCAATGGGCCTAATTAAATTTAAGAACTTCATCTATCCAAAGACAACATCAAAACATTCAAAGACAAGCCACAGATTGAAGAAGATATATACAGATAATATCATTAACAAAGGACTTGTATCCAGAATATATAGAAATGCCTATAAATCAAGAAAAAGAAATAAGCCGTCATTACAAATGAGTAAAAGACATACAGTACCTGGGTACTTCACAAGATAAGATATTCAAATACAATTATGAATTGTATAATTCAATTATACAATTCAATTATATTTGACACAATTAGGAAAAGTTGCTAGATCTCATAAGTCACATGGAAATAAAAATTAAAACTGCAATGAGATGTCATCACACATCTCTATCACGGCTAAATAATTTAAAAAAACAAAAACTACTGTTGTAATATCCCATGTATATGATGATTAAAAACAGAAAAACTTATTCGTGGAATACAAAGTTACCTTAAGGAAAGGCAGGATGGGTTGTGACTGGGATGGTGCAAGAGCAGAGCTACTGAGGGTAGAGACAGGGTTTTGTTTTGTTTTGCTTTTCTTAATCTGGGAAATGGTTACAATTCTATGTACACTTTGTGAAATGCACTGGGCTGAACACTCATGATATATGCAGTTTTCTATATGTATGTTATACTTCAATTTAGATGTTTATTTTAAACACTGAGAAAATAAAAGGAGAGGAATAATGACAACTCTATTTTTTCCTTTTTTAAAATCACTCTATTGAAGTATGATTGACAAACAAAAAGCTGTACATATTTAATGTATACAACTTGATGAATTTGGAGATAAGTATATACCCTTGAAACCATCACCACAATCTATGCCATAAATATACATATATCACCTCTAAAAGTTTCCTTCTCCCCTCTTTATTACTAATTTTTCTCAAGAAATTTTCTGTTAAGGGACATAGAGAAATGAAATAACATTGTAAAGGAAGTTAATTTTCAGAAAAGTGTATTTTTTAAAGATATTCAAAATAATAACATAGTCACATATTGCTGGAAATAAAATATACATAGGAAAAAAATAATGCAGGAGGAAGGAGAAATGTTGGATTGCCCCTGACCTGAGAGAATAAGGAAATGGGACCTGAGACAAGTAGACAGTTTGGTTATAGGTAGGAATGCAGGTATTTCCTCCATATTAGCAATGCGAAATCACACTGTCGATCTTTCACCCTCAAATGTATCTAAACATGTCTTCCTGTAACTATAACTTCAATGCGTACTATTCTCCTGAGGAAATGATTTTCTGAGTTTATGACCTGCTGTGTAATATACTGTAGTAAATATTGTAATAAATTAGCCTCTTCCATGTTTTGAGATCCTGTCTCAATAATTTTATATTATAGGACTCAACCACATTTCTGTTGCGTTGCCACTTCAGAGACTAGAGTCCTAATCTTTTCACCCTGTCCTCATTGGAGAGTCATCCCCTTCTCATTTCTACTATGCCTTTCTTGATTTTAGCTTATCATCTCTGTATACTTTCCAGCTCCATTCTATGTACTTTGATAAGATCTAAACAATTCCAGGTGCAGCTGCATCCTGATATTGCACATTTTTTTTAAAGAGCATTGTGTTTATTTTAAATAAGTTTTTGACAGTGTCAGTATATGGGTCCCCCCACTTTTTTTTCTTTTTAAATACAAAAGCACGTTGAATTGGATATTTTCAACCTATTTACTTTTTGCCAGGTTACCACAAATGGGTGGTTAAGAGATGATGTAGAGTTACAGAAATATTATTTTATAAAACTACTACCTTATTATATTGGTCCATATTGTGTTCATCTTCACGCTCTTCATGTGCTCAAAAATATTTATAGATCACCAATCAATAAATAATAAGTCTCCATGGTATAGTATAGTGTTTTCACAACTTGACTAATCGATTGAAACTCTGTGGGTGCATTACAGCTGCAGGTTCCTGAGTCTTACAGAGAACTGCTGAACCATAATCTCCAGAGACTGAGGATCAACACTTCAACAAACACTTTATATGGTTTTAATTATTAGTTGTTTTAGAAACACTGGATTTTGAAGACTATTGTGAGCTTGGTTTGTATGATCATTGGAAAATTTTGTGGTAAAAAAATCTAAATTATAAATACAAATACCTTCAGTAGATATTTTGAAACATGGAATAATTATCATCCCAGCTTCAGATCGAAAGTCTCCAAAATTTTTACATCTCATTCTCATAAAATACCTCTTCTCCATTAGATTCCAAAGCACCTCTCATTTCTCCCTACTCTCCTACACAATTTCTGACTTTTTTTTCTCATTATTGCTTAAGGAATTCCTTCCTCTCTGCACATCCTTTCATTTCGATACTAGTAAGGTTTCTTTCAACAAAGCTTGAATTCCCTCACCTACAGTAAGCATTATTAGTTGCGTACCAAGTACTTTACCTCTTTATTCCTAAGAGAATCTGATTTTATTCAAGTTACTGTTTCTCTTCGACTTAACTAGGGCAAAACTAACTCTAGCCTAACTCCATAGTTATTTCATTATTCAGTGAATTAACACATGGCAGACTGCTGCCAACTCCTACTGGTTCAGGAGTGAGTATGTACTCTAAGATGGCCCATTAGGACCAAATCATATAACTTCCATTCTGTGCTTTGGGATGTACTTCTGTCCTCCAGTCCTACTCTTTCTACCTCAGATATGAATAAGGTAGCCTGATGTTTCAGCTGCTGCCAGTGGCTATATGTGAGGAAGGGAGCAGGATGGTATAAAACAACCTCTTCAAGGAGAACTGACGTAGGAGAGTCAGAGCAAAGTGGAGTTAAAGCCCTGATGTACTAGATTTGCAGGATCACTAACTGCTGACTTCTTATGTAAGACAAATTCCCTTGTCATTTAATTGGTTTGAGTTTTTGTCTCTACAGACATTTTAATTTTTTTTCTCTTTTGTGTCTGTTTTCTTTTATTTAATATACTGTTTTTGAGATTTAGCCATGTTGCTGTATATGTCAAAAGTTTGTTTCTTTTTTTTAAATTAATTTATATTAGAGTATAGCTGCTTTACAATGTTGTGTTAGTTTCTGTTGTACAGCAAAGTGAATTGTTATACATATATATATATATATATACACACTTATGTGTGTGTGTATATATATATATATATATATATATATATATCCCTCTTTTTTAGATTTCCTTCCCCTTTAGGTCACCACAGAGCATTGAGTAGAGTTTCCTGTGCTATACAGTAGGTTCTGATTAGATATCTATTTTATACATAGTCAATCCCAATCTCCCAATTCATCCCATCCCCCCTTCCCCCCCCTTGGTATCTGTAAATTTGTTCTCTACATCTGTCTCTATTTCTGCTTTGCAAATAAGTTCATTTGTACCATTTTTCTAGATTCCACATATAAGCAATATTATATGATATTTATTTTTCTGACTTATTTCACTCTGTATGACAGTCTCTAGGTCTATCCACGTCTCTGCAAGTGGCATTATTTCATTCCTTTCTATGGCTGAGTAATATTTCATTGTATATATGTACCACATCTTATTTATCCATTCCTCTGTTGATGGACATCTAGGCTGCTTCCATGTCCTAGCCATTGTAAATAGTGCTGCAAAGAACATTGGGGTGCATGTATCTTTTTGAATTACGGTTTTCTCCGGGTATATGCCCAAGAATGGGATTGCTGGATCATGTGGTAGTTCTATTTTTAGTTTTTTGAGGAACCTCCATACTGTTCTCCATTGTGGCTGTATCAATTTACGTTCCCACCAACAGTGTGGAAACTTTTCTTCACATCCTCTCCAGCATTTATTGTTTGTGGATTTTTTTGATGATGGCCATTCTGACCGGTGTGAGGTGATACCTCATTGTAGTTTTGATTTGCATTTCTCTAATAATTAGTGATGCTGAGCATCTTTTCATGTGTTTGTTGGCCATCTCTCCAGACATTTTTAAATGAACCTTCTTACAAGACTTCAGTAAGTCAATAAAATTACTTAATTCATGATGTCTGTCCAGAACTTGTCCTTGATCATTGGATATGCGTGCTGTACTTTCAGTTTAACATGTATACCTGAATATTTAATATATTTTTCCATGTCAACTTATTACAAAAAACCAAATGTATCATCTTTAATCCCACATCATCTTTACTGCTGTGGGATTCAGTAAACACACATATAAGATTTTTGTAACCTCTCACAATCATTATCGTCATCCAGCTAGTCATTAAAAAGGTGCTCTTGATCCCTCCCTCTCATTTCCTTCTCATCCAAACAGTTGCCAGTCTCTCCACTTTCATTTTACACATCTGCCTACACTCCTACCCCTGACTCTACCACATGTCTACACTTTACGCTGTTCAAGATTTATCCTTCTGGGCTTCCCTGGTGGTGCAGTGGTTGAGAATCCGCCTGCCGATGCAGGGGACACGGGTTCGTGTCCCGGTCCGGGAGGATCCCACATGCCACGGAGCGGCTGGGCCCGTGAGCCATGGCCGCTGAGCCTGCGCGTCCGGAAAAAAAAAAAAAAGATTTATCCTTCTGAAACACCAATCTAATCATATTACTTCAAACATTTAAAATTTTCAAAGGCCCATCACTGATTGATAACATTAAAAACAACAACATTATAGTGTGGCATTTAAGAACTTCAGGCTCTTATAGAGTCTATCCCAACAGTCTTCCCTTCTTAATTATATCCTAATACTAGATATGACGAACTTTTTCTAAACTCTTTACATCATTTGTATATACTGTTTTCTCTGCTTTTAATTCCTGCTCTCCTTTTTTTTTTTTCTTTTTCGGTACGCAGGCCTCTCACTGTTGTGGCCTCTCCCGTTGCGGAGCACAGGCTCCGGACGCGCAGGCTCAGCGGCCATGGCTCACGGGCCCAGCCGCTCCGCGGCACGTGGGATCTTCCCGGACCGGGGCACGAACCCGTGTCCCCTGCATCGGCAGGCGGACTCTCAACCACTGCGCCACCAGGGAAGCCCTGTTCTCCTTTTTAAATTTTACCTGGAGAATGTCTTTCCTCTTCCCAATTCCACCATTTCTATGAAGCTGTTCCTTGTCTAGAATACATTATGAACAACCACTTTCATCTTTCTTTAGCAACTTTGTATATATCATAATTGTAGCACCTGACATACTCTTATTATTTCTTTTCATCTTTACTTTAAAAAAAATGAGAGATTATTAAGGGTAAGACATTAAGTCTTATTATATGTATATTCTGTGTCTACAACAATGCAAAGAACATAGTGGCATGCTGGATAAACACTGACTGCATGAACCCATACCATGTAAATCTGGAAAAAGGAAGTTCCTCTAATTCATGAATCCTTAATTTTTTAATTAAACTTTGTTGTAAACAATATTATATATGTATATTTTTTTTGCAAGAAGCAGAGCTATATTTTCTACTTGTGCCTTTAATCCTAACTAACTCAATCCTCATAGAATGATAGTCTAGTCACAGATGACTTCCCTGAAGAGATACTCCTCCAATCCTCAACTCCCACCCTCAACCTCCTACAATTGAGTAATCTATATTTTATCATAGTAATAGCAAGTTTCTAAGCATGGAATGAAGATTATTACTCTGAGAGAATCTAATATGTTTCAATAGCAATAATACAGGCAATCAGTCCACCAGATGTGCCACATGACATACTAACACATTACATAATTTACTAACAGAAACACAGTTCCTCTTTGGCATGCTTTCAAATATCTTAGGCAAGTGTCACATACTCCCAGTAATTTATCTACATTTAGTTTGGCAAATAAGTTTATAAAAACAACTGGTCTAAGATACCACAGGTCTTTCTTCGTATTGGTCACAAATCTGGTATTAGCTAATTAGGTCTTTATATAGGAATCGTTAATATGTTTAATTTCATAGTGGGAGTGTCCTAATATTTCTTCTGCAGAGACCAAAGCAAATAATTGTGTCTGTCAAATGTTTTAATGTTCAAGCCACATTTTGCACTGTAGTTATTAGTGAATAAATTGACTTTTCATCATATTTAAAGAACAATTTGTTGGAAAGATTTAAAAAGGTATCCTCATAAACAGAATTAAGGTAAACTGTCCAGCAGCCTAGACAAAATGGAAAACACATATATGTGGCTCACTATCTTGGCCTACATTTCTTCTTTACTTGATTTTTTTGGTTCAATGCCTTTTATATTGTTATTATTTTCTCACACCCAATATTTATTTAATTATGGTTTTGGCTTACATAATCCGAATTCTCTTGTTCCTTAGAATCTTAGCATTTCATTTTCATTTTAGGGCATACCTTTTGGTAAGATAAATCAAACTGGAAATTTTCACCTTCTGCATATTCTACATAGGATTTTGTAAACTTGGTATTTGACTCACCATTAACAGACAGATGTGGGTTTTTGAAGTTATGACATTAAGCAGGATCTATTTCCCCCACCCTTGTGGGGCACCTTCTTAGATGTCTTGACTGGGTCCAGAGAAAGGTTCAGGAGAAAAAATTGGATCTCTAGATGACGCCCTTGATAACAAACATCAATGCATGCTTTTTCCCTGTAACACTTCCATATCAGAGTTACTATGGAGAAGATGAAACCTGAGTTGGGAATTATAAATTATATTAAAGTGTAAAGGGGAGTTTGGTTTATATAAACTTTTGGGGAAGGCTATTTTGAAAGTTTGGTTTATGAAATTACAATATACATACTTCCATGCTACCAGCATGAAGCATGGCTTTAATAATACCTTCTACAATTTAGTTAGTTCAATTGATCTCTGTTGTAACTAACTGCATTTGTAATCCCTAGGAGGGCTTTAATTTTTCAAGGAACCCATAACTTTTAATACCCATCCTAGACTAATTTCATTTTGACTCATTTCTACATTGCACCTGTTTCACCATCTTGGGTAGTAGCATTTTGAAAATTCTTCCATGATGGCTTTTTTCTTTGGCTCTTGTCTGCTTGTATGTTCTGTCTTTTGATTCATGAAGAGGCAGCAGTACTCAAAATGTAAGGAATGATAAAAACTTGCATTTGTTCAAAATTACCATGAGGGTTAATATCTATAAATAAGCAACTATTTGTAAACAAGTAAACAGGATAAAACGAATAATTTTAAATAAACCTATCCAGCTCTCTTACTTTTAATTTTCTTTAGGCATAAGTATTATTAAATAGCTCTTGGAGTTTATTTCATAATTGAAAAACGATGTCAGCCTTTTCAGATATTTTGCTGTAGGGTTCAAAATTTCTTGTCTTGTTTTTTAATCTCCCCTGAATTTTCTTTCCCTGGGCAAATATTTCTCTTCTTCTAAACAAAACTGTGATAGTTGTTACTATTTTCATTCTCAAAATAACCACCATAGATCCCATGTGCTCATTCTTCATTAGTCTTTTTTTTTTTTTTTTTTTTTTGTGGTACGCGGGCCTCTCACTGTTGTGGCCTCTCCCGTTGCGGAGCACAGGCTCCGGACGCGCAGGCTCAGCGGCCATGGCTCACGGGCCCAGCCGCTCCGCGGCATGTGGGATCTTCCCGCACCGGGGCACGAACCCGTGTCCCCTGCATCGGCAGGCGGACTCACAACCACTGCACCACCAGGGAAGCCCCTTCCTTAGTCTTATATAGATTTATCTGTAATAGGCAACATTTATCATCTTAGATGAATAAAATAGAAATTGAGGAGTATCATTATTCTACTACATTTTTTTAAAGAATGAGATCTCTTTTTGATTCTTACACAATGGGTAATTGTTAATATTCTAAGGTTAATAATCATTACTTACAAAATAAAACACTGTCAAAATAATAAAGACAACTTTGAGATCCCTTTCCGAGGAAACTGCTATTTTGTGATATTGACAAGTAATATTACTGTGTAGAAATTACAGTTCATAGCACTTTTTTTTCATGCATTTCCCATTTCTATTATGGAACAGCATGAATTTTCCTGTTAATAGCCTTCCAAATATTTAATATTTCATATATTCATTCAAAAACATAGTTTTCCAAACTTATTAATGTCACACTAAAGCTGTATTACATTCATCTAGATAACTACACTTTACCAATATCTGGAATTAGGACTCAAGATAATTTATAACTACAAAACTTATTTATCATTTATTGCATGAAATACACTGTAACAACTCATAGATCCTGAATGACAGAGCTCTTGCCTTTCTATCATGAAGTTAAATACCATAAGATGAATTAATTACTTTTACTACCTAATCACAATCTTTTCTTGCCTCTAGTGCCAGTTGATTCATTGGACATAGTGACATTGCTGCTCCAGGTCTCCTAAATGCTATAGAGATAGACTTGTCAGGTACAGTCATCTACTCTAGGAGATCTGAGATACCTCTCTGGAGGGAAAGCTGAGATAATTTCCAATAAACACCAGGGCCGCAGGAGGAAGGCTGAGACTCTTTTGACAAAGAGGACGCTGAATTTTAGCAGTGCAGAACAGGAAGCCACAGCCCTCTGAGTATTATTCTAAGGAGTTTGAATTGTGTTTTTTTAATCCTTTTTCTCATGAAATAAAAGCTTATGGGGTCACAGAAACGCTATAAACAAATAGAAGGTTAAATGAATGAGAAATTTCCCTTACTTTGTATGTAAAAAGATGAATACAGTCCTTTCAAATCCTGGCCTACGAAGGCATGGATTACTATGTCTAATTAAGTTATCACTTAAAAAAAAATGAACAAAGAGGAAAGGTAATTCTGTCGCATTTAAGATTGATGGACATATGAAATTTAAGGATTTATTAGAATGATTATAATCACCTTTACTCATTTACAGAAGCCATTTTTAACACTAATTCAGTATTTTGGCCCTTTAAATGGGTTAAAATCTAAATGGATAATATAAAATAAATGATAATATAAAAACATCAATAGTTATTGCTTATCAAATCCTTACCAAAAGTGTTCCAAAAATATGCTAAACATTTTAAATTCATTATATAATTTGATTCCCACAAAAAAAAACCCTTTTAATAGTTGCATTTTAAAGATGCGAAAACTGATACTCAGATAATTTAAGCAATATGCTCCAATTCATTCAATAAGGAATTGAATTCTGGTCTATCAAACCAAATGAATAACTGTGCTCTCAAAAACTGTGCTATAATGCTTTTCTTACACAATAAAATAAGGTCTTTGTAAACAGAATATCTTTTCTAAATAAGTAAATGCTTTAGTTACTTGACACTGAAGAATGAGGGCTTTTCAATGAAAGCTTTTCCTGGATAATTAAACTATCTTATTCCATCTGGTGTAATGAAAATATTTCTGAAGTGTTCAACTTAATTTCCAGGTTTAGAAAAATCACAATTCAACAAGTTTTAAATGAGTCGTTACTATCTCAATCTGTTTTTTATATCCCACTAAATACATGGATAGTAGAAATGTGAAGAGACACTTCATATACATCCACAATAACTAGAGAAACAAAAGTATTGCCATTTGCCTGTTGCTCATAAAATGGATGTGCAGAATATAGGCACGTGGCCATGGTACAACACTCCTTTCAATAAAATAAAGTGCTAAGGAAAATGACAAGTGATTTTTTTGGAGTCCCCATGACATCAATGTCTAAGGCTGATAGTTTTGAAATATAATGTACAACCTTCTAACATCTCATTGTAGTATTTATTTTGTTTACCTGAGACAACAGTGCTCAGTGACGATCTGCAGAATTCAAGAATTATGTGAATGGATATTTCTGCTTAAGAGGTCAAAAGGTTTGTATTTTTTGACAAAATTTTACAGTTTTATGAGTATATAATTCCATTTGTATATAGTAGCATTGCTAATAAACACCAGTAAACCTGAGTAATAATTAGCAAAGCTCAAATATTGAAAATAATGAGATCTCAACTTTTGGCTCCTTTTATGGGTGCTGTATTTGCACGGCTTCTTTTTCAACATGATTCCTCTTTGTGTTGGACAACTTGTGTCAACTTTGGTCTGCATTTACTATATGTCCAAAGATCCACCCCATGTCTTTTCTTTCTCTAAAGTGTTCTACAGATGCAGTTGCTACAGGATTATGAATTTAGGCATAAATTCCAAATCCAAGTGTAGGATGCAGAAGCAAGTAGGGGAAATTTCTCCAAAACTGATTTTGTGCCACTGTGTCTGTTCTTTTCAAAAAATCTCCAAATTACCTTCTCAAAAACTGTTTGAATTAGATCTTATCCACACTATACATTAAAAGGTATAAAAACATAGGAACAAAAAGAGATTAAGTAACTTTCCTAAAACATACAACTCTGGATCTGGAATTTGAAACTATGTAGAGATGCCTGGCCTCATAATTCATTATGTTTCAATTCACCAATACGTGAAAACAAAGCATTCAAATAAAAAGGCCCCTTGCTTTCAAAAGTTTTCATATTAACACTGTTAGTGTATATGAATGAAGATTTAATATTTCTAATTATTATTTTATTTTTATTTTCTTTAGTGGTTGGAGTTTTAGTCACTGGTGCTTACAGGTTAAGAGGTATATACAATTTCCACTTCATCCTCAAATTGAAATGATTTGCTTGCCACATTTTGGTTAAAACTTGATGGTATGTTTGCTGAAGGAATTATAGGAGTTTTACTACTAGCTCAGAGAGACTTACCTGTCTATCTTTAATTTATTGTTCTCATTTTTTTAAAGGCAGCCAACCAAGCCACAAAAGATAATGCAGTAAGATAGAATTCAGTCCATTGTTTAAGGCAATAAGTATGGCAGAAAGGTCACATTAACACATTGCCAGTTTTCCTGCTCACTTATCCATTAAAAGTTAAAGGTACAAAACTATATTTTAGAAATTGATGGTTACAGTAGAAAACATTGGTAATGTAACAGAATATATATATATATCATTTTACAACAATCATAATTTATAGGTCACAGGATTAGTGATAGGGTAGTAAGTCCATTACAGCCACTGAGTTAAGACCAATTTTTAACTATTTGTGGATTAATATGTCAGAGGGAGTGTCCTGTAATATACCACAGTACAATCCAAGTTGTATATTATGTACTGATCAACATGAATT
Source organism: Physeter macrocephalus (assembly GCF_002837175.3). Classification (NCBI taxonomy): domain Eukaryota; kingdom Metazoa; phylum Chordata; class Mammalia; order Artiodactyla; family Physeteridae; genus Physeter; species Physeter macrocephalus. The sequence goes on from NC_041218.1 coordinate 26,002,556, forward strand.
ATGTAATTATTACACTCAAGATTTGGTCAACACCAAATGTAATCACCTCAATTAGCAAGTTGAGATTGGACAGAGACGTAAAAGAGGTTAATTTAAGTGTTTTTTTTTAATAAGAATATAATTGTACACTAGATTCAGTTTCAACCAGGAGACTATTAGGAAAGGGTAAATTAGATGTGGGAGCAATATCAGTAACTGTAGTATTAACAGTTATGAGTATGACAAAAATATAAGAAAATGTAAGAGAGGACTAAAATATTTTAACTACTTTGTGAAAAGATGGGAAATGATTCTTTTTTTACTTTAATAACTTTAATAAGTAACGGGAGAGACTGGATATCTATTAATAAACATACTTTATTTATAAATTATATATATGTTTTTATCTTTTCTGGGTTAAATGAGGAAACTATAAGTGTGATAGCTTTGAAAGGACAGGAAATGTACTAAGAACTGAAAGTACTGATCAACAAAATAACAATGTGAGAGCAGACTTCAGTGGTGTGTTTCAAATGGGTGAATGAGCCACAAGTTTCTAGAGGAGACCAGCTCTGTGGAATCAGTGTCATTCATATCTTCTGAGGCATGAAGGCTCTGGAAGACACTATTCAATTATTATAATGAGATGGAAATGAGTTATAATGATGTTACAAGTTGTGGTAGAGACTGTAAGTACACCTCTTCCAATTCTTCTTCCCTTACGGACATACAAAAAAGTATAACTCTTAGGCCCTTTGCTGTTAGGTGCAGCCACATGACTAGTTTTAATAATCAAATGTAAACTGAAGTAACGCTTTGTCTTCTTGGCTGAGACAGAAAAGAAATCCCATCTGCTTCTGGAAGCCATATGTTAAGATGTCTCCATCACAAGATGGTAGCATCTCTATCAGCCTTGGGTCACTAAATGACTTATGTTGAACACAGCCCCAACTCATGCCATAGATATTTATGAGTGAGTGAGAAGCAAATCTTTACTTATAAAGCTACTGAGACATTAGCCTATGCTGACTAATAACAGAGGACTTAGAGTGGCCAAGACTTCACAAAATGAGAAGCAGGAAAATAAGAGAAAGGGAAAGTGTAGTAGGAGGAGAAGAGGATAAGAGTCTGCAGTTCTGGAACATACCTAAGCCAGACTCTCCAATACATCATTGTGCTTCCTCTAGGCAGAAGAATGTCTAGACAAAGCCACCAATGGAAATATAACAGAAGAATCACATTTCTATGATTCTGTAACATATATTTTTTCACATTTTGACATCTCTGAAATCTCATTACATCTTATAATGAATGTCACAAGACAGAATTGTATCATTGCTTAATTGGCCATTTTCTTTAGTAGCACATAATTCTGCATCTCACAATCAGTAATGTCTTAGATTTATTGAGATATGTTAATTTCTGCTACTTTATCTCTAGTTTTTCTTAGGGAATATGACCTACTGGATATAAATTAAATTCTCTGACCAAAGTTGAAAAGATTCAAATTTTTAAGTAATTAACATCAGGTTGTAAATACATAAACACCTATTTATTTCCTATTATTTAATTTTGAGTTTGTAGAGAATTCTTGCCAGAGAATGATCATTTTTATGATCTGTAATCATATAAAAACTATCGCTTGGATAGTTATAATTATATAGAATATGAAAATTCCACAGCGTGATGATTTATGTGTGCTTAAAAATACTGATTTTGTGACATATGTGTGTGGCAGACATGGAGATGCATCACTCAGGTCCTCCTTCAAGATCCTCTTTCATTGTCCAGTTTCCAGGAGTGTGGCTACCAGGCAGTCTCTAGCTGTTTGCTTCTTCACAGGTGGCCTCATTTTTGAGCTAAGGTTACACGCTTCCAAGGATGGCCCCTGGCTAATGACTGAGCAAGGTGGTGCCACAAAGGCCTGGTCATTTCTACCCAAGGCAAGACTACTCTAACAGGTAATTCTTGCTCTAGAGCTCCCCAATGGGCTGGCAATCACTTCATCATGTCTGTGTAATGACATGACTCTTCCTGCCTAATTGTCCTTCTTTCATAGGTGTTACTACCCGATAAAAGTTTTGAACTCCTTAAAAATGTTCCTATCTGCTTCCCAGAGAACTCAACCAGCACAACATGAATATACAATTTTGATCATGATCAGGAAAAAGAGAACAATATTTGTTTTTCAGTTATCTCTTTGACTTTGAAAATTGCTAGCATTTTAGATTATGTTTTCACATTCTTTTTGTATTTACTGTTTCTGAAATCTGGATGTATATTCCAAGTGATGTGAATAAGGATTATAAGCCTCTAAATAATGATGGACTTGATACAAATTGTTTTTAAAATAATGGTGGATATTTGTTATTAAAATAATGGTGGATATTTGAGTATATGTCAACTTAGAATCATGGAAATATAACATTATTCTAAGCTGCATGTAACAAATTATGCAATGTGCTATATTTTATATTTAAAAGGCCAGAAGCTAGCAAACATATGCTACAAAACAACTTCCCCCCATATGTAATTCTACATTCATGGGCTAATTAACCTCTCTGTCAGCGTGAAAATACAACCAGTATCAAAGTTGCTATGAAGATAAAATGAGATTATTAATATCAAAAGCCTTTGAAAATTTAAGAGAACCCTGTGATTTCTCCCAACTGTGTACAGCACACTTTGAATATAACTAGCAAGTAGCAAATATCACACCATTTACCCTTGCCATGCATGAAGAAAACATCTATGAATCATGGAATATTCTATGAAGCTTTCATGTAGCATGAGATCTCTTTGAATATAACACAATAGTTTACCACTAATGATTACCTATCATTATGAACTGGCAAATGAGAATTATATGCTTGAACTCCTAATTTTTGCACTCAAGGTCTTTTAAAATCAGATTTCAATGGACTTTTGTTTCAAGACTTTTCTTTTCACAATAATATGAATGCTCAAGGGTAGCCAAATTACTCTACAAAGCAATTTTTGGATTTTACATCCCATCTCTGTTGCTTGTCAAAAACAACTTAAAGTTAGTTGTGTGGTTGCCCTGACCAGTCAAGTGAGAAACCCAGATATTAGTAGACCTGGCAGGTCAGGATAATAAGTAACTACTCAGAAAGGACTGACAGGTTATTATACAATCACTTAATGAGCAACAAACAGCCCTAATAAAAAGTTCTGTGGTAATAAAAAATGATCCATATCCTCACTCTCCAATAAGGTAACCACCAGTTCCATGTGACTATCAAGTAGTTTAAAAGTAAGTAGTATGACATAGGAACTGAAATTTTAATTATATTTCATTTAAGTACAAATTTAAATAGACAAGAAAGTATTTCCAGAATGGCAGAGGAAAGAACTGTAAATATCTACTCCTTTATAAAAAAAAAAAAAGAAGTGACAAAATAGTCAAAATCAATTTTTTCATAACTCTGTAAATTAACTAAAATTTGCAACAATCAGATGAGTGTTTACTCAAGAAAAATGGCACAATTTCAGTAGGACCAATAAACTTTGTGACGGTTTAACTTGAAATATTATTATCCCCTCCTCCCCAGCTCTGAGGTAGCCATGAAAGCAAGCAGCATCTACATGAAACCCATAAAAAGTATAAAAATAATGCCTGACTACAATAAGGAGATCAGAACATGTTTGATCTCCTACAAAGCCCCATCCCCAGAAAAATGGTAAGCGTTTAACCTCTCTGGCAGCTTCCTGGAAAATCAGGGTTTGCCTTTGATTTGACTCAGAGCTCATACTAAGCAAACACCCGTATTTCCAGAATGTTTCGTGTAAACAATTAGCAGCAATTGTTCAATACTGCACCTTCCTGAGGTGAAGATACTAGTTGTGGCTAACAACAGGTTGACCAAAAAACTTAAAATGAAAAACTTGGGAATGAGATGTCTATAGGAGCCTCTGAAAATTTCAACATATCCCTGGGAATCTAGAAGGCCACACACATATTCACAAGTTTCCCATGCCTAGGAGAGATCTGAGAAGACTTACTCTCTTACCTCAGGCTGACCATGAGCCTCTGTAAGCAGGAAGTTAAAGCTAAAGCAGAGTTATAAATTGTTTGATAAAACCTTAAAATTGTGCTCAACAGACACACACAGTGTCTTGGAAAAGTTTCGAAGAATTATTGGTTTAAGGCATTTAAGAAAATCTCTGCCCAATCACTATCAGATCACTAGGCTAACTGAGCAGACTTTAATGGCCACACATGATAAAAATACAGACTTTAAAAAATTAGCACTGGATGGGGCTTCCCTGGTGGCGCAGTGGTTGAGAGTCCGCCTGCCGATGCAGGGAGCACGGGTTCGTGCCCCGGTCCGGGAGGATCCCACGTGCCGCGGAGCAGCTGGGCCTGTGGGCCATGGCCACTGGGCCTGCGCGTCCGGAGCCTGTGCTCCACGGCGGGAGAGGCCCACGTACCGCAAAAAAAAAAAAAAAAATTAGCACTGGAAAGTCACTAAACAATAGCGGCAACAACAACAAACAGTAACACAAAAATAATAAAAAACTCTGGGAGGGGGTGGAATTTTCTTTCTAGTGTTGCCACATTATATTAATTTGAATTTTTAAAAATACTACACTTGCAAAGAAATAGGAAAGTATGGGTAATACACAGAAAAACAAATACTTTCAAAGAACTAAAGGAAGTAATATCTAAAGAATTAAAGCAAAGCACAGGAATTATGTAGGGAATATCAATGAAAGATAAAAAGACAAATGAAAATTCTAGAGGGAAAAATAAAGTAATGGAAATGAAAAATTCACTAGAGTGGCAAAAGCTGATATCAGCTGGCTGAAGAAAGTATCAGTGAACCTGAAGAAAGGTTAGTTGCCATTACTCAGACTGAGGAATAGAAACTGTGTCACCATTCCTCCCCAAAAAATGAACAGAGCCTCTCAGAGATATGGTATATAATCAAGTGTACCATTATGACCACAGTGGACTTCCCAGAAAGGGGGAGAAGGGGAACAGAAAGAATATTTGAAGAAATAATAGCTGAAAACTTACCAATTCTAATGAATAGCATTTATCTATACACCCAACAAACTCAACACTCTATGTAGGAAAAACTCAAAGAGAAATACACTTAAATGCATCACAGTAAAACTGTTCTAAGCCTAAGACAGAGACTACTAAAAACAGGAAAAGAAAAATGATATATCACATAGAAGAAATCCTCAATAAAAATAATCACAAAGTATGTTCTCAAATCACCATGGACTATATATCCACAATAAACTATCATATCTAATTAGTTAGTACATCAAAGTTTCAGGATACAAGATCCATACACAAATATCTCTTGTATTTCTACACACTAGCAATGAACACTCAAAAAATGATATTAAGAAAACAATATAATTTATAATAGTGACAATAAGAAAAAGTGTATATATATATGTATATATATATATATAAAACAATACATTAAGAAAAGAAGCCCAAAATTTGTACATAGAACTCCTCCAAAATTAAGGAAATTAAAGAAAGCCTAATTGAATGGAAAGAAATCCCATGTACATGGACTGAAATAGTTAATATCTTAAAATGGCTATAATCCCAAACTGATCTACAGATTCAACATAATCCCTATCAAAATCCCAGCTGCATCTTGTGTGTGGGGGGGGAATTGACAAGCTGATGATAAAATTTTATGCATATGCAAGGATCCAGAATAGTCAAAACAATCATGAAAAACAGGAATAAAGTTGGATCATCATTACATCCCAATTTCAAAAATACTACAAAGCTACGATAAAGACAATATGAAAAAGGAAAGACATATAGATCAATGGAATAGAAATGAGCATCCAGAAATAAATCTTTACATTTATGATCAATTAAATTTTAATTAGGATAACAAGAAAAATCAATGGGAAAATAGTAGTCTCTTCAACAAATGATACTGGCAACAAGTGAATACTCACATGCAAAAAAATGAAGTTGGATCCCTAATTTACAGTATATATTGAAATAGTAACTTAAAATGGATCATAGACTGAAAGTTTAGAACTAAAACTATAAAATTCCTAGAACACAGGAATAAACAATGATTTTTTAGATGTGACACCAAAAGTACAAATGGCAAAAGAATAAATAAATTGGACTTCATCAAAAGTAAAAATTTATGTGTTTCAAAGGACACCATTAAGAACTTTTGAAAGACAATACACATAATGAGGAAAATATGTTCAAATCATGTATATGATCAGAATATATAAAAAACTCTTACAACTCAACAATACAAAGGGGACTTCCCTGGTGGTGCAGTGGTTAAGAATCCACCTGCCAGTGCAGGGGACATGGGTTCGATCCCTGGTCCAGGAAGATCCCATATGCCACAGAGCAACCAAACCCGTGTGCCACAACTACTGAGCCTGCGCTCTAGAGCCCGTGAGCCACAACTACTGAGCCTGCGTGCCACAACTACTGAAGCCCACACCCTTAGAGCCCATGCTCTGCGACAAGAGAAGCCATCACAATGAGAAGCCTGCACACCACAACGAAGAGTAGCTCCTGCTCGCCACAACTAGAGAAAGCCCAAAACGTAGCCAAAAATAAATTAAAAATTAAAAAAAAATACAAAGACAAATAACCCAAATGAAAAATTATCAAATTTTGAATAGACATTTCTCCAAAAAAGATATGCAAATGGCCAATAACTACATGAACAGTTGGTAAACATCATTAGTCATTAGGGAAAAGAACATCTTACAGAAAAATCCTAACGGATTTTTTGGCCAGCCCAATACAATGAGATATCATCTCACACACACTAGGAAGGCTAAAATCAAAAAGAGAATAGTAAGTGGTATCGATAATATGGAGCAACCGGACTCTCATACATTGCTTGTAGAATTTGGCAGTTTGATAGATTCTCAAATTGTTAAATATAGAGTTACTACATGATCCAGCAATTCTATTCCTAGGTACATACTAGAAGAATTAAAAGTCTATGCCCACACAAGAATGTTCATAGTAGTATTAGTCTTAATAGTAAAAAAGTGGAAACAACCCATACGTCTATCAACTGATGAATGGATAATCAAAATGTATAGTATCCATACAATGGAATATTATTTATCCATAAAAACAAATGAGGTACTGACTGATACATGCCACACATGGATGAACCCTGAAAATGTGATGTTAAGTTTAAAAATCCAGTCACAAAAGGTTACATATTGTATGATTTCATTTAAATAAAATGTCCATAATAGGCAAACTGATATAGAGAGAAAGTAGATTAATGTTTGCCAGGGGCTGGGGAAAGGGGAAAACAGAGAGGGACTGCTAATAAGTACAGGGCTTTGATTTCTTGTTTTAACGAGTGATGAAAATGTTCTAAAATTAATGGTGTTCATTGCACAGTTCTGTGAATATACTAAAAACCACCAGATTTCACATTTTATTTAGAAGGGTACATTTATGATATGTGAATTATATTTCAAATAAAGCTGTTAGGAAAAAAAAATTTAAATATTTACAACAGTGACTCCCTATCACCATTATGGAGAAAAGTGGTTATGTGGGGAGATGGTATCTTTAATTGGAGTCTAACAGAAAAGGCATTTCTGAGGAGATGAAATTTAATCTGTAACCTGTATGAGGAAACACATGTGAAGATCTGAGTAAAGAATGTGCAGGAGGGCTTCCCTGGTGGCGCAGTGGTTGTGCGTCTGCCTGCCGATGCAGGGGAACCGGGTTCGCGCCCCGGTTTGGGAGGATCCCACATGCCGCGGAGCGGCTGGGCCCGTGAGCCATGGCCGCTGAACCTGCGCGTCCGGAGCCTGTGCTCCGCAACGGGAGAGGCCACAACAGTGAGAGGCCCGCGTACCGCAAAAAAAAAAAAAAAAGAATGTGCAGGAGTAGGGAAAAGTAGCACAAAGTCCTTGAACAGAACTAACTTGGTATAATGAAAGAAGAAAGAAGAAAACAGTGTATTCCTCACCAGAATGAAAAAGTGAGAGAGTAATATAAGATGATGTCTGAGAGATACGTGGGTACCTATCTTGGTGGTTCTTATGGTATATCATAAGTGATAGAATTTGATCAATTCATTCAACAAATATTTACTATGCACTAATGTACCAGGAACCTGCATTCGATATATCACAAAAGAGAACAGACAAAAACTATTTGCTTTAAGGGGTTCACATTTTCAGGTAGGGAGGCAGAAAAAAATAGCTTTCATTGAAAAGTGAAATTTGAGAAAGACTTGTAAGAAGTTTAACTATGCAAGAACCTGTGGGAAAATTATTCTAGGTAGAAAGAATAGTCAGTGTGAAGGACCCAAAGCAGAAGCATGCCAGGCAAGAGCTAACAAAGACCTACAGCAGTGCTTCTCGAACAATGGTAATATGCATACACATTCATGGGCTATCTGCTTCAAATGCAGATTCTGATTCAATAGGTATCGGGAGAGGGAGGGCTGAGGTTCTGCATTTCTAGTCAGTTCCCAGGTAAGAGGGCTGGTGCTACTAAGTAGCTCCACTGCCAGCACTATGAGTAACAATAGTCTATTAAGTAGATGGAAAGCAACATTAATGAACTCCATTGGAAGTTTACCATCCTGAAACTTTTAGGATTAGAAGCAGGACTCCAGCTTTATGCCTCCAGCATTCATTACCCCATACTAATTCCACTAACTCTTGTTTAAATTAGGACTAAAAACATTCAACCAAAATTGGCTTAAGTAGAAACAGGGAATATATGATTTCCTATAGCTAAGCTGCCTCCATGACCTCTTGTGCTTCAAAGACTCAAAGGATGTCATCATTAACTAGTCTCTTTTGACCCTGCTTTCGTGTTGGTTTCATTTTCAGGCAGAATTTCTCCACATGATTTTCCCTCAGCAACTCAGACTTAAATCAATCAACACAGCTCCAAATTCATGGGAAGAGAGACTGTTCTCTCTCGTCTCAACATTTCCAAAGAGCTCCAGGACTGAGTTGCATTTGATCAGCCCAGATCAAGTGCCTCTCAGACCAGTCACTACTGCCAGATGATTTGGTGTTGTTTGGTTACAACAAGGTCAAATAAACTTCTACGTGATCGGAGTTGGTGCCCCTATGTGATCCCTAAACCATGTATAATAATACTGGGGGAAAGAGAATTTCCCCAAGAAAATTCTGTTACTAGAGAGAATAGATAATGGTCAGGCAAAAACCAAAAATACTGATTATGACCCAGCATTGTCTGAAACCCATCTGGCTCTCAGCACCACAGTGAGAGGAATAGTGACAAAATTCAGAGAGCTGAGTACATTCTCTACATGAAATGGAAGCCAAACCTCACAAAGAATGACTGAATAAACACAATGTGCTAAAAGAGTAGATGAAATTAAAATAAAACCAAAAACAAACAAAAAACTGCCTTAAATATTATATTTTTAAGGAAATTATAGAGAATAGATTTACATTGTACGTGTGCTTACTCAGAAGGAAGAGCTAACAGATCAAAACCGGTGCTTTGAAATTAGGAAGAGATGGATTTGGATACAATATGAAGAAATCTTCTTTTATGAACTAAAGCTTTCCATCAGGTTCTCTTCAGTGAAAATATCCTGATTTTTCTGAAGATACTAGAAATTTAATTTTTCCATAAAATGCTTAAATAGTGATAATTTTTTAATCACTGTGAGGAAGTTTTCAATCTCAAGTTTAAATTAACACATGAAAAATAGAAGAATAAGAGGGTTATTTTAATTATTGAATTAGCACATCAATGTAAATCAGCTCTAAGTCCTCTTGCACCTGTGCCAAAATCTACACGCACAGGTCAGCTTTTTCCCTCGCTTCCATGGGAAGCCCAGTTATATCTGCTATATAATGAAGAGGTACAAGAAAGAAGTCCAATATGACTCCATAGAATTTTACTGGAAACTCCCCAGTCGAAGTGACTTCTTTCCCACATCCCCTTTCCTGCACTCAGGCCGTGGAATCTCTCCTCACAATCCTCTTTAGCCCCTTTTTTCCCTCCTTCTTGTTCCTTTAGTAGAGTACATTCCCCTTCATGAACTGTGGGGCTAACCTGAGGCTTCCTACAAGTCCTATAAAGCTCATCTCTCTTTACAATGGAATTTTTCTACCAGCACTAGGAAGATAACATTCACTCCATACTTTCACCTCCTAGCATGGGAAAAATTATCATTTTGTTCATTATCTTGGGAGACCCATAATAAGAGACCCTAAAAACCCTTAGCTATCCTCTCAAAGCCTTTCTCACCATCGACCTTTAATCAATTTGTATTTACTGCATTCATTTCCTAACCATACACATATACTGGCAACTTCTTTTAATGCTCCTAATATCATTAATTCAGGTTACTAAAGTCTAACTCATGTGTAGGATGATTAAGAAAATCAAATATACTAGAAGAGAAAACTAATACGTCAGCTCTCAGTAATTATTCCTGAATACGCAATTATATTTGACATTCGGACCATCTCATCTTCTTGAAAACTTCCTCTTATTTTCCATCACATTCTAGTGCCATTTTTCTCAAAATGTGACCTTCAGAATAGCATATCAGCATCATGTGACCTCATCCAAGACCTACTAAATCAGAAACTTTGGTCGTGGACCCAATAATCTGTGGTCTAACAAGACCTCCAGGTGATTCTGATCTAATATATCAACTTTGGTTGAAAAATAAATGATGCCCAGAAAGATTCTTCCGCTTTCTTTTCCTTCCATTCCTCCTCGTCCTTCTATTTCTCTTCCTCTTTTTTCCTCCTGAAATATAATTCTTCTCTGTGGAAAATTTCTTAGTATTTTATTTTCTTTCTTTTTCTCATTCTCCTTTCATTTCTCCTATTCTGGATGATTCACAGCTTTTAAAAAAAAAGTATAATTATTATATTTAACAGAGGATTTCCAAATTTTTATCTTCATTCTCAAACTCTCCCTCATGCTCCAACTCCAAAATCTAACTTCTGGATGGACTTTGCCTTTAATATTTGTCCAACTGGATCACTAAACAAAATTCATTCCTTTACCTTCTTGAACAAATTACATTTCTGAACCCTCTGCTTCTATTCATGACTCCATGATTTTTGTGGTCTACAAAGTTTACAGACTCACAGGCATCCTTAACTCTTACTTTGACAGCATCTATCTTGGGCCAAATTTATTTACTGTACAACCGCAATACTTCTCATATGCTTATGTTCTTCTCAACCCTATAATCACCATTCTTCCACAGGTCCCCATGATCTCTCTTCTAGACTATCACAGTAGCCAGCACCTTCATTTTACACCCCTAGTTTTTATCATTTTACATCTGTTGGACATACTGAAGACAAATCTGTCTTTAACTAAAGCAAATACTTATTCTGATTAAACTCGCCTTTATACTCCTCAACAAAATTCCCAAGCAGATCATGTGATGCCCTCTATTTTCCTACATATATCATCCACCACTTTTCTAAATCAAAACACTGTTCCAGTCTCACTAAACAATACAAAACAGTAACAAAACAGCGCTCAAGCCTCTCTGCATCTTCCATTGCTTTGTTATCCCTCCCCAACCATTCTCCCACTACGTTGAAAAAGTCCTACACACCTCTCAAGATTGAGTAATAGTCTACCATCTCCATAAAACTTCCCATGATTTAGACAAGGCCTTGAATCCCATAACATTGTTCTCAAAATTTCCCACCATGCAGTTAATCTTAATTTAATATACTTTTTAATATAAATAGTTTACTTGCCTTTGTAGATTTTAAGTTGCCTGAGGACAGAGACAATATCACACAATATTCACGCACATTACTGCACACAATTGGCCTACCTCTGCGTGATCTTTATTTTTAACCAGATTCTGGTAGTCTCTTCTACTAGCTAATTCAGGTGATATTCAATCTGTCAGAGTTTAATGTTTGCTGAAAATAATCATCAGGTTGGATGAGGAAATAAAACATTGCTTATTTGATTCAGTAAGATTATTATGTCACTATAGACTTAGAAATTATCTTCATCCAAGAAATTAAACTATCTGTAGATATCCTCCTTTTAAATACATCACAATCTATGTGAAAATGTACTCAAGTTTTATTTTATTTTTCAACCCATATTCAGGTTTACAATCACCAAAGAACAGCAGCCTCTATTTTTTTTTCTTTTTTTTTTTTTGTGGTACGCGGGCCTCTCACTGCTGTGGCCTCTCCCGTTGCGGAGCGCAGGCTCCGGACGCGCAGGCTCAGCGGCCATGGCTCACGGGCCCAGCCGCTCCGCGGCATGTGGGATCTTGCTGGACCGGGGCACGAACCCGTGTCCCCTGCATTGGCAGGTGGACTCTCAACCACTGCGCCACCAGGGAAGCCCCTCTAACTAATTTTTTGAACTACTTTAACAGAAGTTATTTTTCTTCTCTAAATTTCTGAAACCTTCTCTAGCAAACTGAGATAGTGACCAAAAGAAATTGCCCAGTGAAGCACTGTCTTTTAATCTCCCCTTTGAATGAGTACCCTAAATTAAACACATTCTTAATTAGGTGAAGAGAAAAAAAAAATATATATATATATATATATATATATATATATTCTTAAATACAGAGACTCTGAGGTTAAAGTTCCAGCCTTTCTAAAAAGGAATTTTAAAAGGCCTCCAACTCAATATTGATGTGATTTCAAGGGTAGTTGATGTATTTCAAGTAAGCTATAAAATCTATAAAACTGTGATTTATTTTTAAGGGGCCATAGGGGAAAATTTAACTCATTACCTTTAGAAGTTTCCAAGGATAAAACAGTTTGACTAGGGTGGAAGAAAAATCCACTGACATATTAAAACCCATTTTAGTCCATTTTTAATTAATATAAATATGATTCTTTGGAGGAAATGTCAAATATGAACCAATGTATTAGAAAACAAACTGTTTTATAAAATATGCCACCAATACCTACTCTATTAATGCTTTTTTAAAGCATTACAATGTGAAGTGATTCACCTTCTATAATAATAATAATTCTTCTATAATATGCCCCAAACCGCTTTGTAACTAATGGTTGAATGGAGGGTGATATATACTAATTGACAGTGTTACAAACTAGCCCTTATTCCATCATCAACTGTCCTGTTCTCCAAAATTTTCAGATGCTTTAATGTAAAGTAAGCCTCGGTGTGCTGGCTTTCAAATAAATAATAGTTTTCAGAACAGTCTTTATCGCTGGAAGGGAAATGAGGAGTATAGCATTATTTTGAAGGATTCAAATTTAAACTATGAAAATAACAATTTTATCCTGTAGTTAACTCTGAATAAGTTGGACTTACACTCATTTAATTTTATCTTCTATAACTGTCTTGAACATAATTCTTCAATGCAAGTTTTGCTGAATTAAAAAAATAAATGAAGGGCTTCCCTCGTGGCGCAGTGGTTGCGCGTCCGCCTGCCGATGCAGGGGAACCGGGTTCGCGCCCCGGTCTGGGAGGATCCCACGTGCCGCGGAGCGGCTGGGCCCGTGAGCCATGGCCGCTGGGCCTGCGCGTCCGGAGCCTGTGCTCCGCAACGGGAGAGGCCACAACAGGGGGAGGCCCGCATACCACAAAAATAAATAAATAAATAAATAAATGAAAAACTTTATCAAGCATTCATTTATCAAATGAGAAGGGAGAATGGTATACAAAAAGAAGAAAGGGGAAGTTTAACTTATTTAGGAGAATTTGTATACATATAGGTATCAGAAGCTAGATAGATAGATTCTAAAATAATTTGTAAACCAGAGTTCATGTTGAATATGTAGAATATATTCAGGAAAATCAGAGCAGTGATAGGGTTAGTCATCACAGCATCATCAAAGTAAACAGACGATGAGATTAGTTAGGTAAAGCTTCTTGGGACAGATGATCTTAAGCTGAGACATGAAAGACCTGATTAATATGTAACACAGAATGAAATAAGAGTTCTTAATTAGAACTATTCATAACTTACCCAAGGTATACAAGCGAAGTTGATACCATATAGTAATAATCTCTATTATATCTAAGTTTCTATAATGTATATTACAAATAAAATAATAGATTTATTGAATTTTAGACTTATTTAGAAATTACCATATGCATTTTCAAGATCAGAGGAAATGTTAATTTTACGTAAAAGACAGAATTTATATAAATGTACCAAAGGATAAAATATATGCAAAATTAAATCTAACAAGCTTCAGAGATCATCCAGCTAGACAATCCTATTAAAGTATTCTTGCTATTAGAGTAAAATACATGAGAAATTATAGATGACCAAGAGAAGTTATCTTATGTTACTGAATAAGCCCAAAACGTGCCCTATTGATAGAGTTCCTTGTATGCTAACTTCATAAAGAAAACACATCCACCAACCTGTCAACCACTTTAATTATTGAAACATTGTTTTAAGTAAAATCGATTTTATACTCCAATGTTTTACTGAGAAATGTGGTGAAAAGTTAGCCATCCAGCATTGCCAAAATAAGAGAATGACTGATCCTTAAATTATTTTTGCATCTACAATATACTTTTGGGAGGGCTGCATTTCATGTGATCAATAAACTGCATTTTCTCAGGTTTTTCTTTTGTTATTACAGGAGTTGAACTAAAGTCATCACAATTCTTAGAAGACCCCAGAGAGTTCCATTAGCAGTTCTGTGGATCTGGCTCACTTGCCGGGAAAAGGAAAGGAAATGAATTAGTCAAGTGAAATTCTGAAATAAGATTTGGATTTACGAAAGAAACTAGCTTTGAGAAGGTCACAAAAATCTCGGTTCAGTAGAAGACTGAAACACAAATGAGAAAAATAAATGACATCAGCCTCCTGGTAAAAAGATAAGTCTTGATGACATTCATGACTGGCACTTTCCTGAGTCTTCTGTGACCCACCCCACATTTAAAATTATCCGTGGCTTCGTGTCTATTAATAACAATGTTTGTGTTCAAAGATCGCTATCTGAAATAGTTACATCATTTATAATAGTTCTATCGAGCCTGCATCCCAGCATCGTGAGGGAGATCAACTTTAAATTGCAGACCAACAGCAAACTCTCTGGAATAAGAGAGGTAAATTTATTCCATTTTTGGAATATTTTCTTTTCTTAGAAATTGATGGTTTTTTTCATAAGCAAATATATATAAATGTTATCACAAAAAATTTTTTTAAATAATTAGGATGTTCAGAATGCTCTGTTCATGAAAACACACTATAAAAAGAAATCATCTGAAAATATTGCACATTTGTGAAAATCAAACAAACAAAAAATCAGACAAATAGGGAGAATTTGATAACTAGTCTGATACAGCATTAGGAGACAATGCATTGAAAACCCCAAAGGAGAGCATATCTTCTTCACCCATTTCTTAGTGGGAATCAGCACAGTCTTGGCTTCAAGACAATTAACATTACTGCAGTAGCATGGGGCAGGGGTTCCTTCAAGTCAACAGCTGGTGGGAAGAGGGTGTTTGGATTGGTCTGTTTAATAAGGAAAATAACTCAAAGGATCAAAGATCAAAGAGTTAAGAATGTTTACACACCCATATTAGTCAGGGTTCTCCAAGGAAGTAGAACAATTGGATATGTATCGAAAATGAGGTTTATTATAGGGAACTGGCTCATATGGAGGCTGAGAATTTCCATGATCTTCCTTCTGCAAGCTGGAAACCCAGGAAAGCCAGTGGGACAGTTCAAAGGCCTGAGAACCAGGAGCCAATGGTATAAATTCCAACCTGAGTCTGAAGGCCTGAGAACCAGGAGCAGTGCAGGAAAAGTTTGATGTTCCAGCTTATAGAATCAGGCAGGGTGAGAGACAAAGAGGGTGCAAATCCTCTCTTCCTCCACCTTTTTGTCTATTCAGGCCCTCGATGGACTGGATTGGGGAGGGCTATCCACTTTACTCAATCTACCAGTTCAAATGCTAAACTCTTCAGGAAACTCTCTTAGAGACACACTCAGAAATAATATTTATCTAGATATCTGGGCATCCTGTGGCCCACTCAAGTCGACATATATAATTAACCATCACAAGTCTGTACCTTGTCAATGTGGTACAACAATCCTTAACCCATATTAACCTCTAAATAAAGGCAATAATAAGGTCATAGTTTCACCTAATATCATACTTCTCCTCCTCTTCATTCCTAGAAAGAACACAGAACCTTCTTTCTTTCCTAGAAAGAAGAGGAGGAAACATCATTTTGAGTGATGTTTACTCTCCTTCTTGATAGCCTATAACTTAAATACCATGAAGTAAAATGAACAATATTAACTACTATGATATAAAGTTAATACACCTTATGTTATATGATAAGAGGATCAGAGTAGGAAGAAGAAAAGATTGTTTATAAGCATTTATGTATTCAAGTATGTTTGTAACAAAATAAGGAGAAATATTCATGACAATTACAGTCCTTATTTCTGTAACTTGTCATGTGATTGTAGCTGGTATGTGTAACAACCTTTTTCAACTACTCATTCTATATTCCCATTGCCTTTAGCAAGCACCTCAGCTGTTTGTTTATAGTTTCTTGCCCTGGTGGGATGACCGAAACCTTCATTCTGGAAGGGTCTGGGTCATTAGTAGTCCCATCTGGATTAGGTTGTTGTGGTTTCCATTGACCTTATGCATAGGTCATAAGAGACACTAAGGGATCGCCCATACTCCAGATGTACTCCCCCTTATGCCTACTGTGGGTTCAAGTCCAGCTTCTCCTTGGTAGTCAGCACAGTAAGCCTGTGGATTCAGGGAATGGGCAGTCCAAAGTGGCTGGGCAACAGTCTTAATTTCCAGTTCAATGGAATCATTGCTGTGTCTCCTTGGAAGTGTTCCTCCCTTTGGAAGTAAGACCTCTAGGAGAGGAAAGCATAAGGTCACAGGAACAGGAACACAGAACCTGTGAATACTGGCTATGTGAGAAACAGCAACATGTATGGAACAATGACTCAGAAAACATATGCCCTTGTGGAGAGCACTGCCCCAGACTTATCATCTGTTGCCATCCACCTGGCACTGTAATGAGTCTCCAAAAGGCTTTTCCACTATTCTATCAAGCCAGTTGCTTCAGGATGGTGGGAAACACAGCAAGACCAGTGAATTCCATGAGCTAATTGCCACACTTCTTTTGCTGTGGAGGGAGTTCCAATAAATAAGGCAAATTTTGTATGGAATACCATGACAGTGGATAAAGCATTTTGTAAGTCCATGGATAGTAGTTTGGGCAGACGCATTACATCCAGGGAAGGCAAATCCATATCCACAGTAAGTGTCTATTCCAGTAAGAAAAAGTGCCGCCTCCATGATGGAAGCTGTCCAATGTAATCAACCTGCCACCAGGTAGATGGCTGATCACTCAAGTGAATGGTGCTTTACTGGGGACTCAGTATTGGTCTTTGCTGCTAGCAGAGTGGTCCGGGCAGCAGATCAGCTTGTACAACAGCCTGGACTTGTTTCAGAACCTTTTCCTACTCTGGGCTACACTCAAAACTAGCAGCTTTTTGAGACACTCATTATTTACTGGAGTATCACACCCAAATAAAAAATGTGTTGTCTCCAAAATCTAAAGAGGCCTAGGCTTTGCATCTCTTTTTCAGTTGTAGAAGAGGCCTGATGCAACAACTTATCCTTTACCTTGGAAGAGAAATCTCAGCATGCCCCATACCACTGGACCCCTAGAAATTTCACTGAGGTAGAAAGCCCTTTACATTTTTGTTGGATTTATTTCCCATCCTCCAGCTTTCAAATGTCTTACCAATGAGTCTACAGTAGTTGCTACTTCTTGCTCACTAGATCCAATCAGCATAATAACATCAGTGGAATGGACCAATGTGATATGTGATGGAAGGAAAAGTGATCAAGATCCCTACAAACTAAATTATGACATAGAGCTGGAGAGCTGATATACTCCCGAGACAAGACAGTGAAGCTATATGGTTGGCTTTGCCAGCTGAAAACAAACTGCTGGATCTTAGTGATAGCAAGGAAGAAAAGGGCATTTGCCTGCTTAAGAGCTACATACCATGTAATCAGGGGTGTGTTAATTTGCTCAATTACAGCATATCAGCCGCTGGACTGAAGTCACCACCTGGTTCAGTCTATGACAATCCACTGTAACTCTTCAAGAGCCATCTGTCTTCTGTACAGACCAAATAGGTAAACTGAAGGGGTATGTGGTGGAAATCACCACCCCTCTATCCTTCAAGTCCTTTTTGATGGCACTAATCTCTATAAGCCCTCCAGGAATATGGTATTATTTTTGGTTTACTATTTTCCTAGACAGAGATGGTTCTATGGACTTCCAATTAGCCTTTTCCACCATAACAGTCCAAACAGCACAGCTCAGGGAACCAATGTGGGAATTCTGTCAGCTGCTGAATATGTCTCTTCCAATTATGCATTTAGGAATTGAGGAAATAATACATTCAGGAACAATGGACCCAAGGTGAGATGGACCTCCTGAGCTAAAATTCCACTGATTAACTGACCGACTGAAGCCTCTACTCTGATTGGTATATCGCACTGACATTTTAGGTCTCCAGTATTAGTGTCAGTTCAAAGGCGATGTCCAGCAGTTCCCATAAGGTCTGTTTATTTCCTTTTCCTCAATGCACAGTTACCCTGGTAAAAGGCTATAGGTTTCTTTGGGGAAGGAAAGGAGAAAAGTTAACAGTATAAATTGCTGGCAGCATACCAGAGTCCTTCCTCAAGGAGCTCTGGCCTTCCCTTTATTCAAGGGCTTCTGGGTCTATAAACTGACTCAGATTTAGCTAATTGAGCAACTCTGACCCTGTTTTTACGATTCCTGCTAGACTTCTGTTCACTTGACCTAAACTTTTCTGCTTATACAGATCAAATAATTTATTAGGCTATCTATTTCACTTCTAGAAACTCCGTGATCAAATCCTGCTGGACCTCCCTAATACTCCTGCTGTGAGCACAACGGAGGCTAGTGGAGAGTGTGGTCCACTTTGAAATAGACACTATAACATCTCCTGGAGAACGTTGTTTTCAGTTTAGTCATTTTCACAGTTGACAAAAGACAACAAGTAAGGATATGTCCATGCCAGCAAGGTGCAAGACAGCCAGAAATTCATTTAAAAGGAGAGTAAACAGCTCCTAGAAGTTTGCCACCGAGGTTCATGAGATTCAGAACTGCTCTTCCTCCTTTCTCTCTTCTCATCTCTCGCTCTCATTGCCTCAGTATTATATATTCCTTTTACAGCTTTTCAGCTTTATTGTGGAGACTGCAACAAAACCCAAAACTCGGTATTATAGTGAAAATATCTAAGATCAAAAGGAGAGAAAAAACATAAACTGTATGTAACCCCAAAACTGTATTTGTCACAGACTCATTAAAAAAAGGGCAATATTTGCAACATTTTACAGAATATTAGAATGATGTTTTCACTTAAATGAATGGCATTAAAAATGAATATGTTAAAGTAATGGATAACTTTACTCCTTTTCTGTATTTTAGTTAAATTATTTTCTTAAATGGTGTATTAATTACGTAGGACATGCTATTAACCTAGCTGTGGTTTAATGTACTACTTCTTTGTTTCCCTGTTACACACACATTTGCTTTGACATAATTATGATTTGTACTGTGATATTTTAATTTTATTTTGCTTCTTTGGATACTCAAAAACATGATTTTTTTTTTTAACAATACCAATACTTTACTGTGTTTTGCCTGGATGTTCTAGATATTTAGCAAAGATGTATATTAGGAAGAAAGTAAATGTGTGCAGTTTGTAAGCAGTGTTTCCTGTGAAAAAATTTTGAAAATTTAGTAGAAATATTTTAGGGAAGAAATGAAAATAACTTGACTTTTTAAATTTCTAAATTCCTTCATTCTCAATATTATCATACTTTACTGAATGTATTTCTTATTAAAATATGTATCTTAAAAGACTTTTTCGGACACTACTACACTTTTTTTTTTCAGTGAGTAGAAAGAAGTGTTGCTATTATGTTATTTTGGTGGTTTATGGTAAGTATCTATCATAATCAACCTATTGCTTATGACACACAGGTAAAATATTTCCTGCCTTGTTACAAGTTTATAAGGTAGCTTACTATCTCGTCATACTTGCATTGTTTACGCATGTTGCATATCATTTAAATATTTTAATTGAGAATATAAATGCAAAACCCACAATTTTAATAACTAAAAACCGTCAATTACTTTACAGGGTCATATTAAGAATTTTGCCTTTCCTGAGCTTTTATTTACTAATGGATAAATATGTTAGGTACTTTGGGTTTTTGTTTGGATTTTACTGGCATTTTACTTTGATTTTTTTGATATCTTTAATAACTCATACCATTATTTTAAAAATATTATATCAATCTTTAAAATGTGGCAAAATACTATATAACCTAAAATTATATAGTATCCATGTCATATCAAAGGTTGAGTGCAAAGTAACACTAAAAATCTTTATAAAAGTGATTAAAAGAAATACAGTCTAGTTTTTATTTTAAAACATCACAAAGCCAGAGAAAATATATTACCTTTTTATTTAGATTAACAGGACAATTATTTCTGTCATTTTGAAGGAGCGAAATATTTTTATGGCCATAGCCCTAAAATGAAATAGCATAATTTTGTGCAGTTACCCTTCCTTAGAAATGCCTTTCATTTAAATATTTGGCAAGTAAATAGGAACTGGAGTCGAAGGATCCCAATACTCCTGCAATATGATCAATGAGAAGGGAGTCAAACGCAAAGGGTGATTATTATTTATCACTGACACATAACTTTAGTTCTGCAAATGGCTTTCAAAGATTTTATTATAAACTTCTTATAAAGAAGTTCAAGGTGGGCCAGTATAAATATTTCTTTTGAAAAATGAAACAAACATATGCTCTTGTATTGGCTTCAGAAAGACTCATTTTGCTGACCAGAGAAAAACAGGGAACCAAGGTGAAATGTGCAAAATTCCAACTATACAGGCGTATTTCACAGATGCTGTGCGTTTGGTTGCAGACCACCACAATTAAGCGAATATCTCAATAAAGTGTAACATGGATTTTTTGGTTTCTCAGTGCGTGCAGAAGTTATGTTTACATTATACTGTAGTCTGTTAAGTGTGCATTAGCATTATGTCTAAAAAAACAATGTACATACCTTAATTAAAAAGTACTTTATTGCTAAAAATGCTAACCATCTTCTGAGCCTCCAGCAAGTCATAATCTTTTTGCTGGTGGAGAGTGTTGCCTTGATGTTCATGGCTGCTAACTGACCAGGGTGGTGGCTGCTGAAGGTTGGGTGGCTGTGGAAATTTCTTAAAATAAGACAACAATGAAGTTTGCCACACAGATTGAGTCTTCATTTCATAAATGATTTCTCTACAGCGTGAGATGCTGTTTGATAGTATTACCCACAGAACTTCTTTCAAAATTGGGGTTAATCCTCTCATACCCTACCACTACTTTATCAACTAAATTTATGTGATATTCAAAAACTTTTGTTGTCATTTCAACAATCTTCATGGCCATCTTCACCAGCAGTAGATTCCATGTCAAGAAATCACTTTCTTAGCACATCCATAAGAAGCAACTCCTCATCCATTAAAGCTTTATCTGAGATTGCAGCAGTTCAGTCAAACCTTCAGGCTCCACTTCTAATTCCACTGCTCTCGCTATTTCTATCACATTTTCAGTTTACTTCTTCCACTGAAGGCTTGAGCCCTTCCAAGCAATCCATAAGGGGTTGGAATTAACTTCTTCCATGCTCTTATTAATGTTGATATTTTGACCTATTCCCATGAATCACAAATGTTCTTAATGGCATCTAGAATAGTGAATTATTTCCAGAAGGTTTTCAATGGACTTGGCCTAGATCCATCGGAGAAATTACTATCTATTGCAGCTATAGCTTTATGAAATGTATTTCTTAAAAATAATTAGACTTGAAAGTCAAAATTACTACTTGATCCATAGGCTGCAGAATGGATGCTGTGTTAACAGGCAAGAAAGCAACATTAATCTTATTATACATCTTCACAGAGCTCTTGGGTGACAGGTACATTGTCAATGAGCAGTAATAATTTGAAAAATATCTTTTTTCTGAGCAGTAGGTTTCAACAGTGGGCTTAAAATATTCAATAACCAATATTGTAAAGAGATCTGCTGTCATCCAGGCTTTGTTGTGCCATTTATAAATCACATAGAGAGTGGATTTAGCCTAATTCTTAAGGGACATAGGATTTTCAGAATGATAAATGAACAGTGGCTTCAACTCTGAAGCACCAGCTGCATTATCCCCTAACAAGAGAGTAAATCTGTCCTCTGAAGCTTTGAAATCAGCAATTGGCTTCTCCTCTCTAGCTATGAAAGTCTGAGATGGCATCTTCCAATGTAAGGCTGTTTCAGCTACACTACAAATCTGTTGTTCAGTGTAGCCGTCTTCATTGATTATCTTAGCTGGATCTTCTGGACAACTTGCTGCAGCTTCTGCATCAGCGCTTGCTGCCTCACCTTGCACTTTTATGTTATGGAGTTAGCATCTTTCCTTAAACTTCATGAACCAATCTCTGCTGGCTTCAAACTTTTCTTCTACAGACTCTGCACCTCTCTCAGACTTAACAGAATTAAAGAGACTTAGGGTCTTGCTCTTGCTTTGGCCTAAAGGGAAAGTTGTAGCTGGTCTGATCTTCTACCTGGACCACTAAAACTTTCTCTATGTTAGCAATAAGGCTGTTTCACTTTCTTATCACTCATGTGTTCACTGCAGTAGCACTTTTAATTTCCTTTAAGAACTTTTCCTTTGTATTCACAAGCTAACTGGTCCAAGAGGCCCAGCTTTCAACCTATCTCAGCTTTACACTGCCTTCCTCACTAGTCATTTCTAGCTTTTGATTTGAAGTCAGAAATGTGAGATTCTTCCTTTCACTTGAAACTTAGAGGCCACTATAGGGTTATTAATTGGCCTAATTTCAATATTGTTATGTCTCAGGGAATAGGGTAGCCTGAGGAGATGTAAAGAAACAGTGCTGGTAGTTGGAACAGTTAGAACACACACACCATTTATTAAGTTCACTGTGTATCTGGGTGAGGTTCATGGCACTCCAAATAATAACAACAGCAACATCAAAGATCACTGATAACAAATCACAGATCACCATAACAAGCAGAAAAATAATGAAAAAGTTTGAAAGAATTACCAAAATGTGACACAGAGACATGAAGTGAGCAAATGCTTATTTTTAAAAAATGGCACTGATAGACTTGATGGATGCAGGGTTGACACAAACCTTCAATTAAAAAAACAAAACAAAACAATATCTGTGAAGCGGAATAAAGTGAAGCACAATAAAACAAGGTATGCCTAAAATTCCATATAATCTAAAATTATCCCAGCAAGTTTTTTTTCTCTAGGAAAGATTCAGGTTATCCACATGACAGTGATTTGACAATATTATAAAGCTGAGACTCATTTAGTAGTTCCTATGCTTGAAAACAATTCTTAACATATAATTATCAGTTAGTTGAACAATAACGTTAATAAGGCAGTATTAACCTATGGCAGTGAATTCTCAAAACTTGCTGTATATTTATAATCAGCTGAAGGGCTCTAAAAACTTCTCAATATCCAAGCTCTGCCCTTGCATATCTCTAGACATGAGACCTAAGTATCAGTCTTTTTTCAAAACTTCCCCAGGTAATTCCAATTGCAATCACATTTGATCACTAGTGACACAGAAACCAGACAAAACAAATATTCAGTTGAGGCAGACTTGAATTAAAAATTACATGGAGTCAGAATTAATCGATTGTTCCTCACCTATAAACAAACAGGAAACACTTTTCCTAAATATATGGCTAATCCTACACATCATCTAAACATTACCAAAACATATAATGTTAGTGCTATAGCTCTTGTTGGATGTAATCTTGTTCACCTTCTTACTGACTATAGTTGACATTGCCTGTGAGTCTTCTTTATTTTTCTGTAGTAAAGACAACTCTGGGTTTTTTCCCCCACAAAAAGACTAGGCATGATCAAATGACAGGGTTTCTTATTTCCTGTCTTCTCTGTGTCACATTTTCATTTTCTTGATATTGTTTCACTTCCATTTTAGATCACATAATTTATTCTGCTAGGGCATCTTCATTGTGTATACCACTGTTTATATAAGTGTAAGCTGTGGTTCACCTACATCAGAATAAGCTGGTTTAAGAAGCAGATTTATGAGCCCTACCAAAGAATAATTTCAAGGAACCTCTAGAGTAGGACCCCTTTTATAATTTGTATGAGAGGTGATTCTTATGCACATGAGAACCACTACTTTTAGGCATTCTTCATGCTCTAAATCTTTGGGCAGAAAAGCAAAATCATTAATAAAACAGCTTTGTACATAAAATCACAGACCACTATAACTTTCTTCAGTTTTCACCCTCTTATAGATCAAGGTAACCCATATTTTTCCATAGCTGTCAGCTGATTATTGCTCCCAGGTGTGCAGGGTTTAGTGATAATTCAGCTTTCATGCCCACTTGTCTTCCCCCACTTGTTTCCTCTGATGATATGCCCAGGCGTCAACATTTAGTATTTGTTAACAGCGATTCTACAGCCTGGCTGCACATTAAAATCAACTGGTAAGGTTTTAAAAATTACTGATGCCTTAGCATGACTTCGTAAGATTACAATTAAATTATTCTGGGATGCGACCCAGGCATGGCTATAGTTTTTTAACCCCAGCTTATCATAACAGACAGTCAAAGTTTAAAACCACTGAGCTACCTGTTAGCACAATAGTTTAGTCTGCAATTTTATCAGGAACTCAGGTTTTCAGTTCATTATGATTTCAAGCATCAGGACTAAGGTATTAGTCCCAGGGTATTAAGGCATAATAAATACACAGTCTTACTTTACCACACAAATACCAGAATACTGAAAAGAATAATAACATCTCTCAGTTTGAAAAGTCCTGTTTTCAAGCTGCTGTTACATCTATCTTCAGAATTTATTGCCTGGGTTGCAGATGGTAGAGTGCTACTTAGAAGAGACACCCTGTTGGGAAAACCACACTGCTGTGCAATTAATAAGCAGTGGAGTTTCATTTTCCAAACCCTCCTAGTTACCAGCTGAAAAGAATCTTTACTGACTTACAAGGTTAACTAACCTTATAAATTTGATATATATAAATGTATTTACTTTTAAAAAATGTTTTATTCAATGACTTCCCTGGCAGCACAGTGGTTAAGAATCTGCCTGCCAATGCAGGGGATATGGGTTCGATCCCTGGTCCGGGAAGATCCCACACACCACAGAGCAACTAAGCCCGTGCACCACAGCTACACAGCCCATGCTCTAGAGCCCATGCGCCACAACGACTGAGCCTGTGTGCCACAACTACTGAAGCCCATGCACCTAGAGCCCGTGCACCGCAACAAAGAGTAGCCCTTGCTCACCACAACTAGAGACAGCCTGCACGCAGCAACAAAGACCCAACACAGCCAAAATTAAATAAATAAATAAATAAATAATGTTTTATTCAAACGACAAGTAAATAAATATGTTGAGAAATATTTTACAAATATTTGTCTCAAGGACAAGTCAGTAGAGAAACTGTCTTTATCATTGCTTGATTCAAAAAAACATTTCAGTATGCTGTGATATTTTTGTATCATATCAGATAAGAAAATTGATTTTTCAAGGCATATTTCTTATTTTTGTTGACATTCCATCCAATAAGTAAGCAGTGACCAAGCAGTGTGAAATTTTCCTATTGCTTGTGTACATCTTTATATTGTTACTGCTTTTATGTATTCAGAAATTCAAATGTATTTATTAGTTATTGCTAAAAGAAATGCACAGGGAAGGTGAGATAAAGAGAGTGGAGTAGGAAGACCCTGAGGTCACCTCCCCACACGAACGCACAAAACTAGAACTACATATAGAGAAATTCTCTCTGAGAATGAACTGAAGACTAGCTGAATGGCTCTTCTACAACCCAGCTTAAAAAGAAAGAACCACACAGAGTATGGCAGGAGGGAAGAAGTGATCTAGTCAGGACCCACACTGCTGGTGGGTGATCCAGAAGAGGGGGAAGATATCACAAGCATGGGGATCCTCCCTAAGGAGTGAGGAACTCAAGCCCCATATGGGGCACCCTAGCCTTGGATCTGGCACCAAGGAAATGAGCCCCCTTTGCTGGTTTGAAAACCGGTGAGGCTTACTGGAGGGCTATTAAAAACCAAGACTGCTCTTGAAGAGCAAGAAGACAGATTTGCTTGCTCCCAGCCCCAGCACAGAAGATTGAAAACTTTCTGGTGCTCAGGCCAGCCTGCCAGGACCACCCCAGTACGCCCCAGTATGCACCATGCTCCTGCTGCAGTCCTTCTTGATTCCGTACCATTCCCAGCCAAGGTGGAGACTGCCATCACATGTACTGGGGAGAAGCTGATCTAGCACAGATTTGCAGCTGAGCCTCTCCAGCCCCAGGCCCAACCCCAACCAAGGAAGAGACTACTATTGTGCCAGGGTGAAGCTCAGAACTGTGGCTTCCAGCCCCTCTGGCCCCATCCCAATGCAACCACACCCCTGAACAAAGCAGAGACAATAGCTGTGCTGGGGAGAGATGGAGGTAGCTCAGATTTGCCACTCCAGCACCTCAAGCCCTGGCCCTGCCCTCAAACAGCTTGAAGACTGCCATGACCCTGGGGAGAAGCATAGCTCCCTCAGGGCTCCTGCTCTAGCACCTTGGGCCCTGGACCGGCTCCCCATCAGGGCACAGCTGTCCATGAACCCAGGAAAATCCCCAACTCCTACCTGGCTCTGGCTCTAACCCCTCTAACTCTAGCCCTATGCTCCACCAAAGTAGCAAATTTTAAACAAAATGAGAAGTCAGAGGAGTACATTCCAAGCAAAAGAACAAGACAAAATGCCAGAATAAAGCCTAATGAAATGGAAATAAGTAATTTACCTGATAAAGAGTTCAAAGTAATAGTAATAAAATGTTTGCTGAACTCAGAAAAAGAATAGAGGAACACAGTGAGAACTTCAACAAAGAACTAGAAAATATAAAAGAACCAGTAAGAACAGAAAAACATAGTAACTGAAATGAAAAATATACTAGAAAGAATTAACAGCAGGTTAGGTGATACTGAAGAATGCATAAGCAATCTGGAAAACAGAATAGTGGAAATCACCCATCAGAAAAGCAGAGAAGTATTTTACTTGTTTTGTTTTTTGTTTTTTGGTAAATGAGGGCAGTTTAAGAAACTTCTGAGACAACATCTAGTGTACTGACATTCACATTACAGGGGTCCCAAAAGGAGAAGAGAGACAAAGAGGCAGAAATTGTATGTGATGAAATTATAGGTGAAACTTTCCCTAAGCTTGAAGAATGAAACAGATATCCAGGTCCTGGAAACACAGGGAGTCCCAAACAAGATAAACCCCCCAAAAACTCACACCAAGATATGTCATAATTAAAATGGCAAAGTTAAAGATAGAGAATTTTAAAGGCTACAAGAGAAAAACAGAGTCACATACAAACGAACCCTAAAAAGCTCTCAGTGATTTTTCAGCAGAAACGTTTCAGACTAGAAGGAAGCAGCATGATATATTTAAAGCGCTGAAAGGAAAACAAAAAAACAAAAAACTACAATCTAGAATACTCTACCCAGCAGATTATCATTCAGAAATGGAGGAGAGAGAGAATTTCCCAGACAAGCAAAAACTGAAAGAGTTCATCACCATTAAACTGGCTTTGCAAGAAATGTTAAAGGGTTTTTTTTAAGCAAAAGAGAAAAGGCTATAACAAAATATTAAAACACATTTGGAAGGGAAAATTTCACTGGTAAAGATAAATATATAGTAAAGTGAATGGATCAACCACTTAAGCTAGTAAAAAGGTTAAAACACAAAAATTGCAAAATAAACTATAATTATGATAAACAGTTAAGGGATAGACATGAGGATGTAAAAAATGACATCAAAAACAAAATGTGAGGGGCTTCCCTGGTGGCGCAGTGGTTGCGCGTCCGCCTGCCGATGCAGGGGAACCGGGTTCGCGCCCCGGTCTGGGAGGATCCCACGTGCCGCGGAGCGG
>NC_041218.1:26030654-26068282 GCF_002837175.3 Physeter macrocephalus
CAACGGGAGAGGCCACAACAGGGGGAGGCCCGCATACCACAAAAAAAAAAATAAATAAATAAATAAATAAATAAATGATAAACTTTATCAAGCATGAATGAAAGGCCCGCAAACCACAAAAAAAAAAAAAAATGTGAGGGAGGAGTAAAAAATGTAGAGCTTTTAGAATGTGTTTGAAATTAAATGACTATCAGTTCAAAATAAGTAGACATAGGTCAATATATCTGAACCTCATGGTAACCACAAATTCAAAAACCTACAGTACATACACAGAATTCAAAGAAAAAGGAGCCCCAACATAAAACTAAAGAAAATAATCAAACTACGAGGGAAGTGACTAAAAGAAGAAGAACAAAGGAGTAAAAAAACAATC
The DNA here is from genome assembly GCF_002837175.3 of Physeter macrocephalus. Classification (NCBI taxonomy): domain Eukaryota; kingdom Metazoa; phylum Chordata; class Mammalia; order Artiodactyla; family Physeteridae; genus Physeter; species Physeter macrocephalus. Next base: position 26,031,028 of record NC_041218.1, read on the forward strand.
AGAAAACAAGTTTAAAAAATGACAATAAGTACATACCTATCAGAAATCACTTTAAAAATAAATGCTCTAATCAAAAGACATGGTGGCTGATTAGATAAGAAACAAGACTTATTTATATGCTGCTTACAAACAACTCACTTCACAGCTAAAGACACACACAGACTAAAAGTCAGAGGATAGAAAAAGATATTTCATGCAAATGGAAGCAACAAGAAAGCTATTAAGGTAGCAATACTCATATCACACAAAGTAGAATTTAAACTAGATTCTACAACAAAAGATACTAAAGGGCATTATATAATAATAATAAAAAGGTCAAGCCTAGAAAAAATATACAACATTCATAAACATATATGCACCTAATATAGGAGCACCTATATATATATATGAAGTAAATATTAGCAGACATAAAGAGAGAAACTGACTGTAATACAGTAATAGTAAGGAACTTTAATACCCCACTTACATCAATGGAGAGATGATCCAAACAGAAAATCAATAAGGAAATAGTGGCCTTAAATGACACTTTAGATTACATGGACTTAATATATATCTATAGAACATTCAATCCAAAAACAGTAGAATACACATTCTTTTCAAGTACACACAGAACTTTTTCCAGGATAGATTACATGCTGGACCACAAAAGAAGTCTCAAGTATATCAAGTACCCTTTCTGACCATAAAGGTATGAAACTAGAAATCAATTACAGGAAGAAAACTGGAAAAAAAAACCCACAAACACATAGATACTAAGCAACACGCTCCTAAAAAAAAAAAATGGGTCAACAAAAAAATTAAAGAGGAAATTTAAAAATACCTGGAGACAAATGAAAATGGAAACACAACATTCCAAAATCTATGGGATGGAGCTAAAGCAGTTCTAAGAAGGAAGTTTATAGTGCTGTAAGCCTGAACAGGAAACAAGAAAAATCTCAAACAATCTATTCTTATGCCAAAGGAACTAGAGAAAAAAACTCCATAGTAAAAAAAAGAAAAGTAATAAAGATCAGAGTGGAAATAAATGAAATAGAGCTTTAAAAAATAGAAAAGATCATGAAACTAAGAGCTAATTCTTTGAAAAGATGAACAAAATTGATAAACCTTTAAGCAGACTCATCAGGAAAAGAGACAGGGCCCAAATAAATAAATTCAGAAATGAAAGAGAAGTTACAACTGACACCACATTAAAAAAAATCATAAGAGATTACTTTGAACAATTATACACCAAAAAAAAAACTGCAAAACCTAGAAGAAATGGATAAATTCCCAGAAATATACAATCTTCCAAGACCGAGTCAGGGAGAAATAGAAAATCGGAACAGACCAAATACTAATATTGGATTCGAATCAATAATCAAAAAAGTCCCAAAAAACAATGATCCAGGACCAGAGGGCTTCATAAGGGGAATTCTACCAACATTTGAAGAGGAGTTAATACCTATCCTTCTCAAACTATTCCAAAAAATTTAAGAGAAGAGAACATGTCCAAGTGCATTCTACAAGATCAGAATTACACTGATACCAAAACAAAGACACTAAAAAAAAATGAAAATTACAGGCAAATATGTCTAATGAACATATATGCAAAAATCCTCAAAAATATATTAGCAAACTGAATTCAAGAATATTTTAAATGGAGACATCAAGATCAAATGGGATTTATTCCAAGGATGCAAGGATACATCAATACCACAAATCAATCAACATTAATAAAAGAAGGATACAGAGACCTCTGGAACAACAATAAATGCACCAACATTCGAACTATAGGAGTCCCAGAAGAAAAAGAGAAAAAGAAAGGGTCTGAGAAAATATTTGAAGAGATTATAGTGGAAAACTTCCCTAACATCGGAAAGGAAATAGTCACTCAAGTCCAGAAAGCACAGAGAGTCCCATACAAAATAAACCCTAGGAAAAACACACCAAGACACATATTAATCAAACTAACAAAAATTAAGTTCAAAGAAAAAATATTAAAAGCAGTAAGGGCAAAACAAAAAATAACACAGAAAGGAATCCCCATAAGGTTATCAGCTGATTTTTCAGTGGAAACTCTGCAGGCCAGAAAGGAGTGGCAGGATATACTTAAAGTGATGGAAGAGAAAAACCTAAAACCAAGATTACTCTACCCTGCAAAGATCTAATTCAGATTCAATGGAGAATTCAAAAGCTTTTCAGACAAACAAAAAGTAAGAGAATTCAGCACCACCAAACCAGCTTTACAAAAAATGCTAAAGAAACTTCTCTAAGCGGGAAACACAAGAGAAGAAAAAGACGCACAAAAACAAACCCAAAACAATTAAGAAAATGGTAATAGGAACATACATCTCGATAATTACCTTAAATGTACATGAATTAAATGCCCCAACCAAAAGACAAAGACTGGCTGAACGGATACAAAAACAAGACCCGTATATATACTGTCTACAAGAGACCCACTTCAGACCTAGGGACACATACAGACTGAAAGCGAAGGGATGGAAAAAGATATTCCATGCAAATGGAAATCAAAAGAAAGCTGGAGTAGCAATACTCATATCAGAAAAAAATAGACTTTAAAATAAAGACTGTTCCAAGAGATAAGGAAGGACACTACATAATGATCAAAGGATCAATTCAAGAAGAAGATATAACAATTATAAATGTTTATGCACCCAACATAGGAGCACCTCAATACATAAGGCAAATGTTAACAAACATGGAAGGAGAAATCGATAGATAGTAACACAATAAGAGCAGGGGACTTTAACACCCCACTTACACCAATGGACAGATGATCCAAACAGAAAATAAATAAGGAAACACAAGCCTTAAATGACACAATAGACCAGAGAGATATAATTGATATATATAGAATACTTCACCCAAAAGTGGCAGAATACACTTTCTTCACAAGTGCACATGGAACATTCTTCAGGATAGATCACATCTTGGGTCACAAATCAAGCCTCAGAAAATTTAAGAAAATTGAAATCGTATCAAGCATCTTTTCTGATCACACACTATGAGACTGGAAATCAATTACAGGAAAAAAACTGTAAAAAAAAACCCCACAAATACATGGAGGCTAAACAGTGTGCTAAAGAAGAAATTTTAAAATACATAGAAACAAATGACAATGAAAACATGATGACACAAAACCTATGGGATGCAGCAAAAGCACTTCTAAGAGGGATGTTTACAGCAATTCAATCTCACCTCAAGAAACAAGAAAAATCTCAAATAAACAATCTAACCCTACACTTCAAACAACAAGAGAAAAAAGAACAAAAAAAAAAAACCCAAAGTCAGTAGAAGGAAAGAAATCATAAAGATCAGAGCAAAAGTAAATGAAATAGAAACGAAGAAAACAATAGCAAAGATGAATTAAACTAAAAGCTGGTTCTTTCAGAAGATAAACAAAATTGATAAACCCTTAGCCAGACTCATCAAGAAAAAAAGGGAGAGGACACAATCAATAAAATTAGAAATGAAAAAGGAGAAATCAAGACTGACACTGCAGAATTACAAAGGATTATAAAAGACTACTACAAGCAACTATATGCCAATAAAACGGACAACCATGAAGAAATGGACAAATTCATGGAAAGGTACAATTTTCCAAGACTGAACCAGGAAGAATTAGAAAATATAAACAGACCTATCACAAGTAATGAAATGGAACTGTAACTAAAAATCTTCCAACAAACCGAAGTCCAGGACCAGATGGCTTCACAGGTGAATTCTATCAAACATTTAGAGAAGAGCTAACACCCATCCTTCTCACACTCTTCCAAAAAACTGCAGAGGGAGAAACACTCCCTAATTCACTCTATGAAGCCACCATCACCCTGATACCAAAACCAGAAAAAGATATCACCAAAAAAGAAAATTATAGATCAATATCACTGATGAACATAGATGCAAAAATCCTCAACAAAATACTAGCAAACAGAATCCAACAGCATTTAAAAGGATTATACACCATGATCAAGTGGGGTTTATCCCAGGGATGCAAGGATTCTTCAATATATGCAAATCAATCAATGTGATACACCATATTAACAAACTGAAGGATAAAAACCATATGATCATCTCAATAGATGCAGAAAAAGCTTCTGACAAAATTGAACACCCATTTATGATAAAAACTCTCTGGAAAATGGGCACAGAGGAAACCTACCTCACCATAATAAAGGCCATATATGACAAACCCACAGCAAGCATCATACTCAACGGTGAAAAACTGAAAGCATTTCCACTAGGATCAGGAACAAGACAAGGATGTCCACTCTTGCCCTTCCTTTTCAACATAGTTTGGGAAGTCCTAGCCACAGCATTCAGAGAAGAAAAAGAAATAAAAGGAATACAAATTGGAAAAGAAGAAGTAAAGCTGTCACTGTTTGCCGATGACATGATACTATACATAGAAAATCCTAAAGATGCCACCAGAAAACTACTAGAACTAATCAATGAATATGGTAAGGGTGCAGGATACAAAATTAATGCACAGAAATCTCTGGCATTCCTATACACCAACAACAAAAAATCAGAAAGAGAAATTAAGGAAACACTCCCATTTACCATTGCAAAAAAAAGAATAAAATACGTAGGAATAAACCTGCCTGAGGAGGAGAAAGACTTGTTGTCAGAAAATTATAAAACACTGATGAAAGAAACCAAAGATGACATAAACAGATGAAGAAATATACCATGTTCTTGGATTGGAAGAATCAATATTGTGAAAATGACTATACTACTCAAAGCAATCTACAGATTCAATGCAATCCCTTTCAAACTACCAATGGCATTCTTCACATAATTAGAACAAAAAATCTTACAATTCATATGGAAACACAAAGACCCCGAATAGTCAAAGCAATCTTGAGAAAGAAAAGCGGAGTTGGAGGAATCAGGCTCCCTGACTTCAAACTATACCACAAACCTACAGTAATCAAGACAGTATGGTACTGGCACAAAAACAGAAATACAGATCAATGGTACAGGATAGAATGCCTAGAGATAAACCCAAACACATATGGGCACCTAATTTACGACAAAGGAGGCAAGAACATACAATGGAGAAAAGTCAGCCTCTTCCATAAGTGGTGCTGGGAAAACTGGATAGCTACATGTAAAAGAATGAAATTAGAATATTATCTAACACCATACACAAAAATAAAGTCCAAATGGATTAAAGATTTAAATGTAAGACCAGACACTATAAAACTTTTAGAGGAAAACATAGGAAAAACACACTTTGACATAAACCACAGCAAGATTTTTTTTGACCCACATCCTAGAGTAATAGAAATAAAAAAGCAAAAATAAACAAATGGGACTTAATTAAACTTAAAAGCTTTTGCACAGCAAAGGAAAACCATAAACAAGACAAAAAGACAATGCTCAGAATGGGAGAAAATATTTGCAAATGAAACAACAAAGGATTAATCTCCAAAATATACAAACAGCTCATGGAGCTCAATATCAAAAAAACAAACAATCCAGTTCAAAAGTGGGCAGAAGACCTAAATAGACATTTCACCAAGGAAGACATACAGATGGCCAAGAGGCACATGAAAAGATGTTCAACATCACTAATTGTCAGAGAAATGTAAATCAAACTACAATGAGGTATCCCCTCACACCAGTCAGAATGGCCATTATCAAAAAAGCTAGAAACAATAAATGTTGGAAAAGGTGTGGTGAAAAGGGAACTCTCTTGCACTGTTGGTGGGAATGTAAATTGATACAGTCACTAAGGAAAACAGTATGGACTTTCCTTAAAAAACTAAAAATCGAAATAACATATGACCTAGCAATCCCACTACTGGGCATATACCCTGAGAAAACCATAATTCAAAAAGAGACGTGCACTACAATGTTCATTACAGCACTATTTACAATAGTCAGGACATGGAAACAACCTAAATGTCCATCGACAGATGAATGGGTAAAGAAGATGTAGCACATATATACAATGGAATATTACTCAGCCATAAAAAGAAATGAAATTGAGGTATTTGTAGTGAGGTGGATGGATCTAGAGTCTGTCATACAGAGTGAAGTAAGTCAGAAAGAGAGAAACAAATACCATATGCTAATGCATATATATGAATCTAAAAAAAATGGTACTGATGAACCTAGTTGCAGGGCAGGAATAAAGAGGTAGACATAGAGAATGGACTTGAGGATATGGGGTGGGAGGGCGAAGCTGGGGTGAAGTGAGAGTAGCATTGACAATATATACACTACTGAATGTAAAATAGTTGGCTGGTGGGAAGCAGCAGCATAGCACAGGGAGATCCGGCTCGGTGCTTTACAATGACCTAGAGGGGTGGGATAGGGAGGGTGGGAGAGAGGCTCAAGAGGAAGGGGATATGAGGACTTGTGTATGCATACGGCTGATTCACTTTGTTGTGCAACAGAAACTAAAATGGTATTGTGAAGCAATTATACTCAAAGATCTATTTTCTAAAAAAAAGGATAAAAATCCAATGATCATCTCAACAGAATGCAGAAAAAGCATTTTACAACACTGAACATCCATTCACGAAAAAAACTCAACAAAGTTGGTATTGTTATACCAACATACCTTGACGTAATAAAGGTAACGTATGGCAAGTAAAAGGGAACATACCTTGACATAATAAAGGTAACTTATGACAAGTAAAATTTTTACTTTAAATACTAACAATAATATCTTCTGTAAATGAAAAGAGTTGTCTCATTTTCTAATATGTATGATTTTGCTTCTTTATCTTGCCTTGCGGCACTGGTTAACAGCCTGCAGGAAAATGTTAAATAGAAGCGGCAAAAGCAGACATCATGCCATGCCCCTGCACTGAAGAGAAAAGTGTGTTTACTGTAGGTTTTTTTTATAGACACCCATCATCAGATTGAGGGGTTTCTCTTGTAACCTAGGTTTGCTGTCAGTTACATTATTGTATTATTTTTTACATAAGAGGCATTATTTTTTCAAAAATTTTTGCAGTTGAGATGATATAATTTCTCATTTATTTTGTTTATTTGAGGTATTTAATTTTTGATAATTAAACCAAAGTTAAATTTCTGGGGATAACACAAGTTATTTATTATTTATTTTATACAGTGTTGATTTTGTTTTGTCAATATTTTGTTAAGAAATTTTGTATTTCTGTTCTGGAGGGACAGTATTCTTTAATCTTTTTCCTTGTAATATTTTTCATGTTTAGATATAGGCATTATGTTGGCCTCCATCTTGGGCCACTCAGGCTGCTATAACACAATACCACAGATTGGGTTACTTTTAAACTTTTATTTCTTACAGTTCTGGAGGCTGTAAGTCCAAGATGATTGTGCTAGCGGGGTCAGGTGAGGACCTTCTTATGGGTTGGAGACTGCCAAACTCACTGCGTCATCACACAGTGGAAGTGGCTAGAGAGCTCTGTGTGGTCTCTTATAAGAGCATTAATCCCATTCATGAGGGCTCTACCCTCATGACCTAAGTACCTCTCATAGGCCTCACCTCCTAATAGTATTGTGTGAGGGTTAGAATTTCAACATATGAATTTAGGGGAGATACAAACAGCCTCATAAAATGAGTTTCATATTTTTACATTTGTTTGATATTTAGCAATTTGTTATTTGCTCCTTCTTTATCACCTTCTGTTGAGTCAACTGGATTTTATACCCTGTACTGACACTTTAGCTACATCTCTTTTTATTATTTTTAATAGTTTCCATAGACACTACCACATGCATTTCTATGTAATAACACTGTGGCTTTGAACACTACTATGCTACTTCATAAAGCAGTGTAAAAAAACTTAAGCTTTTATGCTATTATTTTATTAGTTTTTTATGTATGACATAAATACTATATTACATTAATATTGCTGCTTTAATCACTTATTAATCTTTTAAAGAAATTAAGGAAAGCAAGTATATTTTCCTTAATATGTTTGCATATTACCGGTCCTGTGCTCTTCATGGACATTTTCCATGTCCTGTGCACTTCATTCATCCTCATACATTTGGAATTTCATAATTTACTTCAGCTAGGAATATTTCTTTCCACATTTCTTATAGTAAAGATCTACTAGAGACAAAATCCGGCTCAGAATACAAAAGACAGAGCTTGAATACTGCCAATATGTTAAGGCCGTATTAGAGAGACAATCCACTTCCACCCCTAAGGAAACTTGGACCCCCAAAAGACAACACTCTGCAGAAAAAATCACCCTATAGAGAGAGGAAATATATATGCCTTTCTCAAATTCTACTTAGAGCACAACAGACAAGATGAAATAAGCATCCCTTAAGAATGCTTAACCATATGCCCACATGAATCTGAATTTGGTCCATGAATTCATATTACCTGTATAGTTCAAAGCACACTAGTTAATATTTTTAGTGTTGTCCCAAATCAGTGCTGCTCTGAGGTGCCTGACAGAAACAAACCAACTGAAAAAATGAATTTCAAATGACAACCTCAAGAAAATCCTACTAAGAAAAAAAAAATCAAAGACTATGAGACATAATATTTAAGTCACTAAACATATTAATAAATGAGCCAGAATGCTAAAAGATAAGTTATAATTATCAAAGAATATTAGTTTATTTACAGTGCTTAAAATATAAAGGAGATATTGAAATCATAATGAAGGAGCAATGATCCATAAAAATTAAGCAAGGTGGTCTTTTTAAAGACAGAATATCTAAGATTTTAATATATAATAATTAAAATTAGAAACTCATTGCAGGGAAAGAAGTAACAGACTTGACGTTGCTGAACAGTGAACTGGTGAATAAAAAGATATGTCTGAAAAAATTGACCAGGATTAAAGCATATCATTATTGGGTAAAGAGAAAATATATACAATACATGTTACATATAATAATCTGTTCTCTCTGCCTGGCTGATTGAGCTGGTTCATTGGTCTTCTTCTGTCCTCAGACGGGGACTTACACCATCAGCACTCCCAGGTCTCAGCCTTTGGAACTAGACTACAACTTACACCATTGGCTCTCCTGGTTTTCAGGCCTCCAGACCCGGCCTGGAACTTAACACCAGTGTCTTTCTTGATCTCCAGCTTACAGACAGCAGATGGGGGTGGGGGGAGGGGGGCAGGGGTGGAGAGGGTTTCTCAGATTCCATAATAGCATGAGTCAACTCCTTATAATAAATATCTTTGTGTATGTATATGTCTACATGTATGCATGTATATATATGTATGTGTCTGTATAATGTATGTATGTATATATCCTACTGGTTCTGTTTCTCTAAAAAAAAAACAAGAATAGATAGATAGATAGATATAGACAGGTATAAATTAGGTCAAATTGGGTTAAGTATGCCATCACATCTTCATATCATTAATCAATTTCTGTCTTACTCAATCATCTTGTGAGAGTCTGGAGTTGTTAAAACCTCCCACAATGACTATTGTTAGTTTTTTGGTCTATCAATTATTCTCTCTTTTTCAGAGAGGGGGGAGGACTCTTTGATTGAATCATAATATCTAAAATGAAATGGGACCAAACACACATATGTAGCACAGTGAGCTTTCCTAAACTGAACACACCTGTGTACCAAGCACTCTGACCAATAAACAGCATTCCAGCACTCCAGAAGGTTTTTTCATGACCATTTCAAGCCATTTAATTCCTACCTCTTCAAGGCACCCACTATCTGACTTCTGTCACAGAAGATGCTTTTCTATTTTTGAACTTTCTAGATATGAAATTATAAAGCATGTATCATTTATGCCTGGCATCTTTCATTCAGCACCATGTGCATGTGGTTTATATAATTTGCTGTATGTAGTTTTAGTTTATTCACTTTCATTGCCATAGAGTACTCCACTTTGTGGAATTTCTACCACAATTCACGTGTACATTTTATTGTACATGTACATTTGGATAGTTTCCAATTTTTAGACATTTTGAATAGTGCTACGATAAACATACTTGTTTATCTCTTTTGATGAACAAATGCACATTTCTGTTAGCTATATTCCTAGAATTGGAATGGCTGTGTCATAGTGCAGGTATATGTTCAGCTTTAATCAATACCAAAAACCCACACTGTTTTCATGACAGATAGCTCTTGGCAATCTTTGTTTTGAGATGGCTTCCTTCTAGTGTACACTAGTTACTTTAACTGGGGATAAAATAGATAAATCTTTTTGGAAACATGGGCCTTTATTTATTTCACAGAAAACCTAAGGAAATTTTACTGTAGTATTTTTATCTCATTACATATATCAGTTCCATGTAGAAGAGAGAATAAGCTGGTGGAACAGGGATGCATTAATCAAGTTGTCAAGGAAGTATCTTTATAACATCAAATATTTGTGTTATCACATAAGTCAAATTAGTCAGCTCATGAATAAGATAACAGAAGTAAAAGTTTCACACACAGTAAGAAAAAACATACAGATAAGAGAATATATAAGAAAATACCATATGAACACAAGGCCAAGAAACAAGCCTTTTATATCCCCCCTTGGACTCCCAATTTCATGTACACTTTCAGTTTTTTTTTTTTTTTTCAGGGAGAATAACATTCTGTACTTTTGTAGATACAAATTAACATAAGAATTAACCAAAATGCTTACATAAGAAAGTGCTGACAAGGTCAAAGAAGAACTCAAGGAATAAGTAAAGATATATCGATACTTTTAGATAGAATGTGGAGTTAACTTGGATAGCGGCAGCCACCCGCCTTGAAAGTAAATTACTCCTTCCTTTAGAAATCTAAGCATTGTACAAGGTAGCAACCTGAAGTATTTATAAAACAAACATAGCGACAGTTAATAATACACAGCAATGTGCCAATTTAAACCACAGAACATGTTTCTAACTAGTGTACAATAATTTCAGGGTCACTATATTCAAATGCAATCAGTCAGGCAGGGAGTTCAAAACACTTCAGAATCTGAAATGATGATCTTGGTAAAAGTCAGGTAATAGTAATGGCAGCATTACTAGAGGGTTAACCCTCTCAATCTACGATCAGATCTCTTGAGCTTTAAATGCCTTGCCACAAATATTCACACTTTCACAATCAAGGCCAAGCAAGATAAAGCTGAGAATCTATTAAAAGTTCTGATGTGGTACGTAAAACGGGAATTAACATTTATGACATCATCAGGCATGTGTAATATTTTTCTCTGAAACAATGTTTTACTCCATAATGTTACTTCTTAACTAATCCCAAATCATGTTTAAAAAAAGAAAACAAACAAAAACATAAATTGTGTAAAGGCACCAAAGTATTAAAATTCTATACGAGACACTTCAACCATGACAAAGCTGCTAAATAATTTTAATCTTCTCTTGTCGACAAAATAAAATTTGCCACTGAGAAATCACAACAGCACCAAGGGAATATTGCAAAAGAGGCACACTATATAACTGAAGAACTTGGAGCAGGAGGAGAGTTTTCACTTATTTAAGAACCCAGGAGAAGTGTAGACAATGCACTGACTGCTGCTTCAAAGGTTGAGACTGAAGGACAGCGGACAAACAGAATTTTAGTGTGACGATTAGGCACTATAGCGGCAGCCTTTTTTCCGCATCACACTGCAGCCTAAAATAAGCGAGTCCAGGGAGAAAGAGCTGAATTCACTCTGATTTCTGGTATCCATACTTCAATAAGTGGCTGCCTCTTTGGGACAGCTGAGAGTTGGGGGATTTGCTCAATGCAAAGAAGTCATTTAGGGGCATCACAATGATGATGCAGAAAAGTGCATGTAGTGAAAATAAGAATCAACTTGTTTACTAACTGGATACTGTGGTTTAACTTGAGATAAGAGATAGCCTAAATATAGGTACGGCCTTAAAAATTGCACATTGTTACATGAATATAGCACAGCTTAGTTGCATGGCTGAGGTTCCCAAGCATTAGAGTTTTAATGATTGTACCTGAGATACTTTCCCCAGACAATACATTGAGATTATGCCATGGAAGAGTGTCAGTAAAACATCAGAAGGTCTGGTAATCTGCAGGTCTTTGAGATATAATTTGCCTTAGCATATATTTATTTTCGATGTTAACATTATCAAAAGCCAATTCCTTGTTCATGTTAGCATTCTGACTCAGTCACAGTAAACTCTGGTGGTAGTTACTGGTTGTATAACTATGGGTAAGTACTTAATCTTACTGAATCACAGTCTTTGAATAAATATATATCACATATATTAATTATTCCACGTAAACCTATAAAATTAGAGAAAAAAAGATAACGTATAGAGTTACTGATATGATTAAATGAGATACTCTGTGTGAAAGCCAATGCCGCAAATAAGGATGCACGTTACTTATTTAATATTAATCGAGCGTCTATTTTAAAAATCAAATGCTTAAATTCATAATGTTCTTTCTTACTGAAGATTATTTTGTTGTCTCAAAATCACATCCTTGCTGAAGATCTCTCCCAAATAAGCATACTATACAAATATTTTAAAAATAATTAAAATGCACTAACTAGTCTGATGTATTTGCTTTATTATCCTTCATATGCTTTTTAAATTCATGAAACCTGATATATTAAATTAAAAATGTAAGTCACTGGCTAAACATACATACTTTTCTGATGATATTACTGCCATTAAAAAATGTAGTATCTTTTGTATTCACAGTGATTTACTTGATAACAGGAGAGACATACTGACTAGGTTAGGTTCCCCCCATATCTAGAACATAAAACCCTGCACTTCTCTGTAGCACCCAACTCAGCTGATTTATGTAATGTTGGTTGATTTCTTTCTCCTCCTCTAAAATATACACTTCATGACTGGAAGGTCTGTATCTTTCTTTTGTCCCCTACTATCCCAACTGATTAATGGTGCTTTCTTCACTCTGAGAAGGTATATAAATTCAGCTGTTAAAATTTTAATTGGTTTGAAAAAGGAATTCTCCTTGCCCCTGAGAGATAAACATACATATGTCTATAATTATGTGATAAGGTCTATAAAAAGGGACTGAATTTTATCAGGAAAGATTTGGAGTATGGATCCCACTTATGTATATGATGATCTTAGTCACAATGCCAAGAGCGTCCAATACAAATATAACTGGAGCCACAAATGTTAGCCATATGTGTAACCGTAAACTTTCCATTACCACAATATAGAAGTAAAAGGAATTAGTAAAATTAATTTAAATAACATTTCATTTAAGCCAATATATCCAAAATATAATTTTGCCATGTAATTAACATAAAATGTTAATAAGTTATTTTACATTTTTTATGCTAAGTCCTTGAAATGGGGTGTGTATTTTATAATTACAGAATATCTCAATTCAAACCAGTTACATTTAAAGTTCTCAAACATGACTTATGGCTAGTGGCTACCATATTGGACAACACACCTTTAGAACGAAAGAGAAGATATTAATTTTGTTTATTTTAGAGGAAAGATTAAAATACATATTTGAGTAGATAAATTTATAATTTTTTTTTCAAAAGTTGACATATATTGCTGGAAACCTATCTTAAGTCTCATTTTACTAAGATTGATGGCTTGACATGGAGTTATATCCATGGTGGCTTTGATTCCACTTTCCCACTGTCTACAGGAAAACTACTACCTTTCATGACTTCCTCTTTTTTTTTTTTTTTTTTTTTTTTCTGTTTTTGCCTCTCAAATTATTTGCCTTCTTTGTCTCCTCCAAGTAATGAAATGAAAAGAGAATAAAAGAGTCCTGAATTTGGGGATTCAAATACTGCATTTCCAATTTTCACATCTAATGCCAGGGGAAACTGTTCTTCATTGAAAGAAATACTTACTCATGCATAACTTCTATAAAAAGTTTACTGATATTCTAAATGTGGTTCGAAAGACTGTATCTAGAAACATACTTTTAGAATTCTCTTACTCAAGAATTTTCAAAGAAGTTGCCCAAACCTACACCTTCAAACAAGAGGAATGAGCTTATGGTGCTGCCTGCTCTGATGCTTTCTGATTCAACTTTAATTTTTTATAGTTCAGCATGTTGGATTGTTTGCGGTACTCTAACCCTGATTCTTTCCAATATATACTGTTTGCAGTACTCTAATCCTGATTCTTTCCAAGAAATATTGGTATACAACAATTCTACTCTCATTTATCTGTGTTCTATAATGGTACTTCAGTTATTTTTTGTCTATACTGTATGGTCATTAATCAACCCTGTTTCCTCAGGGTGCTTGGTGATAGGTTTCCCACACTCAATTTATTCCAGGGGCATCACAAAGTTTTACAGAATTTTGGCTGATGTGGTCTGGTCTTTCACTATCTCTACTCCACTTCCTTCTCTTTCCATTAAATTAGGTTTAGCAAGCTGCGCCAAGCATAGCAATGGATCATGCATCTCTTTTCAAAACAGCCCAGTTTTCAAAAATATTACAAAAAGACAAAAAAAACCAGGCATGGTTAAGTGTCCTGTACTTTAAAGGGCTGGAAACTATCACTTCAGTTGGCCTATTTAATGTAAACTGTAACAATTATCTGTTGTTGTAGCCCTGTAAACAGTAAATAGAATACTAAAAATGGCATATATTTTGAAATATCAAAGCTTTGAAAAGAAAATACAAATCCTGGGGGGCATAAAATTGAAATGTGAATGATTTTAGGCTAGTGCTATCTGCGTTCATTCCGGGTTTGGCCCCCCAGAATTTTATTGGTTTTTGGAAAGTCACAATTTTAGTATAAATAAAACATACTTTATCTAGGCAACAGAAATGTGAGACTCAAAGAAATTAGCTTCCAAGATAGTAAGAGAAATGCTCTTTTTGGTCCATGCACAACAAACTCAAAATTACCTCTAACTAAATTATCCAACTAGCAATTATATTTTGCTAAGAAGCATACCAAGAAACACACTAGAAAAATTCTAAAAAATTCTAAAATAGACTTTATTAAACATTTAAATAGGCTCAGCTATTCACAAGTAACATATTTGTCTTTCTTTTACTCCTCACACCTCCAGTCTGTCTATATTTTTCTTACACACAGATACTGAAATTCTAATGCATTACATTCTGAATCAATAGCACATACAGTATTAATAATTAAATAATCCTAATTATTTAAAAAATTAGGAAGTGGGATTTTCAGCTTGGTATTTTAAAAATGATAGCTGACAAATATTAATGCTGAGATGTTAAAACATTTTCAATATTGTCATAAAATTATCTATTTTAATAGCCTGTTCTAGCAATGTTTTTCTAATTCTCATAATCTATTTTACAGTAACAATTTAATGATAAAGATTATTCTAGGAGTCTAAAGGGAAATAATATTCATTTCTTATGTAAAAAATAGGAGGAAATATCGCCAAGCAATAGAATGACAGCCACAGAAGGTAGCTCTACTTGACCAGCTGCTCTGTGACACAGTGCAAGAAAGGATCCAAAATAAGCAAATGTGTGTTTGGGGCAAGATTCTTGTGCTGCATCACTGACTTGGTAGTGGAGTAGGGACATATGGAACTGAGAACAAGAGGGAATGGAATTTTACTTTAATGAATACAATGAATATGTTTATATAAGCCAAAGAGTTTTCAGTGTCACACTTACGACTAATGCTGAAGGAAGACTTGTTTGTGTCTTTAAATGACACTGGTGGAATTCCTCAAGGCCATTTTATTATGTAAAATATTACTCCTTAAGAAAAACTGGACTCTTTCTAACACAAAAGTAAAATATACTAAAAATTGTTACTCTTACTCAGGAATTAATGTATTTTATTTTTTATCATGAACTTACAAGGTAAACTCACCATTTACTAGCAAGCTGGCAACAATTTTTTCCAGAATGCAATGTGCATGATATGTAAGCAGTCACAACATTCCTCTATTTCCATTCATTTTGGCAATTAAAATTTAGTTGCTTTAATAAGAACTTCATTGTTACAACCTCACGGGACAAATAAGGCAAATAAAAAGGTAGCATAGACTTGGGTTATTTAAGGAATGAGTAGAATATCATCAAATAACCACAAGTGAAAATCATCATTGGCATTCAGAAGAAGACAAGAGTGACTTCTGCTTTAAAACATTAATGGTGTTTTAAAGGGTTTTATGTGAATGGAAGGCACTGGTTTCATTATTGCATTATTGCAAAGTTAGCAAAAATATATTACTCAAAGTCTCACAAATCTTAGCATTAGTTATGCTTTTGTATACAAATTTCTGTTGTAAATCTACAGAAATAAACAGAAGTAAACTATTTCCCTTAATAGGGTGTTATTGACAATGACATATTTGTGAAGTTGAAAACTGAAAAATAAAGAAACGCTTTGTTATAGGTCATGAACTAATACATATATTTTATCCACAAACCTAAATTTCCAGTTGATTATCCAAGATAATTTATATACATATGTTACAAGTAGTAAAATGACACATTGTGTCATTTAGTGATTTTAATTTGGTTTAAACTGCAAAGGAGAACACAGATGTATATGTACCTGCCCTCAACTGCCTCCAAATTAATTTTTAGATGAACAAAAGCCCACTCTCTTTCCTAAAGGGGCTGATTCTAAGGCAGGGGCAAACTTGACCAGTCCCAAAGAATGAAGAACTTACAATGAGCTCCTGGTCAAACCCGGTCAAAATAAGCAGAATCTTGAATAACCAATCTCATCACCATGAGAAAACAGTGTGAATATTTAAAGCCTTATTATTCAAAGTGTGGTCCATGGACCAGAAGCATGGGCTACCACCTGTGAGCTCATTACAAGTGCAGAATCCTAGGTTCTACCAGGTCTACCAGGTAATTGAAGAAACACTAGTCAAAAGGAAAATGGTGGCATAGTAACAATGAAATGCTCAAATTCCCTTTGATGGTGATGAGATTTCAGAAAGAAACCCCATCAATCACAGGCCCAAGACAGGAAAAACCATTACTGCGAACATGATAAAAACACAAAGCCAAACTGAAAAATACGAGAAACAAATGAGGAAGCTAAAACAGAAAACAGATCAGAACACATGTTTGGAGAGGTGTTATGGGTGGTGGCGTTTCATACTATTTACAGATTTACTGAGATCCAGAACTAAATCCAGCAGAAGCCATATGTTCAGTGTTCAGGTGGATAAGTTCTGTGTCATTCCATGTATGACGAAGCACCTAGGGGGCTTTAGAATAAAATGGTGCTTAGGCTGTCATAAATGGAGTCCAAAAAGTAAATTAGTAAAATAAAGTGCATACATTAATGTATGTAAATCAATATTTCCTATAAAAAATAGAGACTATGCAAAATTTAACTAATACCTAGAAAGAAACTATACATATCCCCCCATACACTGTGGGGGGAATGGGCAAAATAGGTGAAGAAGATTAAGAGGTACAAGCTATGAAACTTGTTAGGTATGAAATGTTACAAGAATGTGATATACAGCACAGGAAATATGGTCAATATTCTATAATAACTCTGTATGGAGAATATTCTATAAAAATATAGAATTACTATTTTGCACACCTGAAACTAATATAATAGTGTAAGTCAAATATATTTCAATACAATTAATTAATTAAAAATAGAACTACTTTGTGACGTGAATGGAAGGTCAGAAATGGAAAAATAGAAAGTTAAAGCAATTTTTGACAAATAGAAAAAACAAGCATGGTACAAATCAATTTAAATATATCAATTTTCCCTATATGGATTAAATTCACCTCAAATGTACAAAATCAAATAGGATGAAAAAGAACAAGTACTCACTAAAATTAAATGACTCAAAAAGCCAAGAATAAAAGAATGGGTAAATATATAACAGATAAATACGAACCAAAATAAAATTTGTAAAAGAAATATTGCTATCAGGAAAAAATATTCAGGTAGAAATACTAATGAGAATAATATACTCATGGGGGTAAATAGTAATGGGAGTAACACTATGACATACTACATAATGAAAAGGAACAATTTTTCAAAACTAAAGATAAAACTAAGATGTTGCATTAACCTAATAGTACAGTTTGAAATCTATAAAGAAAAGTTAAGAGCAGAATACCAAGGAGAAACAAACTCACCCAGAATCTGATAATGACATTGCAATACAACAACTCTCTAATCATTAGATAAAACAACTTTTTAATTGTAAAAATATAGACGATTTCAGCAAACTAGTTAAGAAACTTTACCTAATATAGAGAGATCCTCTAAACATTACAGCTAGTAACCAGTTTTGTCAATCACACATGAATCATTTACAAAAAATGAACACATTTAAGGCCCAAAATTTAGAAATCCCAAACATGACACTGATAAAATTCTCTGATAATAACAAATCCAAAATAATAAAATAAATAAATGGTTTTAACGATATATTTAAAAACTAAGGGAGATGTATGTTTCCAGGAAAATGTAGGAGACATAGTTTAAACTATTTTATTTTTAACACTTAATTTACCAGTAACAACTAAAAATTCTCGGGATTAAATACAAAGCAAAAAAAAAGCCTGAAATGTGAGGAGAAGACAGTATATACTTTCTTTAGGGCAGAGATGCTTGCAATGGATTTTCTTAGCTTTTGTACAAATCAGTTAATGTTTTAATTATCCTTTTGAATGACAGTTTTAGTGTAATAAAATTCTTGATTGATAGTCTTTTTAAAAAACATTGAATATTTTTACTTTAAAACCTGAAGGAACTTTTTGGCTAACCCAATACTTTGAATATGCCGTCTCTGTTCTCTCCCTAACTAAACAGAAAAGGAGGTACCTCTAATAGGATGCAAATTCTTAATAAACTGATCTTGCAGCAAATACCAGTTATAAAACTTTGGGAAGAACCTTAAATGAGAGCTAAAAAGAGTGAACAAAAGCAGAAGATGTTAGGAAAGGGAGAGCAATTTAAAAAGCATTCATATAAATTATGAATTCATAAGCAATTTAAAAAGCATTCATATAAATTACATTTATAAATTACATAAATGTAAAACATAATGGGAATGATCACATACCCCTTATCAGATATCAGGGAGGTCGAAAGAGGAACATCATCTTTGCAGTGCTGAAATAAAAAGAAAATAACTGTGTCAATTCAGAATTCTATATTTAGTGATAATATTTTTCAAGAATGAAGTAAAGACATTTTCAGATAATAGAATTAGAGTGATCTCAAAGGATTAAAGGGGGAAAAAAAAAATTCAGGGCTTCCCTGGTGGCGCAGTGGTTGGGAGTCCGCCTGCCGATGCAGGGGACACGGGTTCGTGCCCGGGTCCGGGAAGATCCTGAGCCTGCGCGTCCGGAGCCTGTGCTCCGCAACGGGAGAGGCCACAGCAGTGATAGGCCCGCGTACAGCAAAAAAAAAAAAAAAAAAAAAAAAAAAAAAAAAAAATCCATCTCACAAACTACCAAGAAGAGTGACTGTTCACCACAGTCAGGTTAGAAAACTTCCTATTTCATGGGACATTGGCTAAAGTACTCAAAAGAGTTTTGTCTCAGATGTGAGGGCAAACAACTCATAGACAAAATAATGTACTGGTCCCATCTTAAAAGCTTAAAAGCAGGACCTAAATGTATCACGTTGTTTCCAAGTAAATTAACAGCATCCCAGAACAAACTCAAGAATTATAGCATGCAGAAATATCCAGCACCCATAAATCCACACTGTCTGGCATCCTGTTAAAAATTATCAGGCAGACAAAGAAGCAGACAATATGACATGATTATAATAAGGAAAAAAAAAAACTGACCCAGCTATGATAGAGATTATATAATTAATAAAAAAGACATTAAAACAGTTACTGTAGCTATATTCTGTTTGTAAAAAAGGAAGTATATGCTTTTTAAACTAGCAGAGAAAAACTGAAAAATAAAATTTTTACATTTCACTCACAATATAAAAAAAATAAATAAAATACTCAGGAATAAATTCACAAAAGCCATGTAATATCTATACACTGCAAACTACAAAGTATTGCTGACTCAAATTAAAGAACACTAATACAATAAAGCTTGTTATATTTGGGGGAAAATCAATCATCTTATGGATTCAAGACAATAACTATCAAAATTACTACAGATACTTTTGGAAAAATGAATAATTTGAAGTGGATGTGATGCTGCTAGAGCTATAATACATTGCTGGTAGGAAGTTAAAATGGTACAACTACTTTGGAAAAATATTTGGAAGTCTCCTAAAATAGTAAACATATACTTGCCATAATTCCCAGCTATTTCATTTTTATGTATTTACTCAATTAAATGGAAACATTTGCCAACATAAAGATATATTCTTGTACATATACCTAACACTGTACCAGTTGCACATCTGAAAGTCCAAAATGCTGAGAAACCCCTCAATCCTGGGCAAATCTGGATGTTTTTGTCACCCATCATACAAGTATGAGTAAATAAATTAAAATTTGATGAGTAACAATATTTATATGTTTACAAAGTGCCTCTCTCTAAAACACATTTACAAAAAAGCAAAAAATAACTTTTCAGTGTGGAAGTCTGGCAGACATTAATCAAATGGTCAAAGTGAATATCATCAATAACGGCACAAATGGAAATTCTGTGCTACTTGATAAGATGCAAAGATCATGCAGCACACTTCTGTGACATTCTTATCAAAAAGTGTAGCCTGAATCTAATCATAGGGAATATCAAACAAATTCATATTTAGAGACATTCTTTAAAATAATTAGCCTGCAATTTTCAAAAGTATTAAGCTCCTAAAAGTCAAGGAAAGGCTGAGAAACTGCTCCAGAATGAAGGAAATTAAAGCGATATGACAACTAAATTCAACATGTGATTCGGAAGTGGATACTTTCTCTATGAAGACCATTACTGAGGCCATTGGTAGGACAGAATGGGCTCTAAAGATTAGGTGATAGTAATATATCAATGTAAATTCCCTTATTATATGAGTCCTACTGTGGTTATGTAGGAGGATCGCCTTATGAAAATACACACTAAAGTATCCAGGGCACAAGATTAACAACTTACTGTCAAATAGTTCAGCAATAATTTTTCTGTACTCTGTCTCCTTGTTTTTCTAAGTTTGTGATTGCTTAAAAATTCAAAGAAAACATTTAGAACCTTCTAAATGGAAAAAACATAACAAATATAAGGCTCTAAAAAAGTTATATTTTAAGAAAAAATGGTCAGCAGCAATTTCTGCCTAATGTGGGATTCATCTAGCACATAAGATTTGCTGAAGAGAAGTCTGGGGCTGCTAGGATGAACAAAAAAAAAGTTATCCCTAGCTTAGGACAATATGAGATGTTAAACAGAGGAAGTAAAATAAAAGTCCATGGACCATTAAAGTTTCTATGAAGCACTTCCATTTTCCTATTCAAAGTTGCAAAATACAGTCTTGTAATTTAAAAACTAAGTGTATGGAGACTAATCCAATAAAACTTTTACACTTTTAAAAATTATTAATGAAACTTATTAACATTATATTTCACATATTTGCATTTCAGTAGTAAACAGTACACCACTTTTACGCAAGTTAATGTTTCTGCGCATGTATGTATTTATAACAATTTGGATAACTCATCTATTTTGCTGAACCCTAGACAATATCTTTCATGAAGAGACTATCACAAACTCCAGTGTATCTACCTTCGTTGAAGTAAACACCATGAATTGGAAACTTCACTATGTCTCAATAACATTCCAAAAATGATTCAACAGCAGTGTTGGTACAAATTATCTTTCCTAGGTTATACACTGAAATATTGCAGAAATCTAGGAAAAAAATAAATGAATTCCGTGGAGAATACTCTATTTTTCATTCTTTATAGCAGTTTAAAGGAAGAGTGGGTGATCTGAGGAGGGAGAGAGATCTCACATTCATTAGTAAAGCCAAATTAAAAGTCTGATCAATAAAAAGGGTCTTTGCCATTGAAGGTGATTTGCATGTTCCTCTACATAAAGAGAAGAAAACTCAGGGAAAATAATAAAGATAAAAGAAAGCGAGTGAAAGGAAAGAACCATTCTATCCTGGCTTCTGGAAGATAAATTGTATGACAGGCCCAAGGACAATTTAAAATATTCCAGCACAGCTTCCTGGGGGGCTCTACCAATAAGCAAAGGCTAAAGCTAGAAAAAATGTTTTTAAGCTTGACATCAGTACTCCACAATGGCTAGCAGGGATATAATGGTGAGCTGAGGTTCTGACCTTCTCAACAAAATAAGACGGAAAATTCAGAGGGAAAGAAGTTGAAATTTGGATTGATGAGGTTGGGATCTGTACATGAGCATCACAAGTCATTCTACGTGAATGTATCAACGGTGTATACTCTTGACACGTGAGACACAATTACAAGAGCTTGAAAGAAAGTCTGTTTTTTTTTAACAAACTTGGCTTAAATCTTTAGAATTCATACTTTCTTTAATGTGTACCTCAAATATTAATATTTTATTTTATGGTGAACAAATTTAATACATTCATATTTTATTTTTTCAAAATATTTTAAGTTTATTCACTGAACTCACCAGAATCCTATATCAATTACCATTTTGTTAACATTAACTTCCTCCAATTACTTTTCAGTTTGTTTAGGTTAAAATATTTTTCTGTTTTCATCTCCAGAAAGTTATTTAAAGTTTTAGTGATTCTTTTAGAAGTTCCCAGTAACACCTAATATGGTATTTGGCATGAAAGGGACACTTAATTCTGTTTATTGGTGAAGTTATAACAGCTATTACATAAAGAGACTATACATTCTTTTCTTTTTCTTTCTTTATTTTTTTTTGGCTGTGTTGGGTCTTCGTTGCTGCATACGGGCTTTCTCTACTGTGGCGAGCAGGGTCTACTCTTCGTTGTGATGCGCAGGCTTCTTATTGCAGTGGCTACTCTTGTTGCAGAGCACGGGCTTTAGGCGCATGGGCTTCACTAGTTGCAGCACATGGGCTCAGTAGTTGTGGCTCGCAGGCTCTAGAGCGCAGGCTCAATAGTTGCGGTGCACAGGCTTAGTTGCTCCGCGGCATGTGGGATCTTCCCAGACCAGGGCTTGAACCCGTGTCCCCTGCATTGGCAGGTGGATTCTTAACCACTGTGCCACCATGGAAGTCCCGACGTTCTTCAAATATAAAAAGTATTAAAAATGTCCTTCCTAATGATCTTGACTTTGCCAGAGACTGAATGTACTAACAAGTCATAAGACAGAGGAATTCAGGAGTGCTTCTTTGAAACACATGGATTATCATGCTCCATTCTCTTTTACCACCATTATAATGTGGATTTCTATAAAACACAAAATTATTGAAAAGAAATGGATAGAAACAGTACCCCTGATGCTACAACCTTTGTGAAATGTAAGTGGTTATATGGGAAGTATTTGGAAAACTGTTGAGAGCACACACGTCTATGGGGGGCAGGACTTACTGAACCAAAGTTAGGAGAAACAGCATAAGGTAGGAGCATCCTAGGAAGGATGGGGAGGTAGAGGTGTAGCAGAAAAGGAAGGCTACGGAAGGAGAATGTCAGAGTACAGGGTTAAATGAAAGATATGCAAGTGAAAACTTTACCAAGAATAACAATTTCTTGAGTGTCCAGTTTTTCATCTCGAAATTTTCACAAAATATTTACACTAACCCCACTTTCATTTTCCTTTAAGTATCTGCCTTCTTGAGTGGCTCTGGGCCACATTAGGTGATGTATTAAAACAAATAAAAGCACCCGCACTGTACACCCTATTTTGCAAAAACAGGGAGTTCCTTTTATTTCCCAAGAGACTTGTAAATTTATTTGCTGGAAAATACAAATATATTTCATATAAATTCATAAATGTTAATATGCTACATAATGGGAAATTATGACTGTCATACAAAGATTTTCTAATACTCTCAGGTGATTATACTGAAGAGTAACTATACTCACCCATATAACATCCTATGGTCCTAATATTAAAGTCATAATGTGCGGTTCAATGTACTACTGGCTTATGTGGATTTAGCTTAAAATAACAAAAGGCTTAATATTAAAAGTGAATTACAAGCTCAATATATGAATTTTGGGAAGACATAAACATTCAGTCTATAGAAATTGTATTCTCCAAGCCCTGCTTCCTCCCTTTTGTGCTCAAAGCACCTGCAATCCTTACACAGAAGCAAAATGTTTTCGTAAAATATGATATGCAGGAACTGGGAGGGAAGATCATCAAAAATAAAAGTTAATTACAATGAATAGGCCAGATATTTTGCAAACTTTTCTTCTTCACTCATTGTCTCCTAGAGGAGTATAACTCATTTGATCTTCACACCTTGAATTCTGTTAAAGAACCTCTCAATTTAATGCTAAAGAGTTGAAGCATTTCTGTTTCCCCTACCTTATAAACACTTAGTGGAGCTTAGATGTTTGGAATAACGCACCATGTACAGCAAAGCATGAGCTTTTCTGTGTTAACAGTAAAGCAGTGAAATATTTAGCAGTCAAGTGGGCAAGAGGACAAGATCAGATGGGACAAGATCAGACACATAGCACAAAGGTGACATAACCAAATTATCCCCTATTCCTGTCAAACAGATGTTGGTGTTTAATGGCTTTCTGGGGGAGGAAGAAGCGGAAACACTGGAAGGCTACTTTGGGATATTATTGATATTTTGAATTTATGGAATATAAGGCTTGACTGACTCCTATAGCTCTGAGGATAACCTGAGTATAATTAAGTATTCTGTGATGCTACAAAGCTAAACAGTCTTTGCTTCCAGTCTTCTTATTTCACTCTCCTAGGACTCGATGGACCACTGAAACAGGAGAAGGATCACATACATGAATATACTCTACTGCATAAACTTGACATTAGATATTTAGAAATAGGTTAATAATTAACTGAATAGATTATATTCCAATACCTATAATGCTTTCCTACATGCCATGTTTATCCCAAAAGTATTGCTCTTTTAATGATTTACCACTAAATATATTTATGTTAGCATTCTTTTTTTTTCTTTTTTAAAAATTTGTTATCAGAAGTGGAAAGTTCATAAAATGAAGGCTCACATATAATAACTGCTGTTTATTGAATGAGTTGTATGTATGAGGCATTATGTTAAGTGCTTTGTAGGTCTTATTCCATTTAATTTCTTCAATCTGATGGAGGAACTACCAGGGTCTCCATTTTATAGCTGAGGACCTGAAGCTTCAATAAATAAAACAGTGTATCCATGGTCAGCAAAGCTAGAGGATGGCTGACCTGGCATTTGGACTGAAATCTGGCCAACTCGAAAGCCCTTCACCATTTCTATAAACTACTACAGTATGTATCTTTTATAAGTGAGTAATGTACTGAAATACCACTCCCACCAACATTTTTTTTAAAAAAGGTTAAAAGTCAGATAAGAATTCAGATTCCCTAAGGAAAACATTCATAATGGAGTAGTGATGTGTGGGGTTTGGAATCTTGTCTGTTATAAGCTGACCAGAGACACGTTACTGAACCTCTGAGCACCCATGTTCTCTTCTGTAAAATGAGCATAGCAAATATCGAGGTGAGAGTTGTTGGAAAGACAAAACATAACAGCATATTAGACTCACTAACTGTTTGCTTTCGTCCCTTTCTCAGCCTCAGTTTCCTACTCTGTCAACCAGAGATAGTAAACCTTCTAACATATCACTGTGACAGAGATCCTTAAAGGGAAAACATTTATTGAAATGAAAATGCTTTGAAAAGTGCAAAGTGATGTTTTATAAGCACTTTTATGTTACTCAGTTCTGCCAGAAAGAAATGATAAATTATCAGCTAATTCACGTTGAGGAGTTCCTATTCAAGAGAGTCTAAACTTTTGTTGTTTTGGAAAACAAATTATCCTGACTCATTTGTTTTTCAACTCTGAATTGTCTGTTGGGCTTGGCTTTATTTTGGTTTTGATTCTTCTGAATATTTTAGTATTCTAATAATTATTTTGTACTTTGAGTGCACTGAAGTAAATGTGAATGACTCTTGGTTTTTTCTCTTCTGACTGAGCCACAAGATAACAGAGACAGTGTTTAGCATGTAAATCCTAAGTGCATTTTTCTTGCCACTGGTAATATAGCTGAATAAGATTATGTGTTAGATGCTTACAAAATAAACAGAACCATATATAGCTAGCAAGTACATCAAAGAAACTACAGACTGTTGTGTTTAGTGGGTTATTTAAGAGATATACTTTCTAATGAAAAATTACTAGAGCTAGCATCAAGACATTTATGAATATAAAACAGCAAACAAAAATATGGTCTTCAAAAACAAGTAATTGTTCAAGTTACTCTCTGTGGTAAGTTTGGTTTGATATGCTGCTGAATAACAGTAAACAATCTAAAAATGGGAAAACACATTTTTACCAAATGTTGCTGGCATCATTTAAATTTTCATACTATATCCCTAATAAACTAATTCAATTGGAGGGATTTTCACATGTTTGCAATCTGCTTGAGGTACAACTAGATGGCCCTCTTAGGAACAAAAATGTCACATCTTGAATATTTCTGGTAGATATGTAAAATAATTCAGATATATGAAAATTCTCTTCAAATTATTTTCTTCATTGACAACATAAAATACAGCTTGCTTAATAGCTTAGTAATTAAGATATTAGAAATTGAAGGTTAGTGTTAATTTATATAATATGTAACTATCTATGCTCTAATGCAGATTATTTTGTAGTCTTCATTTTGTTTTTAAAGATATTAAAAGTTTTTAAATTATAAAAGCTATTCTTTTTATCTTTGTTAGGTATTTTTAAACTTTGAGATAATTGTAGATTCATGTACAATTCTAGGAAAGAATTCAGAGAATAATACATCTTGCATACCTTTACTAAGATATCACAATCAGAAAATTAACATTGATACAATCCACCAACCATGTTTGCATTTCACCAACTTTAAATGCATTAAATGTGTATGTCTACAACTCTCTAATTCTATCATTTCTATAATGCTGTATAAATTTAATCAGAGTTATATTCTATATTTTGAGATTGGCTTTTTTTAAAAAATTCAGCATAATTCTCTTGAGATTCAACCAAGTTTTGTTTAGCAATAGGTCTTTGTTTTACTTTGTTTTTGCAATGAGTAGTATTCCATGGTGTAGATGTACCACAGATTGTTTAATCATTGTTTCACCTGTCCAAGGACATATAGGTTGTTTTCATTTTGGAGGTACTATAAATTAAGCTACTACAAGCATTTGTTTATAGGTTTTACTATAGACTTAGATTTTCATTTCTCTGGGATAAATGCCCAGGATTGAAATTACAAGGCTGCATAGCAATTGTATGTTTAATTTTTAAAGAAACTACTATAGTCTTCCAGAATGGCTATACTATTTTACATTCTCAACAATAATGTATAAGTTATCCAGTTTCTCTGCATCCTCACCAGCATTTGCTATTATTATTCTTTATTTTAGCCATTCTGATATGCATGTAGTGATATCTCATTTTGGTTTTAATATGTTTTTCCCTAATGGTTAATGCTGTTGAACATATTTTCACATACATATCTACCATCTGTATATCCTTTTCAGTTAAATGTCTGTTCGTGTATTTTGCTGATTTTCTAATTGAGTTTTTTGGGGGTAGTTTCTATTGTTGAGTTTTGGGAGTTCTTCCTATACTCTAAATACAAGTCCTTTGTCAGAAATGTGGTTTGCAAACATTTTCTTCCAGTCTGTAGTTTGTCAATTCATTCTCTTAATAGAATTTTTCACAGAAAAAACATTTTAATTTCAGAAAGGAACAATTTATCAATTTTTCATTTGCATTTTGGGTCAAGTCTAAGAACTTTTTGCCTAGTCCTAAATTTTCTTCCATTTTATTTTTTGTAAATGTTTTGTATTTTCATGTTTTACTCATAAGTCCATGATCAATTTTGAGTGAATTTGGGTATAAAGTGTGAAGTTTAGTCAAAGATTCTTTTCTTTCTTTTCTTCGTTTTTTCTTTTTTTTTTCGGTCTACAGATGGCCAACTGTTCCAGCATTCTTCATTTAAAGTGCCATCGTTCCTCCATTGGATTGCGTTTTCATCTTTGTCAAAACTCATTATTGCATATCTGTGTGGAACTATTTCTGGATTTTCAATCTTGTTCCATCGATCTATTCTATTGACCAATCTGTCTCTCTTCCAGCACCAAATGCCTTGATTACTCTATGTAGCATTCCTTAAAATGGGCAAAGTGATTAATCTCACTCTTATTCTTATTCAAAATTGTTATATCTATACTAAGTTCTTGTTCTTTTCCATGTTATTTTTAGCATATGCTTAATATGTCTACAAAGAACTTGATGAAATTTTGATAGGAATTGCCTTAAACCTATAGATCAATTTGGAGAGAACGGACAGTTTACTATGTTGAATCTTCCAATCCATGAACATAATATTTCACTCCATTTATTTATGTTTTCTTTGATTTCTATCATCAAGACTTTGTAACATTCCATATAGAGATCCTATACATGTTTTGCGAGATTACCCAAGTACTTCAGTTTTCATTGAATCAGTTACAAATGATATTTTGTTCTTAATTTTGGTATCCACATATTTATTGTTAATATGTAGAAATGAGATTGATTTTGTTTGTGTTAATCTTGTACCCTGAGACCTTGCTGAACTGACTTATTAGTTACAGGAATTCTTTTGTATACTACTCAGAGCTTTCTATGTAGCTATCATATCTTCTGCAAATAACAAAAGATTTATTTCTCTTTGCAATTTCTATGTCTTTTATGCTTTTTCTTCCCTTGCCTTTGTGTGTTGGCTAGAATTTCTAGCACTATGTTGAATAAGTATAGTGAGAACAGACATTATTATTTTGTTCCCAATCCTAGAGGGAAAGCATTCATTCAGTCTTTAACAATTAAACATGATGTTGCTGCAGGTTTTTGTATGTGTCCTTTTTCAAGTTTAGAAAGTCCCCCTCTATCCCTAGTGCTCAGAGTTTTTAATCATGAATTAGTGTTGGATTTGATCAAACACTTATTCAGCATCTACTTATGATAAAATAATTTTTCTTATTTAGTTTTACTGATTGATTTTCAAATGCTGAACCAGACTTGCATAACTGTAATGAATCCCATTTGGTCATGGTGTATAATTCTTTTCATAAATTGCTGGATTTAATATTTTGTTGATGATTCTTGCATCTATGTTCAGGACAGATATTTGTTTTTAATTTTCCTTTCTTATAATTTCTTCACCTCATTTTGGTATTACAGTAATACTGGCCTCACGAAATGAGTTACAGTTTCCGCTGGAAGAGAATGTAGAAAATTGGCATAATTTCTTCCTCAAATGTTTGGTAAAATTCACTAGTGAAACCACTTGGCTTAGCACTTTCTTTTTTGCAGAGTTACTAATTATTGATTCAATTCTTTATTAATACATGTAGACTGATTCTTATCTATTTCTCATTGCATGAATTTCAGTAGATTGTCTTTCAAGGAATTGGCCTATTTCATCTAAATTATCAAATTTCTGGGCATAGAGCTGCTCATTTTATCATTTTAATTTTAACGTCCATGGGCTCAGTAGTGGTGATGTCTCTTTCATTTCTGATATTATCTGTGTTCTAGATGATAGATATAGATGTAAATATCTGTTGGTTAGTCCGGTAAGAGGTTCATTAATTTTATTTATAATTTCAAAGGAGTAGCGTTTGGTTTTGTTCATTTTCACTACTGTTTTCCTGCTTTCAATTTTATAGAATTGTGACTTTATTTCCTTCTTTCTGCTTATTTTGGGTTTATTTTTCTCTTCTTTTTCTGTTTTCTTAAGGTAGGAACATAGATTATTGATTTGAGACCTTTCTTGTTTTCTATCATTAGCATATCGTCCTACAAATGTCCCTCTCAGTACTGTGTTATTTGCATCCCAAATATTTTGATGTATTTTCAATTTCTTTCAGTTCCATAATTTTTTATTTTAAAAAGCACATATATACACCACCAACAACAAAAAACAATATATCAGGTAATATTGCTACTAAATATAAAGACATTCTCCCCTCTTCCCTTCTCAAAAATAGTTAATGCTGGGGCAGCCTGAGGGCTTTTCTCCAATCATGTAAAAATGAACTGCTATATAAATACATATATAATGGAGCAATATAAAGGTTTCATTTACCACTTACTATATTAATTGTCCTTATTCCAGGTCATGAGGCTGAAGTGGGTTTTGCAAGGTTGAATGGAATGTGTCCATTCTAACGTGCAGTCAGAAACTGGGGAAATAAGCCTATAGTGGGTCACAGATTCACGTGTCCATATTGTGAGTAAATCTAGTCAAATTTCAACTTATCAACTGATCTTTATATGCTCCCGCTCTGCAAGACGAACATGTGTTGCACATGGGATTCGTGTAATTTCAGAGCAAGAGCACAGTCATCTCCACAAAGTCGAAATATGTCTTCATTCTTAGGGTGCAGACACTTTGGTAAATAGCTGTATGTTTCTTTAGAAAGGCTAGGAAAAAGGCTTACTTTACCTGACTAGATAGAGAACTTTGGTCTAGCCCAATCATGTTACCCTATTCAACTGTGCAAGTATTTGCTTTAGTGGCGGGCTTGTGATGAACTGTTGCCATTCAGACATCTGAGAAGTCTTTTGAGAGTCTTTTGCATAAAGTCTTCCTCGCTGATAAAAATACAGGGCCTTTTTATTGACTTGTAATGTTAATACCTGAAGACATGGCACATACTAGGAGGTTCTGTAGCTTTTTCTTTTTTTTTAATCACAAGATAGCCACAAGATAGAAAAGTTGACCTAGAGTCCTTACTGAATTTACCAACGCTGTGTGGCCTGCTTCTAGACTTTATGACAAATGAAATAATTAAATATTCTTATTGTTAAAATAACTTTTACTTACACATTATATTGCTTAAAGCTTAAAGAATATAAACAGATACATACTAAGAGTTATTTTGCTCTTTTTCAATTTTAACTTTTCTTAAAAGAAAAATGATGGATTTAGAATGTAATACCATAATTTTTTAAAATTTATTTTACAATTTAATATGCTCAAATGCATATGTTATTAAATATAAGGTGCAATCAAGACGGCAGTTGGAACAAACATTAACTATATTCTCTTCCACCCTGAACCGTGAACAACTGAAAATAGGTTTAAAAATAACAAAATGACTAAAATCTCTACAAAACAAAAATACATGGCATTCTCATCCCAGAATGATTTTCTAGGAAAACACACACACATTGAATTTATCTGAGAAAACCTCAATATACCAATTACCACAAGGAAACTCAAAAGCTAGCAAAAATGATTTATCAGAGTGTTCTTGTTAAAAATGGAATTCATAGCATCTTACTTCTCTACTCAAAACATTCCCATCACTTCTCACCTCATTAATAGAAAAGACCATTTTCATACTGTGAGCAGGTGTTCAGGATCCAGCATTATCCACCTTTGTATCATCCCCTACTATGGTCCCTATAATTCCTTCTGTTGCAAACACACTGACCACCTTGCCAGTCCTTCCTCAGGTCTCTCACACTTGCTATTCTCTCTGCCTGAAATACTCTTTCCCATTACAAGAGCTTGTTTTACTTCCTCAATTCTTATAGGTCTTTATTACATTTTCACTTCTTACTGAAGTCTTCATGATACTGTTCAGCATTAGTTTACTGAATAAATTAACAAACCACCTATTCTAATGGTTAAGAATGGGTCATCTGGGGATGCTTGGCTTCAAATCTTCATACAGGCAGTGTGTACCTGTGTAATATAGGGAAACTTATTTAACTTCTCCATGGTTTAATTAATTCAGCTATAACATTGAGAAAACAGAAGTATTTATCTCATAGGGTTGTTACTAAAATATCAGGAGATATATATGTAAAATACTTTTCACAGTGCCAGGCACATAGGAAGTGCTAAAATGTTGGTTATTATTACGATGATTTTTTGATATTTTGTTATACAATGATTAGAAATATCATTAGAAATATATTCACTAAATTATTTATATTAGTTAATTCGGGGTCCTTGGTGGTAAAGATATATTTTACATTACATATTTTTGTATCATTCAGGTAAAAACAATTATAAAAAAATGTCTGTATCTGTACGTAATGCCTGTATATATCATACAGATCTATGTAGCCACCCGTCTTCTGTTTGTCTCCTTTTCCTTAGAAACAATTTTAATTCTATTCATTACTTTCCACCAAGAAGTGATTATAGATATATTATTTTTCACATCTTCTATGGTCCTCTGGTGAGACTGATTTATGATTCCTTTACTGCCCCAAAGGTCCAACTCTAACACCTGAGAGTTTTACTCCTTGGAGCTTTCCTTCTCAACTTCCTAGGCAGCCTGCTTCTCATTTGTTCCACAGCTGCGTGGTGGTACTTCTATTAAGAATATAGACCTACAGCTATCAAACCAGCAATATACTGATGGAAATTTTAAAGCTCTCATAGACTCCCTTAGTGTTTTCCCCTCAAGAAATCCGAGGTATTTCACTTCAATCAGCATATAAATTCTTTTCCCTAAATCCCTGTCATGGTTGAAAATCATTTGTTAATCTCAAAAGGAATGAGAGGAAAATACTGTTAATGTTTCGTAGGATTATTTTTGTTTCTTATTATAAGAATAATAGATAATTATTATTGAAAATTATGAGTAAAAATGCAAAGACAGAAATATTCAGAATGCCATTTTTAAAAAATATAAATTGTACGGCAATGAACATTTATATATCTTAAGATTTTAATATAATTCTGTGCATTATCCTATACTACATATATGCATATGTATGTAAATATGGACACACACATACATGTGTCTATATGTACCTATACATCTTATAATGCCTTCATATTTCTCTTTTTAAATCTATATGTGTATATTTATATATGCAAACACTATATATGTGTGAGAACACACACAAACACTCCAATATTGTCAATTTATACTCTAAAATAAATGTACCATTTTATGTGCTCAAAGAAATGGCCTTATTCATTTCACTCTAATTATTTTTCTCACTCTTCTTCCTCCCCTTCTCCTTCTCCTTTTCTTTCTCCTCCTGTTCCTTCTCTCTCTGTTCCTCTCATTTTACCCAAAAAGAAAGGAATAATATAACTACTTTAAGTATGCATTCTTTTGAAATTGTAACTAAAATTATCATTATGTTACCAGCAATTTGTATTTTTTTTAATTTTGTGAAAAGCATATTTCTCCCAGTTGCCCACTTATATATCATTTAACAGCTTTATGTCATCTTATTCTAATTTGCATTAATGATGTTTTTATGAAGAGAATTGTGCCCCCCCCCCCGCAATTTACATGTTGAAGTTCTAATCCCTGGCACCTCTGAATATGACTATATTTGGAGATAAGGTCTTTTAAAAGGATGGTTATGTTAAAACGAAGCCATTAATGTGGGCCTTAATTCAACATGACTGGCATGCTTTTAAGAAGAGGAGATTGGGACACAGACGTGAACAAAGGTAAAACCATGTGAAGACACAGGGAGAAGACAGCCATCTACAAGCCAAAGAGAGAGGCCTCAGATGAAACCAACCCTGAAAACACCTTGATTTTTGGATTTCCACTCTCCAGAATTCTTAGAAAATATATTTCTGCTGTTTGAGCCACCCAGTCTATGGTATTTTTTTTGACAGCCCTAGAACACTAACAAGGGTGTTAATCACTTTCTTCAACATATGTTGAAAATATATTTTCTAGTTTGTCATCTGGTTTTTATAAGCAAACTCCTTTGAAGTATGACATAATGCCAGAAAGTACAAAATCATAATTATACAGCTTCATGGATTTTCTCAAAAGGAGTAGACCTACATAACCACTCCCAGATCAGGAATTAGAACATCATTAGCACCCAGAATCCACTCTCATTCCTCCTCTGAACCCTCCTGACCTCCAAATGTAAGGAGCACTCTGCCTCTATTAACTAGTTTTACATGGGTCACAAGGTATGTGTAAGTTCAGCTTAGTGTATACAGCCCACCAGTTTTCCAAACACCAGCAGCAATGCAGCCACATATGAGAGCCCCATTTTCTCCACATCCAGGCCCAAACTAGGTAAATCCAGTCTTTATTCTAGCCACGTGTCTTTTCTTCACTTTAGCCATTCTCTTTTGCCTATAGTGATAGAGCTTTAAATTTAATTTTTCTTTTGAGTATGAGATTGAGCATCTTTTCAAATGCTTTTTAATTAATTGCACTTCCTTTTATATGGGACCCTTGTTCATCTGCTTTGACCATGTTTTTATTGTTTCAACTGTCTTTTTCTTATTGATTATAAGAGTTCTTAATATATTGAAAATATATGTAATTTGTTATCTACATATATTGTACACTTTGTCCATATTTCACTTGCCATTAAAGCTTTTAATGTTGTCTTTTAATAAACAGAACTATTTAATGTAGTTCTTTCTATCATATTTTTTATGGTTAATGTTCTTTATGTGTTCTTTAAGAAACCTTTGGCCTATCACAAGGTCAAGAAGTTGTTCTCCTGCATTTGTTATCTTCTAGAGAGTTTCTGGTGTTTTTTGTTTTGTTTTGTTTTGTTTTTAGATCTTTAAAGCATCTAGAATGTAGAATTTTTAATTTTATGATCTAAGATTTCTTTTTTTCAGGATATTCAATTCCTCCAATATCATTCAATTTTCTTTTTCTTCACTGCACTGAAGTCTCACCTCAATCGTAAATCAAGGCCACATATTTGTAATTCTTTTTGTGGATTTCCTATAATCTTTCATTAATCTGTCTATTCCTGCACAAAAGCCACTTTGGTGGCAGATTCTCTCAGTTTTTGACTATCTGAAAATATGTTTGCTTTGTCCTCATTTTTGAAACATGTATTTACTGGGTTTGAATTTCAGGGTTAGCAGTTATTTTCTTTCAGATCTTCAAAGGTGACATTCTATTTTCTTTTGGCTCTCTTTGTTTCTTTTGAGAAGTCAACAGTGAGCTTTATTGTCCCTAATCAGGTTGACTATTATTCATTTAACTGTAAATATATTTTCAAAACTTGGAAATTTTAGGAGGGAAAAAAGGGTAGCATCAAATATCACACCAGAAAAAAAATACATAACCTAGATTATTTATGCAAACTATGATAAACTATGACACATAGTCAAATTAACTATAAAGCACTTAGGTAGGTTTTCTTTGCTTACTTTACATTATTGGAGTTCTTAGTTTTTTCTGATTTTGGCTGCATGTCCCATTGTCTCTATAGCTTTTAGAACTCTGATTATACTTAGGTTAAAATTTTTCAACTGTCACCTATGTCTGTTGTTCTATTTTCTGTATCTTCCATTTGTATGGCTCTCTGTGCTCCAAATTAGGTATTTTCTACTGACCTATTATCCAGTTTACTATTTACCTCCTTAGCTCTGTCCTTTCTAGTGCTAAACTCATCTACTGAGCTCTTAATTACAATTATTTTATTGTTCAGCTCTAGAATTACCATTGTATTTTTATTACAGATATCCAGTTCTCTGGAATTCTAGTTCTCTGGAGTCACCTATTTTGCTGAATATAATTGCAGTTTAAGTTTGTATTTTTATAAACTAGATGTGAATAACCTGTAGATGTCTTCCTATTTTTTGTTTCTGTCAGTTCTGTTTGTATGCATGGTGATTTTTTCACTAAATACCAAATAATTTGTTTGTAAAATTTTTAAATTTCTAGGTAATCTTATCCACAAATGGAAATAATTCATTTCAGTTGATGACTGTCAGTAAATTTAATGCAGATTACCTTAAATTCAATCAGAAATTGAATCATAGCTGTGCGTCCAGACCTTTTTCTGATTTGCTCTTAATCCTTAGCTGTATCTTTTCAGTTGTACCAGATGAGGATCTGGAATGTTGACAAGAGCTCTACATACTTGGGAGGTCCTGAACTCAAATATTTGTATCTCTAGAAACAAGAGACTACCAAAACGGTGCTCAGCCAAAGCTTTCCTCGTGCTTTTTTATCCTCTTACCCTGCGGCATGTATACATGTGCAAATGACTCAAGGAGAGAAGCAGTGCAGTGTATGAAAGTTACTTCTCTATGCTTCATTTATCTTAGGGATCCTGATTCTTTAAGCCATGGCTACCTTGGCACGTCAGAACTCTAAATCATTTTCTCCCCCATCCCAGGAGATTACCAAAAGGCTTCTTAACTCCCTCTCTCTGTAATCTTCTCAGTTTCTGAACTGTGTGCCATATATTCCTTGTGAATTGGTAAACAGTTTCATAGGAAAAACAGCTTAAAATGCTGCGCTTACCACAGAGGTTGTCTTTTCTTAATAGGATCTTGGCCAATAATATTCTCATTACCTTGGTAACTTTTAGATGCACTTTAAATTGATGTTATTATTATCATGAAACTATTATTCAATGAAATATAGAAAATAATATATTAATTTCAATGATGCTAAATTTGTAATGTTTAAGAGAATGGTTCAAACATTAAAATCAAATTGACTTTATTCTTATAATTTATGAAATTTTCAAAATCATGTCATATTTTTGGAGTGTGATTTTTTATTTTTTATAGATATTTTCTTGGGTTGTAATAAATAACTATTTTCAAGTATTTTTAATCTTATCATCAAAGTTTTCTTAGTCTTTAACCAAATATTTCTGCATCTGAAT
This sequence comes from Physeter macrocephalus, assembly GCF_002837175.3. Taxonomy (NCBI): domain Eukaryota; kingdom Metazoa; phylum Chordata; class Mammalia; order Artiodactyla; family Physeteridae; genus Physeter; species Physeter macrocephalus. The sequence goes on from NC_041218.1 coordinate 26,067,567, forward strand.
TCCCCTTTGTGTATGTGTAGATTTACTTGCTTTAGAAATCTAACCATTGCTATTCTAATTTTGATAGATTGCTTTCTGGGTCAAATGTACAGCTTCACTCTACAGATTTTTTTTTTTTTTTTTTTTTTTTTAGAAGATGTTGGGGGTAGGAGTTTATTAGTTTATTTATTTTTGCTGCGTTGCGTCTTCGTTTCTGTGCGAGGGCTTTCTCTAGTTGTGGCAAGCGAGGGCCACCGTTCATCGCGGTGCGCGGGCCTCTCACTATCGCGGCCTCTCTTGTTGCAAAGCACAGGCTCCAGACGCGCAGGCTCAGTAGTTGTGGCTCACGGGCCTAGCTGCTCCACGGCATGTGGGATCCTCCCAGACCATGGCTCGAACCCGTGTACCCTGCATTAGCAGGCAGATTCTCAACCACTGCGCCACCAGGGAAGCCCCACTTTACAGATTCTTATTGTTTCATTTTAGGTTAGTTCCATTTTTTTTTTTGAAATCCATATCTTTCTTCTTCTTGTTTTTTCATTTATTTTTTTCGTTTATTTTGCTAAAGTAATTTTACAAATGTAAAGTGTAGTTACATGATGAAAAATCTGAAAGTGAAATTAAGAAAACACTTCCATTTACCACTGCAACAAAAAGAATAAAACACCTAGGAATAAACCTACCTAGGGAGACAAAAGACCTGTATGCAGAAAACTATAAGACACTGACAAAAGAAA
>NC_041218.1:26068451-26103448 GCF_002837175.3 Physeter macrocephalus
GGCAAGAATATACAATGGAGAAAAGACAGCCACTTCAATAAGTGGTGCTGGAAAAACTGGACAGCTACATGTAAAAGAACACTCCCTAAAACCACACACAAAAATAAACTCAAAATGGATTAGAGACCTAAATGTAAGGCCAGACACTATCAAACTCTTAGAGGAAAACATAGGCAGAACACTGTATGACATAAATCACAGCAAGATCCTTTTTGACCCACCTCCTAGAGAAATGGAAATAAAAACAAAAATAAACAAATGGGGCCTAATGAAACTTAAAAGCTTTTGCACAGCAAAGGAAACCATAAACAAGACGAAAAGACAATCCTCAGAATGGGAGAAAATGTTTGCAAATGAAGCAACTAACAAAGGATTAATCTCCAAAATTTATGAGCAGCTCATGCAGCTCAGTATCAAAAAAACAAACAAGCCAATCCAAAGATGGGCAGAAGACCTAAACAGACATTTCTCCAAAGAAGATATACGCAGGACATGGAAGCCACCCAAGTGTCCCTCAACAGATGAATGGATAAAGAAGAAGTGACACATATATACAATGGAATATTACTCAGCCATAAAAAGGAATGAAATTGAGTTATTTGTAGTGAGGTAGATGGATCTAGAGTTGTCATACAGAGTGAAGTAAGTCAGAAAGAGAAAAACAAACACCGTATGCTAACACATATATATGGAATCTAAGAAAAAAAAAATGGTCATGAAGAGCCTAGGCGCAAGACGGGAATAAAGACACAGACCTACTAGAGAATGGACTTGAGGATATGGGGAGAGGGAAGGGTAAGCTGAGACAAAGTGAGAGAGTGGCATGGACATATATACACTACCAAAGGTAAAATAGATAGCTAGTGGGAAGCAGCTGCATAGCACAGGGAGATCAGCTCGGTGCTTTGTGTCCACCTAGAGGGGTGGGATAGGGAGGGTGGATGGGAGGGAGATGCAAGAGGGAAGAGATATGGGGACACATGTATATGTATAACTGATTCGCTTTGTTATAAAGCAGAAACTAATACACCATTGTAAAGCAATTATACTCCAATAAAGATGTTTAAAAGAAAAAAGTGTAGTTACATCAGAATGCATGATCAGAAAATTAATTAAGATCTCCTTTGCCTAAAATTATCTTGAACTGCAATAACATATAATTGAGAGCTTTCCTGGAATACAAGATTCAAGTGTCAACAGCATTTCTGTCTCAGAAGTTAGAATGCTGTAGTCTCTGACATCTGTTTCCATGAATCTAGAATGCCTCTTCTTTTCCTCTCTAGAATATTTAGAAGATCTTACACACTTTTATTTTTATGCCTGATTCATTAATTTTATCAGTGTGTTTATAGACAGTAGAGACTGTTTTCTTTCATAAATCCTATTATACACTAAGCTACATTTTAAAATCTGAAGATTTTGTCTCTCTTCAGCTTTGTTTCACATTCCTTTATCATTTACTTAGTTATTTTATTAAAATAACTGATGGTGCCCTGATGAACACCAAATGAGCCTTTTCTTAGAACTCTTATGGAGTAACATTTTGTATTTTTTTTTACAGTTATATTAATGGAATTGTAGTAAAGATACAAGGTAAGTCCCTTCCCAACACTTTAAAATATGAACAAATGAAATGAAAATATCCAAAGCCTGTGTAACTTAGGGAAACCAAAGTTTATATATCATACACAGTTCTATTCAGATAAGTCATTTCAATCTCTAAGATATTTTCTATTACCTTGATCAATGTATCTATAAATATTCTTTTCAATGTTACAAAAATTTTATATTATTTCTCTAATATTGTCATATTGAACTTATTTACAGTAGTTCAAAGTTATATTTAATAAGCTCACACAGAATATAGAGAGGTCTCTGTTACTTACAGTCCTAATATGCTTAAAACAGTTAACACTTACGTGAATTAAAACACTAAAAATACATTTTCTTCCCTTGAAAATGAATTTGTAAATTTCCATTTTTATTGAAATAGCCCACTTATTTTATCTATTACTATTTGTACTACCTAAGACATACCCATTTCCTAGGGTGGCTCAAAACCACAGAAATGTTTTTGTCTCACAGTCCTGGAGGCTAGCCGTTCAAAATCAAAGTTTCAGTAGGGTTATGCTCTCTCTGAAACCTGTTGGAAAGAATCCTTCCTTTCCTCTGCTAACTTCTGGGTTTTGCTGGCAACCCCTGGTAATCATTTGTAGATGAATCACTCTAGTCTCTGCCTCTACCGTATTTTCTTTTCAAGCCTCTGTGACTGTGTCTTGTCTCTTCTTATAAGTACAGGAGTCAGACTGAATTAAGGGCCCACCCTTAAGATGCTCTCATCTCAGCTAATTACATTTGCAACAACGCTCTTTCCAAATAAGGCCACGTTCTGAGGCCCCGAGGATTAGGACTTCAACATATCTTTTACAGGGGACACAATTCAACTCATAACACCAGGAAAAACTGTAAAATAGTTCAGGGTATGTACTTTTAAATATAACAGGGCATATAATCAATTATGTAAAACCAAAATTACTGAACTGAGGAAGCTCAACATCTTGTGGTCTCTCTGCCAATCTAAATTTTAACCCATTTAGGTGATAATTAATTTTTTAATAGTCGATGCAATTCAGAATAGCAAATTAAGCAATTTGCCGTTTTACTGATTAGACAGAATTAAAACCTCAAGTTGAAAGCAGGCAGAGCAAAGGGGACCATTCCAAATATCCTGAATATTTGCCTTTCTGTTCCCTTTTAGTGTGAAAGTTATTATGACAATATTGTGCATGAAGTATATAAATGAAAGATATTGGAAAGCAGTAATATCTGGATAAAGACAACTCAGCAAAACAGTATTTGTCTTTTATTAGTCTCAAATTGATTTTACTGTCTTTATGTTACCTTTTCCCCTTATTATTTTGCCCAAAAGAGTCTCAAATTTTGGTTGGATAAGCACCATGTAAGGACCATGTGAAATTTTGCTGGGCTCAGCACATACAGGTTCTGATTCAACAGGTCTAGGATGTGATACAGGTATTTACATCTTTTACTCTCCCCACGCCTATGATTCTAACCCAAGTATATCACATATAACATTTTGAGAAACACTACTTTTTTGTTACTAGAAGTTAAACAATATTTTTAAGATCCCATACTCTTACATTTTAAACATTTTCCATCAATTTGTGAACTTTTTTCAGTTGATTTTACTTTTTGATACTAGAATTTTGATCTACCCATGAGACTTTTTTTTACAAAACTTCCTGAACCAAAAGGAAGAAGTGTATACCAAATGTAAATTAGATAGCTAGTGGGAAGCTGCCGCATAGCACAGGGAGATCAGCTAGGTGGTTTGTGACCACGTAGAGGGGTGGGATAGGGAGGGTGGGAGGGAGGGTGACGCAAGAGGGAAGAGATATGGGAACATATGTATATGTATAACTGATCCACTTTGTTGTAAAGGAGAAACTAACACACTATTGTAAAACTGGTAAAAAAAAAAGGAGCAAGTGTAAATAGATTATAAAAATGGGTGGGACTCCTTAATTATATGCAGAATACAACCTCATTCTTTCTCATTACTGCCTTTAATACTACACTGAAAAATATTCCCTTTCCACACCTGGATGATATCAAAGGCAAATCCTATAGTTTTCCAGGCAGAACTGAGCATTAGAACAATTCCCTTATCATGTATTCATAATCCCAGTAATCTGAATCCATACTTCAAGCTCATTTTCAATTTAAATTTCCAATTTAACTTCCCTCTATTCAGCTCAGACCAGTCAGAGAAATCTGCAAGAAGAAACCAGGTCCAGTCTGCTCTTTTCCCGTTTTCGTCTTGCTCTGTACTTTACCCCTCTGCTCATCATGCTATTATAAATCCCTCCACACGTGGTCTGATGAAGGGAGATGAGGTAGGGCACAGAGAGGTCTCAGTTGTATAGTTCACCATACATTGCCTTCTGCTGTTCTGGTATCTCCACCCCAGTGGCTGGCCCTGTCTGGAACAAGTATTTGAAAATGGCTCTAGCTTCACTACCTTCAGTCACCTCTTTGCCCAATTCTAGACATGTAGGATGTTCCTACTGCATCTCTAACTGTTCTCTGGTATCACAAACAGCTTTAGCCAGACTCTCACTTTTTTGGCTTTTCCAGAAAAGATTCAAAAATGGAATCTTTATGCCTTCTAAGTTCAGGAGACCTAGAGCAATCTAATTCAAGAACGTTTTCATCCATTCCACTTTTGCAGCAATGCAAGTGGGATTAAGCTATTTTACAGATCAGCAATAATCGTTTCAGGGATAAGATGTCATTCTACACCCCTGGTAGACACCCTCACACTTCAAGGGGGTTGCTCCCTTGAAGCACCTCACTTGTCTTTCCCACAGAGGTATAATAATGATACATAAATCAGTCTGGAAACTCTCTTCAAAGGAATTCTCACTCACTCGCTCTGATTAACCTTCTGTCTTTTCAAAGGCAGGGTAAACACTGATGACTGTGGAAGTATCACTGATTTGTTTTGAGACCTCTAATGCAAATAGTTAAACGTCTCCCATTTGAACTTTGATGCCTATGTTTTCAATTGATCAGCCTCAGCCAGGAATCTCAGTCAAATTGTACTGTCCTATTTAATATCCAAGTGCAGAAGATTCCTCTAAACTACACAGTTCTATTAAGAAGGTAAGTATCAACACTGTATGCCGTACAGACTGCCCAAAGTATTACCTAGATTCTGAGCTGTTTCTCTTGCCTGCTGGGATGAAGGCCAGGACGTATGGTGCACAGGTCTCTGTCAATCTTATTTAAAGTGAACAAAATTAGTAGTTGTATGTGGGATGAAAGCTGAAGAAAGTAACTCTAAATCTGGGGAAACATCCAGTGGACGTGAAGGAGGAAAGGAGCCAAACTGTGAAACTGAAAACCAGGGGCACATGAGCCAAAGAGAAGCACAGCAGGCCAGATGGAAGGAGACATGGAACAATTTCAGAGAAATGAGGTGGCTTTTATCTACTCTAGCACAAAGCTGAAGAAGACTGGCTAAGGCACACGCAAGGCAGCTCTGCCCAGTTTTCAAGATTTTTGGGTGTTTTTGTGTTGTTGTTGTTGTTGATTTGAGAAGGTTCATGTATGCTTAATTATTTATTTGCCAAGGTGTCTTGAAATAAAAACTACATTTAGGGCTTCCCTGGTGGCGCAGTGGTTGCGCGTCCGCCTGCCGATGCAGGGGAACCGGGTTCGCGCCCCGGTCCGGGAGGATCCCACATGCCGCGGAGCGGCTGGGCCCGTGAGCCATGGCCGCTGAGCCTGCGCGTCCGGAGCCTGTGCTCCGCAACGGGAGAGGCCACAGCACAGGGAGGGGGAGCCCCGCTTAACCAAAAAAAAAAAAAAAAAAAAAAAAAAAAAAAAAAAAAACTACATTTATTATTTCCGCTGTAAGTGAATCTTTTAAATGTTATCATCCCTCTAAATATCAAGATATACACGACGGAAATAGCACTTATATGACTGTATTCCTTTAACGTACCGCCTTTTTTGAGGACACGATATTAACTGAAGATTTTCCATTCCTGCATACTGTTTTAAAGTGGTTTATAATTTTATTGATATTTTACTTTTTGAGGGGGAAAAAAGAACTTTATAAGATCTTCATTCTTATTAAGCTACTCCTTGGTTTGGTAAACTTAAAAAATCATTACAATTTCTCTCCGCCTTCCAAAATTATTTTAATCTCATGACTTTTAGGCTATTTAAAACTTTGATAGTGTATTATTTGCTCCAACTGAGTTTAATTAACACATTCTCTTCTATGTCAAGCTCGCTCTCTCTTCTGGAAACCAGCTTTTTCATTAGTGATTCTAATCATCTTTCCTGATTATGAACAATCTCTCTCTGTATATCTTTATCCATGTACCTCTACCTCTCTGTGTTTTACTCTCTAATTTGTCCATATGTATTTTCTTGAATTCCATTCCCTCCTCAAATTGATTTTTATATCATATACAACTTGATCTTATATTTTGCCTATAGTTGAAGCAGGAACAGTACAAATGACATTCTGCATAGGTCAGAGAGATTTTTAATATTTCTTAAGACTTTAAGCATAAACATCAGATGAATCTTGCAGCCGATAGATGAGGCATCATTATGGATGGAGGAAGGAAGCACCCTGAGGCTTTGAGACACTTTGCGTAGGAAAAAAACATTTCCACCCATCAGGCAAGAAATTAAATGGGATTGTTAATGTTCATTAGGGATTCAAAAACCTAATACTAATCACCTATACTGCTTTCAAAAAAAACCTAATTATTCCCCAGAAGACCAGAATTTCAGATTTAGAAGGTCTAGGTAATGGAAATGAAAAGAGGGGTTATTTATGTGTTTATTTATTTATTTCTGATTCTGTAAAGGAGCAAAATATACCAGTTCTTGGTAGGTTGGTTCAGAAAACCAAAATGTGCTATGTCAAATATTTCACGTGTTTCTTTTTTGAAAAAGGAAAGCTTAATGACATACTGAGAATTATCACCTTTCCCCAATTCCTTTCAAAGATAGCTATTCAGCTAAAGGCCATATTTCAAGGGTATGTGAAGAAGAAGATACCATAAAGTAAGCCTACCTCCCGAGAGGAGCACATTAAGAGTAAAATGGTGGGCAGCTTCCACGCACCGCTGTATGATGCGGCCTGGGGTGGTGGTGGTGACTCAAGAATCGAGCTGAAAGGGGTCCAGTCTATGCATGACATGAGGTATTCCTGATGCTCTCTGAGAGGGCTTGTAAATTAAACTGAACTTAGGGAATTCCTTCAGTATGTCTAGGAGGATTTGAGGGCCTGTAGTTAAATAGAGACAGAGTATTTAGAGTCTTTTAGGCCATGCTCAGAATCAAGGATTTACAATAAACATTAAGCAATACTACTCCTTTGTTAGCTCAGTTGCCAATAAAGAGTTTGGCTTTTATCTCATCCGTGTTTATTATACTTTCTCTGTTCCACACTATATACAATTGGCTAAATATTTTGTATGCATATTGTTAGTTTTAAGTTTGAACATGATACATATTGTGGGTTGATGAGCACACATTTTTCAACTACCACTACAGAGACGTGAGGTAGTCTGACAAAAAGTACCTTTTCTAGATTCAGATGGAGCTATTTTAGGATAGTTAACCCACTCTATGCTAAAAGTAAAAGTCTGACCAAATCACTAGCCCTCACTTCAAAGTCTTTGGGAACTCAGCTAATTTATCTCTGTCCTAATTTCCAGAGGTGGCAGTAGATTTTAGGTTAGAAAGTGAGTTTGACTTCTGGCTGGGGATGTGGATCTCACCTCCCACGATCACTCATATGGTGGATAACTACCCCAAACTAGGAAGTGTATTTAGATATAGAGGAACCCAAAATTGGCAAACGCTCTCATTACGGTGTGTATTTTAAAAGGAACTATAAGAAATGTGACACGAGCTGAAAATTCAACATGCAACACTCAACCTCAATCAGAAAAGTGGTCATGGAGGGGAGATCAAGATGGTGGAGTAGGAGGATGCAGAGCTCACCTCCCCCAACAAGCACATCAAAATTACATCTACATGTAGAGCAATCCTCACTGAAAACAAACTGAAGACTGGCAGAAAGACTCTTCTACAACCAAGCCTGTAAGAAAGATCCACATGTAGGAAGGGAAAAGAAGTGATCAGGTAGGGACCTGTGCCCCTGGGAAGGGACACAGAAGAGGAAGGGGATTACACTAGCTATTCCATCCACATATGGGGCACCCTAGCCCTGTGGGTTTGACAGCAAGGGGATGAATCCCCTTAACTGGCTTGAAAACCAGTGGAAGTGACAGTAGGGCTGTAAGAAACCTAGACTGCACTTGTGAAGAACAAATTCATGCTTACTCGTAAAACAAGGACTGTCAGTACCAAGGATATTACTTGGTGTATAGCAGATGCTCAATAAATGTTGACTGACTTACTGGATAAAGGAGCTTCAATTTCTTCAACAATTTTATTTAAGGGACTAAAATAATATCTATTCTATGTTTCTTATAAGAATTGGAGGTACTATTTGTAAAGAACACATTTAGTTTATAACTTTAGGGTCTGGCAATAGTGGGAAATCAATAAGTGCTAATTCTCTCTTCATCCTTTTTTCCTGAACACACATTTATACACAAGAGCTAGCTAGCTCAGTTACATTTTTGAACTGATGAATACATTAATAGCCATGATTATATATATGAGAAAATTTTAGTTTTCACACTTAAAACTAGACTTTAAAATTGCATTATGTATAGGAAAATTGCATATTAGCAAGCATTGCTTTCTTATTACTTTTGTCAAACTGATTTCTAATAGAACCACATCACATATTTTGTTAACTATGTAATATGATGAATGAAAGTATGGGGTTCACAATTTAGGCATGTCAAATTAAGCTGAACATAGAAATATTACATCAAACATGTATTTTCTACTGCACATAATTTTCAATGGAAGGCTTTATGTCAAATCAATGTTTACCTATTTATCCAGACCTCAAAATGGTATTTACCATTCATTTCAATCATTATGAGAGTTCTGCTATTCTTAGTTGATCCCTCAAGCACTAAGACATTTAAAACATATATCTTGCACTTGGGTTTCTGTAGAGAACTGTTTATCTCAAATAGCTGAGTGGTAACCAATTAGTGTGTTATCTCAAAAAAAAAATCTTACTTCATTATTTTCCCCAATGGATTTAGTCATTTATAAAATATTTTGTTATATCATATTGTTATATAATGGTATACTATATATGTCTATTAAACCTGTCACTGTGCATACCTGTTAAATAGGAAGGTAAAGTTTGGGGGTCCTAAACAAGAACAGATCATGTATTGTGTACTATAATCTATCACACTTTAGGTGAAATAACTGAAATGATGGTAGTCCAGATTTGGATTGAATCTATTCACACTGAAAGTCTTTGTTTTCCACACCTTTGACAGTGATACGGTTTTATTTTGTTATTGGTCTGTTTGATAGCACCGAATGAGATGAGTTTTGATTTTATTTTTCGCATTCTCATTTAACGCATTCCTACGACACAGCTGGGAACAGTTGCAGTCGTAAACTCAAATGATTACGTGGTTTCTAAAATGAAGGAAAACTAATAGAACCGATAGAGCACAGTTTTTAAATCAAAAGTTAAAATGTTAGGAAAGATTCACGGTTCATTTGTAGCTTTAGGCCAGTCTGATCACTCCCATCAGCCCCAATAAAACTAGTTTAAGTTGAGTGTAATTCAATTACTATGTATAAAGGCAGGTAGCCTCTCAGGAGGGTGTGAAAAACATTTGTTGCAGGGCTTCCCTGGTGGCGCAGTGGTTGAGAGCCCGCCTGCCGATGCAGGGGGACACGGGTTCGTGCCCCGGTCCGGGAAGATCCCACATGCCGCGGAGCGGCTGGGCCCGTGAGCCATGGCCGCTGAGCCTGCGCGTCCGGAGCCTGAAAACAAAACAAACATTTGTTGCAAATGTTTTTTTGGTGTGTGAAATAGTTTGTATTTTTTACAGCATGTATAGGAAGTAAATACTTTTCCATTTGGTAGATAACCAAAAATCTCAGGTAAAAGTATGTGAAGATAAATAAAGGAAGCAGAGTGCAATTTAGATGTTCATATTATTTTTAATATTTTGTTTCTTTTGCTGTGACGTGTGTGTGTGTGTGTGTGTGTATTTGCATGTAGCTCAGACCCTCTGACGGTGAAATGGCTGAATTTTGCATCTTGTCAGATCTCCAATCAAAAATAAGATATAAATATATAAAAATACAAAATATATAAATATGAATATAAATTAATAACCATTTGCAATAACATTAATTTTATTTCATAGCAAATTTTAAAACCCAGCAGTTATTGTTAATTGTTTGCAATATAACTTAAACGGACTGGACATAGCAAAGAACTACACAGTAAGCCTGTAATTACCACTGCCTGCAAATATTAAATAAATATCTACATGTAAAACAATTTCCTCCAGATGCATACAAAGTGAATGAACCAAACATCTGGTACATTTCTCCATACTCCCTCCCTTGATTTGCACAGGCACTCAGGTTTGAAACAAAATATTCACTGTCTGTGGCATAAGACTTCATTATCTAGATTATATTGCTTAGTTCACATATTTAATTTTTAAAAGCCCTACTGTTTATTTCTGGCCCTTAAAACTATAAATTAAATTATAGAGCAGTATTTGAAATAGAGCAAACTCATACTTGAATATAGAATATATTTCACATACAACTCTAAGATTATCGAGTTTATTCAAAATTGATGTGATTCAATTATAAAACTGTAAAACTCTTATTTCATGTAGAGAAGGAGTTCCCTCTTTGAGTTAAGGGCATATAGATTGCATTTCACATACAAGAAACAGAAATGAAAAGCAGAAAATAGAGGATTTTGGTCTATGAAATTTAGAGCAAATTCTAGCATATTTTATTTTAATATTTAAGAACATAAAGTACAACGGCTGTTGAAAACACAAGCAACACTAGCAGGGAGAATGATGCTGCCTACTGTATATGAAAATATTCCCTTTGAGCAACAAATACCATTTAGTTGTGCTCTGTTCTTACTAGAACAAACCCCTAAAGGAAGGAAGTTTCAGCCGAATTTTCTCATTCATCATGAAATGACATTTTGCTTTCAGTTTCTATAACCCAACCTGGTTCTTTAATATCTGCCCACTTTATTATCTAACCGATGTGAGGACCTCAAAAAAACACAAATCTAAAAAGCCAATACATTTCTGCCAGCTGTGGTCTGTGCTAATGTGAAAAGAATACATTGAAGTATTGGTTGGCATCTCCCCCTAAACTGTACACATGCAAGGCTGCTCTCACAGATATGCAGAGATACGCTTTCACAAATTATGTTATTGAAGATATGGCTCCCGTGCATCAGCTAGTAAGCCTGACTTTGTTCTCTGATGCTTTTTTATACATTTTTAAAGTAAAAGTCTTATATATATGTACAATGAGAGGAAAATACTAAACCATAATCAGTGGATCTATTAGATGAAAATTATTAATCCAATCAAATCATATATTTCAGACCACTGTGGTTAAAATATATCCAATTATTTTGCTAGCTCAGATCATGTTTCGTTTGTACAGAGAAGAAAGAGCAGGATGGGGTAAAGAAAGATGCAAAAGAGGGAATTATGGGAAAATAGTGAACTTATGTCCCTGAAATACTAACCCTGCACCCATCTCTCTGGATTAAAAGAACAACTCACTTTGTTATACAGCAGAAACTAACACAACACTGTAAAGCAATTATACTCCAATAAAGATGTTAAAAAAGAAAAAAAGATACAAACTTATACAAGAATTAAAAAATATTTTCTTACTAAGTGCCATGATCTGGCTCAAACACAAATGCAGCAGTAACAAAAGTATTATATACATGATTGTTTTTGTGTGTGTGTGTGTATGAAAGTGTATTTTTGAAATCACAAATGCAGAAAAAATTTTTAAAAAAAAATTTTTTAAATTGTAGTTGATTTACAACATTGTGTTTTGTGTTAGTTCCAGGCATAAAATTTATTTCTTTAATGTCTAACCTGTATTAGATTATTTTTTTTTTTGCTGCACAAATATTTAATTCTCAGTTGAACTTGAGATAAGCATGAATGGATTTTATTTTTAAATGAAATGAGATATTTTGATTTGTGGTGACCTAAATGGGAAGGAAATCTAAAAAAGAGTGGATATATGTATAACTGATTCACTTTGCTGCAAGCAGAAACTAACACAACATTGTAAAGCAACTATACTCTAATAAAAATTAATTAAAAATAAATAAAATGAAATAAGATTAAAAAAAAAAAAAAGAACAACTCAGAGAGCCTGGAGTATACCTTATGACCATGATTTCAACCAAGACCTCCAGTGGAGAAGGTAAGTGAATAGATTCATCCTCTGGGCACTAGGCAAGAGCTAGGGAAACGGTATCAAGAGATGAAAGCCATATATTCTACCTTGAAGCCCCAGGAGAGTTAGTGAGCCTCTCTCTGCATCTCAGCTACTGGGTAATACCTGACCAGCTAGTTTTAACTCAGGCAGATATTGTTCCAGCATCTACTTTTACAGGTTTGTCATTATCCAAGCGATCCCATAAGCCTGCCTTGTAGAGCTAATGAAAGAACACAAAATAAACTCTAATTAAAGAAAAATAATATAAATCAGCTCACTGAAGGAGGATCAGTAACCTGAGGGAGGAAGATTCAGCTGAAAATACAAAATTATTGGCTCCTATGTAACTATAATGAATGGAAAAAACAAAAACACGTTTTAGGGAAACTATAATAAAAACTCCCAGTGACATAAAATTACAGTGCAAAAAGCTTGCCAGCATTAAAAAAGGAGAATGAAAACATGACTTTTACACGAACAGACTGAATAAACAAACTAAAAAATAGAATGCCACCACTAAAATCTGAATTAATATTCTGAAAGATCAAATGGAAATATTACCTAACAACATGAATATAAGTTCCAAGAAGGCAAGTACACATCTACATACCTTTCTATATTTTAAGCACCTAAAACAGTGGAAAGGTTTTTTAATGAAGACATAATCAACACATAATAAGTTAGAGATTGAGAATGAAAAAGATAAATCAATTAAAGAGTTTAAAGAGTATAAACTGAAGATAGGCGATCTAGAAGGAGAAAATCATTAGCTGATGATATAATAAATACAGAAATGCCAGGACAGATTATTTGGCAGTGGAGAAATGCACTATATACACATACATATACATATACACATACATATACATATTGTGTGTATCTCAGTGAAAAGTACAAGTGATAGAGTAATATGTATAATGTGATCCCAGTTTTTAAAAAACAAAAACACAATTATGTATATCTAGATAATTCAAATATTTTTAAATGAATGACTCAATGGGTATATGAACTTGAAGAATGGCACATAAGCGTAACAGCAGATATTTATTAATGTTTACATCAGAGGAATGCAATGGGGTGCAAGAGTGGCAGTTTATACCTTCTGAATATTTTATTTATTGTTAAACTTTTTAATAAAGATCAATTCAAAAGGAATACACATTACACATAAAAAGCAAATAAGGCTAGGGGAGCTAAGATGTTAGCAGCTATGAGTCTAAAAGGCAATATAATACTTGATTATTATCACTATAATATGTGATAGTATAAAATTTGTTTGAGAGTGCAGACACCAGGGTTAAACTGCTTAGACTGAAATTCTGTTTTTTCTATAAAGAAGTAACAAACTTATAGGAACATTTTCCTCTCTCGTAATGGCTCCAACCTCTTGTAAGGTGGTTGTGAGGATTTATGAATTAACCAATGTAAAGAATTTACAAGAGTAGAGAGAACATAAGATCTTCAGAGATCTTAGGTGGCATTATTGCCCTGCTCAAAAGTTTAACAAAGTGGACAGACTATAGGGCATTTTGGCCACATCAAAACTCCCTGATGACCCTAGCAAATTTGAAACTCAGAAATACAGGTGAAGTCAGTTTTACAAAATAACCCTCTCTCACAAGTTCCTCAGTCAGTCTGGACTTGCAAGGTAAGCTGAATTATCTCCTACTGCCCCCAGACTGATAGGATAATTTGAAACTGACTCTTTGCTCAAGGCCTGTAAACAGTTTAGCCACTTCCCTAGATATCACCGTATGCCAGGGCACCTGCAGGGAGAAGAGATAGAAGAGGACACCACTAGGCCAGTGTGTTCTGGCAGAGAGGGAGATTTCCTAATCTCTCTCCCCCAGCTCCCTAAATCTGAACATGTTGCTGTAGATAATTCTAAAAGTGAGGTACAAATATTCTTGGGTCAGGTTGTAATTTGTATTTTCCTGCTAATGGGTTTTAGAGCTTTTCTTGAGAGCAGTTTTTCAAAGTTACAAAATATAACTGAAATGAGAATAAAGGTCTGTACCTGGAAAGCCAGGGATAACTACTTTGAAATGTGGCACAGGTCAGTACTTCTCTCCCATATAACAGTATGTGTAGTGATTATTCATCGGTATCTCCCCTCATCCAATTGGTAAGATCAGCTATTCACTGTATTGTAGGCCATCTTCTCACAGTTTTTTTTCATTTTAGAAGATATACAATTTGATGATAGCTTTGATTCAAGGAAGGATAAAAAGGAGATAAACTTTCTGAATCTTTCCTCCAACTTTTAAAATCATAACCACTAATTTATACTTTGTATTGCTCATGATATTAATATTAATTTTACTTCAATTTTACTTAAATTTATTTATAGTAAAATTTAAATTTTACTTAATTTTACTTAAATTTCTTAATTTAAATTTGTCTTTTTTTCTCTTTTAACATGGAGTGTATTTTTTTACAGACGAATTAGTATATGTATGTCTGTGTGGCTGTGTGTGCACGTGTATGTGTACAATGCAGTTTAACATGAAGGTGCTACACCTCTCCATTTACTTATCTACCAACCCCTCTATCTGTATTTAGTGGCTGACTGCTACTGTTTTGTAGTACAGCATAATTTATTTAAGCGAATCTGTATTAAAAGCTACTAACAGAAATGTTGTAATATACATACTGTTGCATGTATTTTTGTGAATTTATCTAATTTTTCCCTTCACATAAATTTCAAATATAGAATTCAGGATCAAGGACTTATTTTAACTTTTTGATACCTAATGACAAGAGTTTGCAGTATACTGCCCACAGCCAAAAAAATATCTGCTATAAGCCATTTTAAATTTGTCAAGTAGAAAGATTAGGAAAAAATACATCCGATTACTGTTTTTCTTTGCATTTCTTTGATTACCAGTCTGTGTCTGTACGTATCATGTTTGGCACCTATTTCTTTTATATTTTCCCTCAACTCCTTAAATTCAGAGGGTCACCAGCATGAAGTATACTGGGTTTGCAATATTCTTGAGCAGCTTGGGAGAACACAGCACGAATGATCCCAGGATGAGGGAGGTAAAGTAAAATAATCACAAAATGCTGAGAAGTAAGCCATCTTTCAGTATGAGCATGAATAAAATTCTTAACATTGTCAAGAACCCAAGTGAGAAAATTGTAAGATGGCTGTCATAACAAATGCTCGGTGCAGTGCCAGAGTGAGAGGACATTGAAATGCATCAGCTACAACCTTTCCTTGAAGTTACTCACATTAATGAAATTTCACCTACTGAGTACTTAATTGTATGGAAGACTGTGCTAGAAAGAATTCTGGTTGCAACTTGGAAGCTGAACACAAGTCCAACATATAAAATAATGAACGTCAACACGAAAAAGAAAGAATGTCTCCTCAAGTCCTTTTTGAATCTCTTTAAAGACTGCCAGCTGGCAGGTATACAAGCTGTGGGTTTTTACAATTAAACCCCCTCTAAAATACGGTTTCCCCAGAAGTATAAGACAATGGGTTAACGTAAAACATGGGATGTTTATCTAAATAATCTTCCCTTCATTTCAGCTGTATACCGTAACCAATTATGACTCAGTATTCCTTATTATGATAATAACCATCTTACCTTCAAAGCATTAGAGTTGACTTGACTCGATATTTTTCTTCATTGCCTAGCTGTACAGGTTCACAGCCTGGATTATCCCTGGAGATGCCTGGTCACTTATAGAGGCTCAGGGATAAGACACCGCACTCACTGAGTCTCTATACAGTGAATATGCAAGAAGTTAAAGATTAAACAGGGGTCTCATTAGCCTCAGAGACCAGTGTAAAAAGAGGAAGTCAGATGTTCTAGACCCAACTTGAAAATTGGGTAGTAGCTCCAACAAATTTAGTGGGAGGATCCAGACTGGGAGCATAATGTGAGAAAGTTTTGGATAACTCCTTATGTATCTCTCATTTTCTGTTAAAAACAAAAAAAAAAAACCAAAAAACTATTGGAACTAAGTGGAAGAAGGTTGTTCTCTTGCCTGGATCGCTTATCTTTTTTCCCCCCTATTTGCTTTATTTTTTATTTGAATCATCACCTTAAATACCTGCTTTCCTACATTTCCTTTTAGCACAATTTGTCCCACCTCTAGTCAATGCTCCAGTCTCCCTTTCATTAGGTAAGCCACACACTGCCCATCCCGCTTAATATGGAGATAAATGTTGTAAGACAGACTTGTTTATACTCTGGAATTAACAATATGCTGATTGAATGACCTTGAGAAAATCGGTTAACTGCTCTGTGCTTCAGGTTTCTCAGTTGTAAAACTGCATTAACACCTAACTCATGGGACTTTTAAGAGATAATTAAAAATTAACATATAACACTAAGTGCTTACTATATGTCAGGAACTATTCTAAGCACGTTTCATATATTGACTCATTTAATACTAACCTTTAAGATAATCCTCTGAAAGACAGTGTTATCCCTATTTGACAGATGAAGAAACTGCACTGTACAGTGGTGATCAAATATCCAAGAGCTGCTTAACGATTCAGTGATGGAGTTTGGACTTAAATGTAAACAGCCTCTCTCCATAGCCCATAGCCTTGACCTCTACCCTGTGCTGACATAAGGAAGGTCAATAACCGTTAGCTCCCTTCCCAATTTCATCAATCCTAAATGTAAAGAAAACTAAAAATGAAAGAGAAAGTATAAGTGATTAAGCAGTGTTCCATCTAAGCAGATAGTTTAGGGAATGTTTGATTTATTGATTTTCATCTTCCAGGTGATCTTTCTGGTGTCCTCACTGACTTTTCTTAATCAGGAATGAAAAGAATTAGAACATGGTCACAGATGCTAGCCACTCTATGTTCCCTGTGGCACCTGGTCATCTTTCCCTTCCAGGTTCCATCCCCTACTGTCTCATCTCAGTTAAGAGCTGTCTCTCTGGTAAAGCTTGTTGTATCAAAGGAAAGACACCATTCAAAACTAAATCCTACCTCAGTTCTCTAGTTGCCTGACATATTTCTAAGAGAATAACTCCAGTACAGTATGTTTGAAAGTCTTGTAACCCAGAAATTTTAGTCATCGTCCTTCTGAGGCATCAAGTCTCACTAAAAGTAAGTGAAAATAAGAAGCAGACACTGAGGCTTCCATTATATCGTCTCCCAAACACCAATTAAGGAACTCATTCAGAGATTTTGGGGGAATGATAAATTTTGTTTATTATTAAAGTAAGGTCATTTTGAGTCAGATTTTTGTGCTGCTTGTTGTGTCAGTGTAGTTGTTAACAATACCAAACACAATACACCTCCATTAGATTCCTTCTATTTCTTAACTACAGGAATTCTGCACCAACCAGATAAGCTAAATTGTGCTGTGTAACAAAACAAACACAGAATAGCAATGGCTGACAACATATGGTTCATTTCTTACCCATGTTAAATGTCGACTATGGTTTGGCTACAACCCTGTTCAGTCAGGGTTCAGTCAGGAACCCTGTTCCTCTTTACTCTAGAGGAGTCTGAAGAAGCAGCCCATATCTGGAACAATACTGGGCTGTGGTAACAGGAAAAGAAGAAAATGCAATCACAAAATAGCTCTTAAAGCTTCTCTTCAAAAGTGGGATATGTTATGTCTGCTTATATCCACTGGCCAAGGGAAGTCATACAGCCAAGAAGTATGTCAGTGAAACAGGGAGTAGAAGGCTTGCACAGAGAGGGGGACTGAATGGGGGAAAAATAATATCCATCTCATCTTCTAAATATATACACATTTGGAAACAAGGAGGATGCTGCTAGAGAGCAACCCTATTACACAGGAAGACCATTCAAGCACATGTGGTTCTGAAACACATTCACTTCCAGTGGAAAATATATAAGAAGTAATTGGCTTTTATGCTGAATTTAAAGTGTATTCCGTGATATCAAAAAAATGTCCTCAACTGTCTTCCTTAATCGAGACACTAAAATTTGATGTTTTTGCCCACATAACTTCAGAAATGTGGGAAAGAGCTGTTATATTCCTGGCCTTCTTGAAGGATTTTGTTATGGGGCCCAAAGAAGAACGTGCCCCCGAGTCAAATCTCTGTTCTTTTTCTTCCTAAAACTTCAACAGTTCACATTATTATGCTAAATGTCATAGAAAGGGAAGATAGAGTGTCTCTGAGAAGTGGAGAGGGAAAGAGAAGTGAGAATAGGAAGAGAGAGAGAGGGCGAGAGAGAGAGAGTAGGAGAGAGAAAGAGAGCAAGAAAAAAATCTGAGGTTAGACACTGCACCATTTCCAAGCACCAAGCAAATCTGTAAGATTTGTATACTTTCCCATCAACTTATCAAGATAGCAGTTTGTAGTCCAAATTAAGTTGATTTAAAGAAAATTAAAGAACTACATTTCTTAAAAGTTTGAGTTTATGGTCTCAGATTCTCGCACTCTGCATTTATCAAAGGGAACTCGATATTGGTCAGCGACAACTGTCCTATGGTTGCAGACTTGGAGTTAAGTTTTTTTCTCACTTTTTTGGGAGTTTTTTTCTCATTTCTTGATGCTGATTTACTTCATTCTTACATATAGGTAGAGAGACAAGGGACAGAAATCATCTTCAAACGATTTTATGGGAACTTGTAGAGGACCCCAAAATACTTTCATTATCATATCATATATCCTATCATATTATATCAAAAGTGGAGGAAGATATGTCTGAAGAGAAGCGCTGAACATCCTAGTTTTTGTTCCTAACTATTCCCTCCCACTAACTATTCCCTCCTCCATGCCTTTTCTCTGGCTTCATCTCCCACATAAAATGTCCCTCCACTTCCTCTCTGCCTTCATATTTTAGAATTTAAAACTCATGTTCTTTTAGCTTTAACTTAATTATCTTAAAATAAAGGAAAACTAGAATAAGTGTTGAGGGTTGTTAGAAGAATCAGATAACTCTTCTGAAGTTCACGGGCCAGGTACATTCCATTCCCTTTCTCTCTCTCTCTTTTTTTTTTTTTTCTTGGTAAACTTAATTGAATATTTAGGTAATTATTTCTTACTTCAGTTGTTCTTGTTCTTTTCCTGGAACAAGAAAGTAGAAATTCACATCATGGACCACCATCCAGTTATCTACTCACACAGAACTTAACCTATATATTTCAACTTCTCGCCACTTCCACTTACAGTATACCAATTCAGATATTTTAATTAAGCTCTCACAGCCACTATTTCTTTACTGTTCTCTGTGCCTCTAGCTACCACCTCTCCTCACAGCCTGACACACACATTTTGCTTTCAATTAAATCTCTATGCTATCCCCATAATTATTTCATACTTCATGCAAACCAGCACTGTAAGATCTATTAGACTGTGTTGCATTCGTTGGATGAAATTTCTGCCTTCCTTCTAGACTGTAAATACCTTAGGGTGGAAAATCAATTCCTTTCATTCTTATATTACCAATACCTATCACAGTGCTTGGCATATTTGCAGAATAAAAGAATGCTGCTTTGAAACCCTTGTGGATTTGTTTCATAGAGGAACAGTAAGATATAACATAATATGAACATACAGATATGACAAAGAAGTGGCTTCTAGTCCATGTACACAACCTTGACGCGAGACCTATGGAAAACTGCTTGAACATTCTGATCCTCACTTTATTATCTACAAAATGAAATTTAAAATATCTAGGTGCTTATTTATCACATTTATTTTTAGAATGAAACAATGTAATAAATGTGAGATTATTCCAGGTGCTATTGCTGAATAACAAACTAACTTAAAATCCACTGTCATAAACAACCATTTTATTAGGCTACCAATTCTGTGAGTTAGGAATTAATTATGGAAAAGCTCGGATGGACGTTCTTGCTTGGAGTCTCTCTGGGGCTGTAGTCAGCTGGTAGCTGGGGCTGTAATTATCTGAATGTTCTACCTTGTTTTCTGGAACAGTCCTTTGGAGTCCTGAAACTCCATGTAAAAAATTCTACTATCCTGAGGCTCAGAGTAGTTGAATTTCTTCTGTGGTGGCTCAGGGCTCCAAGCACAAGCAATCCAAGTAGAAGACTAAAGCTGCATTATCTTTTATATCCTAGCTTTAGAAGCCATGAGACAAAACTTCTCCTGAATTTTTTATTTTGGTCATAAATGAAGCACCCAAGTTTCCCAGATACAAGAGTAGGGGACACAGGCTCACTGATTAGTAAGAGGGATGTGAAAGAATCTGTGGGCTTTTAAAAAAATTGCCACACAACTACAAATCATACAGGGTTAAAACAAACATATAAAATTATCTCATTATCCTATGAAAAGGTCACTTAATCTATTTTCATTATATTGTCCCTACTGTCCAAACACAACTAAGCATGTCTCTCTCTTGTCTTTCAGGACAACATAATCTGCAGATTTTTCTTCTACTCACTGCTTCCTATTCAGTCTTTCTTTCTTTTTGACTCTGACTTTTCTACCTTTACTTTAAATGTTAAACTATTTAGAGCTTGGACTTGGGTTCCCTTATCTTCTCTAAAACAGAGTGATCACCTTCAGTCCCCCAAACCTTAAATACTATGCAAATGTCAATTAATCTCAAATAAATGACTCTAGACACGAAACCTCTCCTGAAATCTAGATTCACATATCCAATGTCTGTTTGAAATTTCAACTTCTACACTAAACAAAACTCAATACATCTAAAGAGAACATAAAATTTCATATCCCAAACATGGTGTGCTATCAGTAGATTCCATCACTACTCATCCAAATTGTCAAACTTTGTCTAACTGTTGTTAAACTTTCTCTTACAATGGATGCATAGAAATTGTAGGTTCAAAGTCTATACAGTGCATTGGATCTACTGTCCCATACACCATTAGGTAAGTACAAAGGAGATACTCGCAATCTACTAATCATCAATAACTTTCTCTCTGAGCATGTAATGAGGAACATGCTTCTCTCTCTCTTCCTCTCCCCCCCTCCCTCCCTGTGTCTCACACACACACACACACACACACACACACAATCTTTTCTCAATCTTACTAAAGATGCTCATATTCATTGAAATAAGTAAATCTAAAAGAGACCAAGAAGGAAAAAACACAGCACAGACATGGTATTTATCTAAAGAAAGTAAGTGTTAACTATTTTAGCATAAACTTAGAAGCACTGATTCTTAAAAATTGGAAGGGAATGACTCCAAAACCTTGACTGCTAACCCAAAAGTCACTCCCTTCTTGGTGGGTGGAAGAGTTCCCCTTTTTTCCAGTTGCTCTCTGACCGTTTGGCCATCTGTTCACTCACCAGGTGGGTGGATACTGAGTAGTGTTAGTCATCCTGGAAAATCCTGTTCTCCACACCCGTTATTAGTTTGGGTACATATATGATGGAATTTGGTTAATAAGAGGAAGATTACTGAAGAGCTTCTAAGAGTTTCTTAGCTTTTCAGTCAGAAACATGAAGAGAATGTCCCTTTCCTAACCCTCAAAGGAACTATGTGAGGAAGTGGTGCCTGGAAATATGGAATACTGAATTGGGAGGAGATCTGCCTTCAAACAAACAAACAAACAAACAAACGCAAACTTCAACATACAGATAGGACAGATGGAAGAACCTGGGTCCTTGGATATCACTGGGTCATCAAATTAACTAGCCATGAAATCATCCTTTCTCTGTGCATCTAGTCATGAGAAAAAATAAAGTACTTATGGATTTAACCATTTTAGCTGGGTTTTGTGTTAGTTGTAGCTGAAAGTATCCTACCTTATTTAAGGACCTTAACTACCCCAGCCTACATAAAGAAAGCTAAAAATATAAAATACCTTGTTATAAGCCACCCAGGTCTTCTCTCTCGCTCTTTCCCTCCCTTTCTCTCCCCTTCCCTCCCCTCCCCTCCCTTGCCCTCTCCTCCTCTTCTCGTCTCCCTCCCCTCCCCTCCTCCTGCACCTTCCTGCCACTCTCTCTCTCCCTCCCTTTCTCTTCCTCACAGCATACCCCACAAACACATTAACCATGTGTGCGCATGCACACACACACCCATTCATTCTTCACTCAGTTCTGCTTTTCACCCTGGCCAGATGAAAACCAAAATGGAGTATACTGACTCAATTGAGTGCATAGCTAACTTAACACATTGACTGTCTAGCTAATCCGCCCATTAGAGTCTTAAGAATTGTTTTTATATTGTAAGTTTCAGAAATTTTAGATAATGAGGATTTTTAAAGTATTTGGATTCTTATGCAAAAATTTATTGTGGATATATTAACTTCAGTTGAGGATTTAATATATGCAATAAAATTGAAGCTGTTCATAAAATATATTCTGAGATATATTCTGAAAAATGGGAGCCGCTGAATAGGTACTATTTTAATAGCTGTTCATTTCTAATAAACAAAGAATCCTACGGCTTAAAAAACATAAAAAATATTATTGAATCATAAAGTGGCTAATTAGTTTTGCAAATTTAAAGTACTGTGTTTGCACATGAAAACTAATTATCGATTATATGCAGCCTGGAATCGAATATTTTTTTATATGCGATTCTGATTGATGGTTGTAAACCTAAATTTACCAGAAGTTGGAGGCAGTTCCCTGGCATCCAGATTTCAAGCATTTGGTCAGTAAATAGTTTTATTATTTACCACATATATAGTAATAAATATAATCTCAAATCTTCAAGAAACATCTTATGTTTATGCTTTGCTAGAATTATACACCATGGAGTCTAATCTAACTTTGAGGTATGATACATTAGCTGTAGTGTTTTAATCAACGCTAGCAGAATTCTGGCAATTACATCTCAGAGCATTCAGCTAGCTGAGTTTAAACTCTACATGTATGACCTGGATCAATTATGAACACAGCATAAACACTTGAATAAAAAAGAAAGAAAGCATTTATTTGTATATTATTTCTAATGGCAATGATGAAAAAATAAAATTAACCAAATAAATAAACATGCCTGAGTCACCAAAAAATAAAGCCACACAAAATACTATTTGCAAAATGGGCATTATTTTACGCAATATATATCAGTCTTCAGAAGCTGGCGTTACCCTGCCTATAGCCTTATTCTCCCCAAGGAACCATCTGATAAAAGTCTGTCACCGTGACTTCAGTGTCTTCTTCATCGTCTGTCACCAGTTTAAAAAGGAACAAAAATGAGTTATATTGTTTCTCTCATCCTTTCTCTAAACCTTCTTGGGATCTGTCCACAGTAATACTTTAGGATCTTAGCCAGTTTTCACTTGAATAATATAGTATTTCAGGTGGATGAGGAAGAGAGAGAAAGAAAGCGGGAAAGAGGGAAGGAGAGAAAGAGAGAGAGAGGGCGAGAGGAGTTCTCCAGCTTTAATGTTACTATCTTGGAATATAACTTTACATTAGGCAAATGTGTCAAAAAGGCAAATATGTCTATGGCCTTTTTAGAATCTTCTTTTCCGCCTCACGTGATAACCCATCCCTTTTATGTACACCTTTGCTCTTAATTACCTAATACTATAATCTCTTATTTTCTCTAGATCTTTTCTATCTAACTTCATACCCAGAAAAAAATACTTCATGACTGTACATTTATTCATTCATCAGACTCATATACATGTAATTAATTACGATTCATACACAGAATGCACTATACAATTTCATGGAGAAGGAGTGGATTCTGAAATTTTAAGTAATAGTCACTGAAGAAATGAGGCTACTTCTTTGATAGCGCAAGTAGAACAGATATCAGAGAGCATTCCCCGGGTCCTCAGTTTCAATCTGGTCTTCTTTTTCACCCCAACAGTATTCTTCATGCATCTCCACTTCTACTTTTATAATTTACTCTGAATTTCAAGTATGCTTAGAGAGTTATTTTGTTTAGAGTATTTGATTTTGTTTTTTACTCAAAAAGAGCCCTCATTATAAAATCACCTAGGTGGTTCTGACAAATGGCATTCCATAATATTCAGTCCTCTGAACACAATATTCTGTACTTAAAAAGGTGTTCTTCAACATCTACTCTTTTATTTTCACTCCTCATTCCTGGTTCAATGTCCCACACAGATTTTTTCTATTTAAGGCCACAGCCATTTATGTTCCAGATAATTATCATTTTATCTTTTTAAAGTGGAAACATTTGTGTCAGCAGAGAGATCATGTAGTCCTAGGTACCTCGCTATGCCGCTGAACAGTTCTGAGTGATAATGGCTGGTCATGTGTACACTGCTGTTTGGAAGCCACAAGGCCACAGTAGCACTGACAGAGAGGTGGTGTTGACAGGAAAAATAATAGAAACCATGAAAACCAAATATTCTAACACTTGGAAGGGTGCCAATCTTTGTCATTGAAAACTGCCTCTGTGACCCCAAATGGGTATCACCCAATATCCCACCCAACACACTTACACACATGCAAGCTAAAGACTGTCACACATTTAAGAAATAAGAAGTCCCAGCAACTGAGCAGGGATTGATCTTTGAAAAAAGCTTTGTAGATTATTATCAATTCAGTTAAAGTAAGACCAAAATTACTGAGAAGATGGTTACTGTGCTGTGAATGAAACCAAAAATCTTGGGGAAAATAAATGAAATTGCTTCTTTATTCAGTTTGTCCCCCAACTAGAGCATAGCCTTCCCTTTGAGATGCCCCCTTAAAAAACAGACATAGACTACCATATGATGCAGCAATCCCACTACTGGGCATACACCCTGAGAAAACCAGAACTCAGAAAGATACATGTACCTCAATGTTCGTTGCAGCACTATTTACGACAGCCAGGACATGGAACCAACCTAAATGTCCATCAACAGATGAATGGATAAAGAAGATGTGGCACATATATACAGTGGAATATTATTACTCAGCCATAAAAAGGAATGAAATTGAGTTATTTGTAGTGAGGTGGATGGACCTAGAGTCTGTCATACAGAGTGAAATAAGTCAGAAAGAGAAAAACAAATACCATATGCTAACACATATATATGGAATCTAAAAAAACGGTACTGATGAACCTAGGGGCAGGGCAGGAATAAAGACACAGACGTAGAGAATGGACTTGAGGACACGGGGAGGGGGAAGGGGAAGCTGGGACGAAGCGAGAGAGTGGCATTGACATATATACACTACCAAATGTAAAATAGCTAGCTAATGAGAAGCTGCTGCATAGCACAGGGAGATCAGCTTGATGCTTTGTGATGACCTAGAGGGTCGTCACAAATATCTCAATCTGATGAATCCCTGTGTTTAGTGAATCCTTGATTTCTTAAAATAGGTCCTTCTTTCCTGACAGACATACCTCTGTCTTTAAAATTAACCTTTTGGCAAAAATTCAGAAAATATGTAGGTACGTATTTTTCTCACAGTGATTTTATTATAATTACTACTGAAAAAGTGAATTAAAATGCCTTGATTGCCTCCAAAATAAGTGTTCCAAGTAACAAAATAAGAAAGGATTTGATATCTTGGGAAAACTCATAACTGAAAAATTTGATATATTTGACTATACCTAAACACCTTTGTAATACGTAAGACAACAACATTTAAGCTATGCAAACTATGAGAACCTATTTGCAATAAATATAATAGAAGAATTCCAGAATAAATGATGATGCTTACAAATCCATTAGAAAAATATAAACAACCCAATGACTAAACGGTTCACAGAAGAAGAAATCTGAATCCTCTAACAGAATTTTCTTTAATGAACCTTTTTCCCCACTCATAGTTTTGGTCAAGGTTCCCAGGCAATAGGTGCCAAAGCAACATTCTAAAGCAGGTTTTGAAAACAGCGTATAAGACATTTGTATTTGTAACCTTTAGCCTATCACACACAAGTTCATAAAGACCTTGATGCTGAAAAAAGTGGGGAGTGGAAATTAAGAGCATTGGCTTCCTGAAAGTGGCACCATGGGATTTAAGCCTACAGAGCACGTTCATAGTTGAGGAGCACCAAGGCTGGCTGGCCTAGGAAAGTGCAAAACTGTGGCTGGCTAGCTGCTCTGATGGCAGTTTCTGGGAAAGCCTGAACTTCCAAATTTTGTCAGAGTATAAACGTGAGGGTGAGGGGTTGGAACCGAGATGGCACTGAGAGGGGCACTGTGACCCAATAAAGAGACTATGCTGTGTGTGTCACCCCAAATAAAAAGCTGGGAGTCAAGTCGTAAGCTGCTAATCAAAGGACACATTATCAATAATAGCTGAAGATGACATATCCTCAGTGGCAGCAACAGATCTTTCAGGAAACCAGAAAGCACCTCATGAGAGAGGAAGATTTAAACAACCACCAATTCCATGCAGTTTTATTCGAATAAACCATCCCTGTTTCTTATTTTCCCTCCTCTTCTATGAAGCTTAACTATTGATGTGAGAGGGTTCTGAAACTAGAAGAGACAAAGATATATTTATTATATGACCTAAAAGATTGTGGGACGCCCTAGATTTTTATCCAGGGATTGGGAAAAGGAAAGCATTTGGGTGTTTTATGGGTATTTGAGAGGGAAGAATAAAATTGCTTTACTAATGCTCCATACTGTATTCCAATTTTTCATAATTATCACAAACGTTATGAAATAAATATTAAGTTTACTAGTAATCAAAGATACACGTGTTAAACTAAAAATAACATTTTATTTCACAAATATAAAATTTGCAGAAAAACTACAGTCTTGCAATATCAAGTGTTGACAAGAGCTTGGAGGAAGAAGAACTCTTATACACTACTGCTGGTAGTATAAGTTATTATAGCAACTGTGTATTAGCAGATAGTAAAATTCATATCCATACTCAAATAACAGACTAAGTAATTCTTCTGCATGTACAGGCTGGAGGATCTTCTACATGTGAAAAAGGAGACACTACAAAAATTCTTACTACAGCCCTCTTTGAGACCAAATAAAGTGCCAATTTAATGGAATGGTAAATTACAAAATGGAGGATGAGAAACCATATCATGGCTAAAAGTAATATATTAGATACATGCATATCTATTTAAACAGAATATAGAAATATAACATTTGGTAAAATATTTGCCTAGACATATGAGTAATGGTACTAATTTTAAAATCTTAAAACAAAAATAATATTTATTATGCTCAGAATTCATATATGTGAATGCAGGTGGAAGTATAAACATAACAGACTTAGAGATATACAGTAAACTCACTATAGTGTACTCCTGTACTGGTCAAGTGTTTTTGACTCGATTTATTCTGGCTAACTGGATTAGGGGCATATTTTAAATTATTTTTAAGTCTAAAACCCCAAATGTTTATTCACTTGTCAATCACATCTATTCCCTATTATATTTTTACCATTGTATCATGGTATAGATGCAATAAATTATTGAGGTACTAGGATTTTATACTTTAAGGACAATAAATACTAAGGTTCTTTAAGCAAGAAATAAAATAAAAATCAATGATTTTTAAAATCATTTTACTTTTTCTTTTTAGTGAAAAGGTATAACTCATCATGTCAGTGCAACACACTACACAGTGTCTTTTAAGATATGATGTGTGTACACGTGTGTGTTTTTAGAGGTGTATACTGTAAGTACATACTGTATCTTTAGCCACCACTACGTTTGGAGCTGTTATCCATCTCTTATTAATCCTATTAGCCAGTATTACAAATGGAGAAAAATAATAATATAAAACTGCATTCTCTGAATTTTTTGTTTAGGACTACAAAGTTTTCCTTCTTCTTCAGTCAAGTAATCAAAATCTATCCTATATAATTAATATTAAAATAAAACCATAGTTTTTATGTTCCCAGTTTACTGTTGTTTCAGACAGTTTAAAGAGACAACAGTTTTTTATTCTAATTCCATTGGTATAGAAAACAGATACGTAGTCATTCAGAACCACAGAATGTGTCCAGTTAGCCCAAAGAGAAAGCATCAGTAGTATCTTGATTAAATGGATTTCAGTGGTCACTGTATTATTTACTCAATGTAGAGAAGCAAGTGACTAAGAACGTGTTTTTACTCCCTGTATCTTTTTATCACCTTACAGTATGATTTGTGAGCTGCAAGTAAAGTAACAGGAGAAACAAAATCTAAGTCATTAAATTAAAATGAATCATAAATAACTCCATTTCTCTCCTCTTTGATCTCCAGTTCATTTCTTTTTAGTATAATGCCCCTGTCCCAACCTCACTTATTTCAAATTATCCCAAATTACCATCACTATCATTAGTAATCTTTTGTATTTGCTATGTAATTTTGACCTCCATGGTCAAATATTAGGTTAGCACTTAGATTTCAGACTGTAAGTATAATTATACAGTTGATTGTACAATCAATTAGCAAATATACAGTTCAAGTTTGCTGGACAGAACCATCCTTATTCATAGCTGGACTACATAAATATTTCAGGTTGTCTCCCAAACAAAATTATTACCAGACTTGCTGGTAACTAAAATTTACCTAAACAAGATGTCAGCCATGGTTGATTCCGCCTAAGTATAACTTTTCAGGTTCCTCAATTTATTTTAATAAAAATGTACAAAGAACTGACTACACAAGAAACTTAATTAACCTCATGATACATTTCAACCAGTATCATGGTAGATGTAATATGAAACACCAAATCCAGCTTAAAGAATTAGTCATTTATATAATGTTAAGCTAAGTAAAGCTACTATGTCCCTATCAAATTCTAGTTTATCCATTTTTCAATTATATCCTGTTATAAGCAATAGAATTCTTTATACTGAGAAGGTAAAAAAGGAATATTTTGATGTTTCTTCTTTTGTATCTGTCTGTTGCTCTTTTATTCTGGTGGCCACCTGGCATTCATGCATTAATTTTGAAAATTTGCAGATGGATTTAAGTGTTCTCCAATTTCTGACACCAATGATATCGTTCACATTCATAGGTATTCTTCTCAAAATTCAGCATACTAGGATCATACATAAGTCAAATAATAAAATTATACAAATGCATTTTTGGAGAGACAAATAGAATTGTCCACTGAATTACTCCAGTAAATCTCTGGTTGCCTGGCAATGAACAAGCCAGACTCAAATACCACAGGTGGAAAGACTGCTATGACCCCAGCTTTCTAGAGTTACCTGTATAGTGGGCATTGACATACCAAGAATCAGAATGCAACTTTACCCAGGAACATTATTCCTCAGACTTCCCCTTTACTTTGTAAGACCACTTTCATTGAAAACCCACACATATGAAGAGTGGCAGAGAGTGAGATCCCTCTCCTGCTTCCCAAACCATGATGTCTCAGTTGCACTCTGAGCCAAGTACACATTTCTGTAAAATACCGGAAGAACTAGTGACCACATGCTTCCTGCAGCTGCAGAACTTCTCCTTCATAGTTCTAGCCTTTGCTCCCTAACTCTTGCACGTTGTTTGGTAAATCAATTCTGTTAAACAGTAACCCCAACTCACGGTCTGCCATTTGTTTATCATCCTGTGAGGCAAACTGGGTAAAGGTAAATCTTTCTAGTTTTAACTTCCTAATCATAGCCACATCCCAAAAGGAGCTGGTAAAAATCATTCTAAGGCAAAAGGAACTATTGAAATGTTTCATAGGAAATTTAGGAAAAACATGGAGATTAAAAACTCTAAGTACATACAGGAGGACAAAGGCACAATGAAAGTCAAATGAAAGTCAAATCAGGTTTTAAATTCCCACAAGAACTCTTCTCATTTTATTGTGCTGTACTCAGCTTAGTACTCGAATTCCCTCTTACCAATAATATTTAGAACCTCCATTTTAATCCTCCCCCAAGGAATTCACATGGATTTTGGAATCTGAAAAATTTACATTTACACCCCAGCTCTGTCACTTAGTAATACTTTGACCTTTATAAGATCACCTAACGTTTCTGAGTCATTAAATACTCATCCTCACAATAAGGATGATAAAGACAACCTCACGATTCTATAAGCTACTTTAAGCTATTTTAAGTGTTAAATTAGATAATATATATGGTATTTCTGCACACAGCCACTTCATACGGACTGGAGTATTTCCTCTGCACACTGGAATTAATTAGTGCTGGTTACACTTCTTGCCATTCGATCTCCTATAGTACCTAAAAAATTACAAATCAAATAGGATTCCTGTGCCTCGTTTCTTTTTTCCATACCCATGTGATTTACCATCTCTGCCAAGGACACTTTCTTTGTGACAATCTGAATTACTGACCACACAGAAAAAGACTGAAGAGTCCTGGGGGCCAAATTCTGCCAGCTGATATGCACTGAAGCTTAGCTCTGAAAAGCAGAATAAGTTAAACTTTCCATGAACTGACAGCAGCATTTGTACATGATTTATGATCTGCCAGTACCCTATCATCCATAAAAGTATTTCTTTACAACTATATACCCTAGGAATTTCTAATATTAGTTAACAGATAGGAACTTCCTCTTAGAGTTTCTTCATAAGCCTAATAAATGACTCTCTATTTATATTTACGGTTAAAGAGTAGAGTGATTGAAATAACAGGATAATATTTTTAAATTGTGTGTATTTGAATTTGAAACACAATTTTGCATTTACAGCCAAATATAGACCTTAATTTATCATCCCTCACTACTCTCTTTATGCGAAATAATAAATCAGTTATCTCACTTTCTAAACACAGTATCATTTAACTCCAGGTCTCTCACTCAGCTTTTCCCCATGAATGGGTTGTTTGGTCTCACAAAACACCTCAGTGTTTTTTCTCCATCTATCAGCCCCATGGAGCCTAACTTTCTTCCTCTTCTGGCCTATATTCTGTGACCCACTGTTCTTTAGTCAATCACTGGATAAAAACTTGAGCCTTGGTTGAATTCTATAGTCACCTTTCATCAAGCTTTCACTTAAACAGATCAAAGATACTCTACAACCTGGCAGCCAACCTCTTTGGGCCTTAATGGTACCTGTGAGGGCCCACTGGTATTTCATTCTCCCATTCCCCTAAAAATTATTTTAAATTCATATTATGGAGAATTCCAAACATAGTAAACCGAATAAACCAAATACCATAATAAACTCCAATATACCTATCATCCTCCCTTAACAAACATCAACCATTTACCATGTTTATTTCATTAAAACTCTGCACACTCAGTAGCTACCCAATTTTCAATTCTTTAAGTGAAATATCCACATATTGAGAGGTGTACACCTTAACGGTTTTTGATAAATGGATAATCATGTAATCCACACTGATATCAAGATACAGAACATTTCTTCCACACTGGAAAGTTCTCTCATGTCCTTTTCTCATTCAGTTCCCTCTACACAGAGCTAACTCAGTATTTTTATTTTTTTTCCCACCACAGATTAGTTTTGCATAGATTAGATTCGTTTTTCTCATCAAAGAATAGCTTCTTTCAATCAGCATTATGTCTGTGAGATTCATCCGTGCTGCATGTATGTTTATTCCCTTTTATTATGGATAATATTTCATTTAATAAACAATACTACAATTTGTTTAGCCATCCCTCTGTTGATGACATCTGAGTTGTTTCCAATCTGCAGCTATTATGAATAAAGCTGCTATGTGAACTTTCTCGTACAATTTTTGGTGGACATCTGCACTCATATTTCTGGGGTAAATATGAAAAAGTGGAAAGGCTCTGTCAAAGAGAGTAGTCACATGTTTACTTGGCCCTTTAATCTGATTAGATGTAAAGACACAAATGATTCTACCACCACTAGAGCACAGAGAGTCAATAGCATGCTATGGCAACAGAAATACACAAAATATCTCCATTGGATATTCCTAATCAAACACTAACAAAATGCAAGGATCTGAGTGAACATGTATATAATATTTTAGGTAATTTTTGCCAACATAATAAGTATGATGAGGTTGGCTGTTTGCTCCTGATGCCTCTGGACAAAGTGGGAAACGAAAAGGATGGGCTCAGGAAATCCAATTCCCAGCAAAAGCACTGCATAAATGACCTGAGCGCTTCTACAGCTGCCTGCAAAGAGACACTTATCTCCAGTAGCTGCAGAACTAAAATGGCTGAAATCCAAACTCAGAATCTCATCCTGCAAGTGACTGAATTGCAACACAAATTGAATTCCCAGCCTCACAGGGTGTTTGCTGTTAAAGTGAGGGCATTAACTGGGAACGAGTAAGATCCTGTATATTTTAATGGGGATGTGTGGTAAGACCCTGAAAGAACTGAGGATGTTGAGCAACTAAATTCTTATGAGTCTTCTTTTCCAGTAGAAGCAGCCTCCCACCCAAAGTCGACCTGGTCTCTCCACCTACTGCTTCTGAGAGGACTAACTATGAATCGCCTGAGGAAATGTAATGGCCTTCCCTTTGGCATTGCCTTCCAAGACAATGCAGACACTCCTGAGGACCCACCCCTATCACTTCTCTTTGTTTCTAGATCTATAACTAAATTCAAGTCCGAGTAGTTCCCTAAAAGTGAGGGGTACTACATGCCAAAAGAACTACTTGAGTTTTCTAATTTATATAGGAAGAAATCTGGGGAATATGTGTGGGAATAGATATTAAGGATGTGAGATAATCATGGAAGGAACATAAAGTTGGGTAAGGCCAAATATCTCGACGTGGGCCCACTAAGCAAGGATTCTGCATTTAATTTTGTACCTAACCTGGGAGGTTTGAGAAGACACAGCTTTCACGGCAAGTATGAGAAATAAATTTGTGAAGGTAGACCCAACATCTCTGAAGAACTCTGAGATCATTCTTCTATGTAGACTGAACTTACCATGGGAACTGAGTCCCCATTGAATTGAATGGTAAACTGAATTGGTAAACCTGAATGTAATGTAAGTCACGGGATCCCAGGGTGGCAGAAGCCAAATGACAGCAGACAACTGCCAAAGGCAAGATGAGTATGGCTGCTGTAATGTACAGAAGAGTCAAAGTAGTACTCAGAACAGTCTAACACATATAAACAAAGGAGTTGGCTAGTTATTAAAGTATTCCTAGAAGTGAAATACATAAGTAAAGTGTTCCTAGAAGTGAAATACATAAGAAGCTTACTAAATTCTTACTTGATCTACGGCAGTAGTGCTGACCTACAACAAAGAGACTGCCAGAGATTCCTCCACCAAAGATGGATTTATTCAAGATCAGCTGAGAATTACAATTAAGGTTCTGTAATGATGGCAAGCCAAGTGCAAGCCCCACACAATAAGGTAAGGAGAATGCTTTCACAGAGGGGAGAAGTTGGTAGGGCTATAGCAAACCAATAGTCCCCGGCTTTTCATAAGCTGTGTGCCTGCCAGGAAAGAAGAGGAGTCTTTATTCTTCCTGTTGGGCACTGGCAAGTGCTTTTTCTCCACACCTGTCAATAATGTCCATCAGAAACAGTTTTCTTTCAGCTGACAAGGTCAGCAATACAACTTCACTGTCCTATCTCAGAGGTATATACCAACTCTCCATCCCTATGTCATAATTTAGTTCACAGAGATATCAATCTTCTTTCCCTTCCACAAGGTATTACCCTGGCCCATGACATTGAGGTCATTATTCTGATTGGACCTAGGGACCAAGAAGTATCAACTACTCTAGACTCACTGGCAAGACATTTCTGCGTCAGTGTGAGAAGTAAACCCAATAAAAATTCTAGGCCTTTTATCTCTAGTGAAATTTCTATGGGTCCAGTGGTGCAGGGCATATCAAGAAATCCCTTCTAAGGTAAAGAATGAGTTGTTGCATCTGGCCCCTTTTACAACCAAACAAGAGTCACAAAGCTTAGTAGCCCTCTTTGGATTTTGGAGGTAATATCTTCCTCATTTGGGTGTATTACTCCAGCTCATTACCAAGTAACCTGAAAAGCTGCTAGTTTTGAGTGGGGCTCAGAACAAGAGAAGGCTCTGCAACAGGTCCAAGCTGCTGTGTAAGATGCTCTGCCACTTGGGCCACAGGATCCAGCAGATCCAATGATGCTTGAAGTGGCACTGGCAGACAGTGATGCTCTTTGTAGCCTTTGGCAGGCAACAGGCCCTATCATAGTTAGTATAAATCTGAATTGAAATTTCCTATTTAATTTAATTTCCCTTTCTCTTTCTGATAGACAACACTTTGAAAGATGCTTAAGGATAGGTATTATGTCTGATTCACTGTCCTCCCCATTTATAAGATAAAACATCTTATGTATATTTTTGTTGGACTTTAGTTAGAAAGAGACATGTAGTGAAGATTCTTTTTATTTTGTTATTTAAAACTGTCTTTCAATTTTAATAGGTATTTGCTATAAAAGTATTAAAATGACTATAGATAAATGTACAATTTTTAAATACAACAATTGTTATGTTTCAGAACAAAGCATTCTATCCTTCAAACTTTTGAATGTGAAGTTTTTTGTTGTCTTTCAGGAGGATATTCTCACTGCATATGCATGCACCTTAACATCTGTGCCATTTTGTTTTGAATGTTTGACAGAAAAATTATTCAACAGGTACCCCAGCTGTCAAAGCATGCCATTTGTGATGCTTCAACAAGCAGCACAGACTCTTCAAACTATACTGCACCCAGGGGAAACCTCCACTGGGAACTACTGCCTTAAATGTTTCAAAGCATACATAGGACACTTACACCTTTTAACATCAGGTCTCCTCTACTTCTGCAAAGTTGGTCTCTGTTGATAATCTCCTTCTTATTTTTCACCTAGGGTGACAGTGATATGATTGATACTGTTTACTCACTTCTCAATGGGCCCTTAAATACTGTCTTATCTTTGACATTTCACTTATCTCTGCTGTTTTACTTGTCAGTTATTTATTTCATGTATTAATTATTTCTTTGTTTAATGGTGACCTTTCTCTGAGAAGTTCCATGTACGGATGTACTTTTTTTTTTTTTTTTTGTATCAAAAAATACTGAGGAGTAGAGATGGAAAGAATTGATGAAAAATGATATAAGAACAGTTTTTAAGCTACTTCTGGAAAGCACATCCCAAATCATTGCTATATAAGAAAATCTATTCACATAAGGCATACCTTTGACAATTTTATGAAAAATATTGGGCTTCCCTGGTGGTGCAGTGGTTGAGAGTCCGCCTGCCAATGCAGGGGATGCAGGTTCATGCCCAGGTCCGGGAAGATCCCACATGCCGCGGAGCGGCTGGGCCCGTGAGCCATGGCCACTGAGCTTACGCGCCCAGAGCCTGT
>NC_041218.1:26103948-26157173 GCF_002837175.3 Physeter macrocephalus
AGAGGCCCGCGTACCGCAAAAAAAAAAAAAAAAAAAAAGAAAGAAAAAGAAAAAAAAAGAAAAATATTATTTCAGGGAATATTGTGCCATTTAAGATATGACACAAGGGAACAGCACTCACTTTCTACTTCCCTAAACTTATTACCCTTCCTCTATTATGTGTATCCATTGGTGATTCCTTATTTTTCCAAAAATCCTAAATCAGTAAACTTGAAACAATCCTCCAGATTACCTCCTCATATTCAAAAATTCATCAAGTCCCATTAAATCTATTGTATTTCCTCATTCAGACAAATCTTATTAAGTACATGACACATGCCAGGGACTTTGATATACAGTAAGATGGAAGGAGAAGCTAAAACTGCATGATCCCTGACATCACGGATCTTATGGACTCATTTGAGAGAAGAGGCAGACATTAATCAAATAATTTCACAGACAACTGCAGGTACATGAAGGAGAGGTATAAGAAGGAGAGGTTCTTAGTGGTCCTCGTGCATATATTAAAACTTCACTTGAGAAGTGGTGAATTGTGTTCATATTAGAAAAAAGAAGAGGCCTTGAGCAGATGAAGGGAGGTTTGGAGTGTTTCAGCTGAGGGAACAGCATGTGCAAAGGCTCAGAGGACAGAGGGGTACGGTAAGTCTGTGATACTAACAGAAGGCAGTGTTCCGGCTGGGTGAAAAGTAAGACTGGAAACTTTCAAAATGAGTCTGAATAAGTTTAGGAGGGACTTTTCTATGTCAAACCTTATAAGACATATTAAGTAATCTGGTTCTTAGTATATAAACTATTCAAAGCCAGTGAGTCACTTCAAGCAGAAAATGGAAAACGAGGAATTGGCACAATCAGATTTGAGTTTGGAAAGATCATTCAGCTGTGAGAAGAAAAATTTGGAAAGGAGCAGTGGCTGGACATGAGGAGATTATTTCAGATGCTCCTGAGAAAAGATGATCTCTCTCACACAAAGATAGTGTTAAAGATCACTTACTGTTATCTAAATTTTATAGCTCAGGGGAAAATGGGAAAGGACCAGGTTTAATGTAGTGAAGAATCATAAAATTTCTAGACATGTTGATTTTAAGAAGTCTCAGTGAAGGCCAATGCGTGATATCAAATAGACTGTCATATATATATATATATATATATATATATATATATATATATATATGGGCTTAGAAATTCTAGGATGAAGATATAAATCTGATTTAACTGCATATAAGAGATAATTAAACCCAAGATGAAATTGCTTAAGTGTTATAGGAGACCTAAGATTGGAATGTGATGACCTTTGGCACATAATATCTGAGGAGATAACGATGAAATTAGAAAGCAAAGCAAGAAGCAAACAGAGAGACAGAAATAAAATCAGAGAATGATACCATAAAGGGCAAAGAAAGAGTATTTCCAAAGAGACTTGTTGGCCACGAGAAATGAAAGCATTTATCTAAACAAAAACTTGTATATAAATGTTCTATTAGCAGCATAAGAGCCAAAAAGTGGAAACCACCCAAATGCTCATCAACTAGTGAATGGCTAAACATTATAGAAAACTCCTCAACCATAAAAAGTAACAAACTAATAAATACGTAATAATATGGAAAAAATTAAAACCATAGCGCTAAATGAAAGAAGGCAATGACAAAACATGAAATTTAAGAAAAAGAGAAAATGACCATGAAATAAAGAACATTAATGCTTCTCTGGAGCTGGGGGTGGGAGGTTAGACAGGGGGAAAGACTGACTGTAAAGGGACAGAATGGAACTTTTTGGAGTTGTGGAAGTATCTTATACCTTGATCATGGTGGAGATTAAATGATGTAAATCACGCCTCAATGAAGTTGCATAGTCAAGGGAGTTGTAGGTCAACAAAATCAAATGCTATTGAGAGGTCAGGTGTGATTGAAACTGAAAAATATTAAGTTAAACACAATGATTTATTAAGTTAAACACAACGGACACCAGGTATTTATCAGAAATGACTGTGCGAGAAGTTAAATCAGGGTGATTACTTTTAAAGACTGAAGTAATTTGTAGTGACTAAAGAAACAAAATCACTAACTTTTCTAAAATTTAAGACAATTAATTAATTACTTCAGTACCTACCAACTATTTAATTCTTCATCCTTAGTCAACTCCTAACAAACACATATAATGTTTCTTGTGATTAATATAACACTGTTTGGCTCTGTTTTTGTTTTGCTTTGCTTTGTTTTGTGTCCCCCACAGAAACTGTCAACCACATCCACACTGACGATGGACATGGGAATGGCTACAGTTCACTACCTTAAGATTAGACGTGGAGATCAGTGCTTTGGCAATTGCATCCATGCTGTTACTATCATTTGAGTTTTCTTTTTTCTTTCTTTCTTTTTTATTTTAAAGAAGAGTTTAATGTAATGTTTACTACATCAGAGTTGGCTGCGTGGTGCCTTTCGGAGGAAAGCGCCATATAAATCTAATAAATAAATAATAAACAAGTGATATAAGCAGGAGGAAAATTATGTGTTTTAAGTGAGTTGTAAAGAACATTGTAAAACCTGTAAAAATGTGTTTGTTAGATGAAGAGACAGGGAAGAAAATGCAGATGATCATCGTTCATACAGAAGTGAGTGCCATGCAATATTTTAAAGTACAGAAAAATCCCCAAGTTTTAACCCTTTGTGAAACTGACCCTGCCTGTGCTTTTGGCTGCAGGGAATGTGAGGCACAAAACAGCAGGTAGCTCAGTGGCATTTTGTTTACTTCCTCGGTAGGCCACAGATGGGCTATATCATTGAGTTTTAATTTTTTTTTCTACTACATCATATTGGTTGGAATTTTCAAGTAGCCTAGTGCAATTTAGCACTGTCTGACTATAAACTACATAAGTTCATATCTAACACTTAATGATTAATCATCTCACACTAAGTGTTTGCTAGGATTATCGCCTTAGGAACAAAAATAATCTTAACAATATTATAGCTGTAATTTTATGTGGATTCCTCAGGTACCTTAAAATTTTTAATTTAACAGATAGTTAAGATCAAAAATAGTTTTGTGGGGCTTCCCTGGTGGCGCAGTGGTTGAGAGTCCGCCTGCCAATGCAGGGGACACGTGTTCGTGCCCCGGTCTGGGAAGATCCCACATGACGCGGAGCGGCTGGGCCCGTGAGTCATGGCTGCTGAGCCTGCGCGTCTGGAGCCTGTGCTCCGCAACGGGAGGGGCCACAGCAGTGGGAGGCCTGCGTACCGCAAAAAAAAAAAAAAAAAGTTTCGTGTACAAATACACTTCAAATCCATAAGCTGTTTTATTTCTTAAATATTTATTTGCACATTTAGGTAACCACATCGAAATATTTCAGATGATTTTGGAGCATCTGATATATTTCACTCGAAAATGCATCATTTCTCTCTAAATATAAAATGTAATTATAAAATACATAATTTTTACATAAAACAAAGTCTCTCTAAATATAATATTCATTTTGGCATCAATTTTATAAAGATGTTTTCTTCATCCCAACCTTATATCAATGAAGAAACAGGGGTACATATATACCATATTGTATGATACATATGGAATAATCTATATTTTCCTATCCATTCCATAATTGAATTTTCATTAGTTAGACTTCTGATTTGATGATTTAAGAATTTGCTTAAGTGGTGTTGTTAGCTCAGTCTGTCCACAAGGACCAGAAAATCAAGTTTGAAGGCAATGCCCAACATCATGTAAAAAACTAACCCAGTGAAAACACCAGAGCCTTGAGCCATAGAAAACAGATATTTCAATTTGCACCCTAAAACTGGGCACTGTATTCTGCCTCTATGAGAGATGCTGACACTAGCTCTGGAAC
This sequence comes from Physeter macrocephalus, assembly GCF_002837175.3. Lineage (NCBI taxonomy): Eukaryota > Metazoa > Chordata > Mammalia > Artiodactyla > Physeteridae > Physeter > Physeter macrocephalus. The sequence goes on from NC_041218.1 coordinate 26,107,787, forward strand.
CTGGTAGAGCTACTATAACCCATCAGCAAAACAACTTCTGTGTGATCCAGCTTTCCTTATGTCAGTATATCCAGATTCATCATCCAGAGCAGGTCCATCTGAGTAGTGGAGCACACATCTGATGCTCAGGCTGTAACTTCTAGGGAAACTGCCAAAGACAGAATGTAGATATTTCACCTTCTATGGTGAGAAGGAGACTGTCATAGAAGATGGCTGATTCCTCTAACATGGGATGAACTTTCAGATGTTGGTGTGCCAAACGAAAAAAAAAAATATATATATATATATATTACTACAGACATTAGTAATGATTTTCCAGGAGCGAAAATTATAATATTCTTTTTTCTATGTACTGACAATTACTCCTACTTGTTCAAAGGGTTTCTGGTGCAATACATAAGCATTAATTAATGCTCACAGTTTGTAGCCCACTTGACAGTCTTTAACTATGAGTCAGCACTCTATAACTTAGGACTGCATTACTTTAAAAGTGTGAGGGTCTGAAGTCTATTTATGACAACCCCACAGATAACATCATTCTTAATGGTGAAAAGCTAAAAGTCTTTCCTCTAAAAGCAGAAACATGACAAGGATGCCCACTCTTACCACTTCTATTTAACATAGTATTTTAAGTCCTTGCCACAGTAAACAGACAAAAAAAGGAAATAAAAGACATCCAAACTGGAAGGGAAGCAATGAAACTGTTTGCAGATGGCATGATACTATATAGAGAAAACCCTAAAGTATTCACCAAAAAACTATTAGAACTACAAATGAGTTCAGTAAAGTTTCAGGATACAAGATTAACATACAGAAATCTGCTGCTTATCTATACAATAATAATGAACTATCAGAAAGAGAATTCAAGAAAACAATCCCATCTACAAACGCATCAAAAAGAATAAAATACCCAGGAATAAACTTAACGAAGGAGGTGAAAGACCTATACTCTGAAAACTATAAAACACTGATGAAGAAATTTGAAAATGATACAAAGAAATGTAAATATATCTTGTGTTCTTGGATTGGAAGATTAAATGTTGTTAATATGTCCATACTACCCAAAGCAATCTACAGATTTAATGCAATCCCTATCAAAATATCCACATTTTTCATAGAACTAGGAAATAATCCTAATATTTATATGGAACAACAAAAGACCCCAAATTGCTAAAGCAATCTTGAGAAAAAATTACAAAGCTGGAGATATCACACTCCCTGATTTCAGACTATACTACAAAGCTACAGTAATCAAAATAGCATGTTACTGACACAAAGACAGACACACAAATAAATGGAACAGAATGGAGAACCCAGAAATAAAGCCACATGCTTATGGTCAATTAATCCCCAACAAAGGAAACAAGAATATACAGGGAAGAAAAGGCATGGATTTAAATATACTATCAAATGTAAAATAAAGAGCTAGTGGGAAGCAGCCGCATAGCACAGGGAGATCAGCTCAGTGCTTTGTGACCACCTAGAGGGGTGGGATAGGGAAGGTCGGAGGGAGACACAAGAGGAAGGAGATATGGGGATATATGTATATGTATAGCTGATTAACTTTGTTATAAAGCAGAAACTAATGTACCATTGTAAGGCAACTATACTCCAATAAAGATGTTAAAAATAAAAAAGAAAAGGTAGTCTCTTCAATAAATGATGCTGGGAAAACTGGACAGCTACTATGTAAAAGAATGAGATTAGAACATTTCCTCATACCATATACAAAAGTAAACTCAAAATGGATTAAAAGACCTAAATGTAAGACCTGATTGGAAGAATTAATATTGTTAAAATGTCCATTATTCTCAAAGTAATCTACAGATTTAATGCAATCCCTATCAAAATATCCACATTTTTCATAGAACTAGGAAATAATCCTAATATTTATATGGAACAACAAAAGACCCCAAATTGCTAAAGCAATCTTGAGAAAAAATTACAAAGCTGGAGATATCACACTCCCTGATTTCAGACTATACTACAAAGCTACAGTAGTCAAAATAGCATGTTACTGACACAAAGACAGACACACAAATAAATGGAACAGAATGGAGAACCCAGAAATAAAGCCACATGCTTATGGTCAATTAATCCCCAACAAAGGAAACAAGAATATACAGGGAAGAAAAGGCATGGATTTAAATATACTATCAAATGTAAAATAAAGAGCTAGTGGGAAGCAGCCGCATAGCACAGGGAGATCAGCTCAGTGCTTTGTGACCACCTAGAGGGGTGGGATAGGGAAGGTCGGAGGGAGACACAAGAGGAAGGAGATATGGGGATATATGTATATGTATAGCTGATTAACTTTGTTATAAAGCAGAAACTAATGTACCATTGTAAGGCAACTATACTCCAATAAAGATGTTAAAAATAAAAAAGAAAAGGTAGTCTCTTCAATAAATGATGCTGGGAAAACTGGACAGCTACTATGTAAAAGAATGAGATTAGAACATTTCCTCATACCATATACAAAAGTAAACTCAAAATGGATTAAAAGACCTAAATGTAAGACCTGAAATCATAAAACTCCTAGATGAGAACATAGGCAGAACACTCTTTGACATAAATTGTAGCAATATTTTTTGGATCTGTTTCCTAAGGCAAAAGAATTAAAAGCAAAAGTAAACAAATGGGACAAAATTAAACTTAAGAGCTTTTGCACAGCAAAGGAAATCATTAACAAAAAGACAACCTACAGAATTGGATAAAATATTTGTAAATGATATGATTGATCTACAAGGAATTACTGTCCAAAATATATAAACACTAATAGCACTCAATATGAAAAACAAAAAAACAACCTGATTAAAAACTGTGCAGAAGACCTGAATAAACATTTTTCCTAAGACATACAGAGGGCCAACAGGCACATGAAAAGATGCTCAACATCACTAATCATCAGAGAAACGCAAATCAAAACTACAATATCACCTCACACCTATCAGAATGGCTACCATAAAAAAGAACACAGGGGGGCTTCCCTGGCGGCGCAGTGGTTGCGCGTCTGCCTGCCGATGCAGGGGAACCGGGTTCGCGCCCCGGTCTGGGAGAATCCCACATGCCGCGGAGCGGCTGTGCCCGTGAGCCATGGCCGCTGTCCCACATGGCGCGGAGCGGCTGTGCCCGTGAGCCATGGCCGCTGAGCCTGCACGTCTGGAGCCTGTGCTCCGCAATGGGAGAGGCCACAGCAGTGAGAGGCCTGCGTACAGCAAAAAAAAAAACAAAAAAAACAAAAAAAAAGAACACAAATAACAAATGTTGGCAGGAATGTGGAGTAAAGGAAACCCTAGTACATTGTTGATGGGAATGTAAATTGGTGCATCCATTATGGAAAACAGTATGAAGCTCCTCAAAAAATTAAAAATAGAACTACCATATGATCCATCAATTCCACTCCTAGGTATGTATCTGAAGAAAACAAAAACACTGACATGAAGAGATACATGTACCCCAATGTTCATCACAGCATTATTTACAACAGCAAGATATGGAAGCATCCTAAGTGTCCATTAATTGATGAATGGATTAAGAAGATGTGATATATACACACACACATATATATATACAACAGAATATTAGTCAGCCATAAAAGTGAATGAAATTCTGCCATTGGCAAAAAAATAAATGGATCTAGAGAATATTATTCTAAGTGAAGTAAGTCAAACAGGGAAAGACAAATATACTGTATGTTATCATTTATATATGGAATCTAAAAAATAAAACAAATTAATGTATATAACCAAACACAAACAGACTCACAGATATAGAAAACAAACTAGTGGTTACCAGTGAGGCAAGACAGGGGTATGGGATTAAGGGACACAAATTACTATGTACAAAATAGATATGAAAGAAGGATATTTTGTACATGGTAGGGAAATATAGCTACTATTTTGTAATAACTTTAAATGGAGTGTAACCTATTAAAAAATTGAATCACTGCTATACACCTGAAACTAATATAATACTGTAAATCAACTGTACGATAAAAATAAATTCCTTTTAAAGATAAAAATAATAATGAAATAAAATGTTATCTCAATTAACTTGAGCACAGCTTGGAATGAAACAGATTTCCATATCCTTATCTGCATCCTGGCTTCTCTAACTACTAATTATGTGATTTCTGAAAACTTATTTTACCTCTTTGAGCCTGTTTCCTCATCCTTTAAGATATTTCCTTGAATATCTTAAAGTATTCAAGAGAGTAATAAAATGGTGAACATGTATCTCTTAATATAAGTAGAATTATATAAAAACTATGGTATAAGATGGATAGAAAATATGAGATATTACCTATGATTTGTGTCACATATCACAGTTTACCAAATGTCTTCATATGTATTCTCTCACTTAATATATCACGTAATCCCGCATACCATCCTGTGAGGCAGTTCTGTGGCCTCTACACCACTGTTGTATTATATTGATATTTCATTGCGTCCACTTACTGAATGCACTTCAATAAAATACAGACATGACACACAACTGCACATTTATGTGAGGTATGACCATGTATATCTGGGTGTGAACTCTATCATTTAAAAGCCAACATAAATATGCCACAGCAAATCCCCAATCATGACGAGCCATTTGATAAATTGCTCATATATATTTAAACTCTTCCTTACACTGATAAAACCACACAAAACGTTTCTGTATCTGTACTGAATTTTTTAACAGTCTAGTGCTTTATCTCTGCTACATATGTAGCACTTTATTATACTGTATATTTAATTTAAATTATTTCATATATCTGAATATCCACGTTTATTGTAACTCTCTTTTTGGCAGAGATACTAAAAAGCAGTGCAGAACAGAATACCATATATAAGCATGGAGGAAAAATTGGACAAAGGGAAAAAAAGGACTGAGATCCAGCTGTAGATCTATTATTTAGTTATTGCATGGCCCTCAAAAACAGTCCTGGAGCCTGGAGATTTGCTTGAACTGCCCCCCGCCAATGTCATTGTGTTGCGTATCTAATCAGCACTGAGGTTTCTGGGCTGCCTTTAATCTTTCTGTGTCACAGTTAATATATCTATTGTATAAGATGAGGGGAATGATATACTGAAGGTCATAAGTTACAAAATGTAAACATTAAATGTAAGATACCTAACATGGTGATGATCATGTAAAAGGTGCTAAAGTGATGTGTTCCTTTTATATCTGTCTCTACCTGTCTAAAATTTCCTACAATGTCTAGGCACATTAAAAACACCTTTTTACATTAATTTGGTCAATACTCTCACTTTCTTATTGAACTGGTATTAAGGAATACTATTAACTCTCAAAAGATTATGTATATATATTTTAATACATAGTCCTTACTGATGACAAACACCATTTCTTAGCTATGTTTTACCAGCACTGTTTGATATGCTCCACACTTCCAGAAGACAGTATCCATTCATTTAAAAACAAAACAAAACTTCTATTTTGACAACAGACTGACAACATTTAAATAATCAATTAATTTTCTAACCAGCCCTCACGATATCAAACATGACATATAATAAAACCAAGCAGAAGTACGGACTGTTGTCTTGAAGGAGGGTATATGACCTGAGGATCACAAAAAAATGATACTCAACAGAAGAATTATGCTACTTAATTGCACTGCAACGACATGGGTCATGAAGACTGTTTGTAATCCTGGATATGGCGGGCAAATAAAAATTGTCTTTCATCTCCATGGCTTAAGGTTGAATGAGATTGCAGATGTAGCTAGAGAAATGATGAAAGGAAAAATTAATGAACATAAATTAAAAATTCTTCGTATGTCTGTACTGATAAAATCTCCTCACTCTCTAATGTGTTTCCCTTCCCAGGCCACCTAGAAGCATCTGAGTCCTGCAGTTTCGTCTGATCTGTCCCACCCATACTACCGTACCCTTGCACACCTGACACTGGAGTTCGGGGGATGGCATTATCTAACCCTTCTACCATTGACTGAGCTAACAGAATTGGGTTTCAGTTGAAAAAAGAGAACCAGCAAGGAAGAACGAGAGAGGTAGGAAGAGAGATGGCTGTAGCTGGTGGAATAATTTTTAATAGAACACAGGAACACAGTAACTATTTATAGAGTAGGTATCCTTAGGAACTTCACACTAAAATCAAGATGCCAGCTGTGAAATACAGCTCTGCCGCAGGCAATTTTTTTTTCAAGAAAAAAACAATCTTAACAGATTTAACAAAAATAGAAAGCACAGGAGTGAATTTATCCCCAGGGATTGAATGGTTCCTAGGAATAGAAGGTAGAAAGAAAACTATTAGCTGCCCATTATACCAAGCTTTAAGCATAAAAGGAAGCATGGCGGGAGGCATGGCAAGATAGACCATCTTCTCCAGGATGGTCTGAACTCAACAGTAAGAGCCCCAAGTGCTCAGACTTACCTTTGACTGAATTCTATCTACCCCCACCTCTAACCGCCTACACACATACACAAACACCCGTCACGGCATTAATACTAAATGGCTCTTTACATTTTAAAATATTTACCTAATTCTAACATGACCAGGCACTTTCATTGGCTTGCTTTAGATGAAGAAAACATTTTGTGTCTACGTTCTTTGAGAGGCTCACTGTGTGTATGCATTTTCTCAGTTTAGATCCCATTAGAATGGTGCTGGCTTTTTAGATTGCCTTTGATGTACCAGAGAAATGGGAGGCATCACACACCACTGACAGAAGTGTAACTAATGGCCCTCTCTCAGGACTTCTGACTCAGGATGTTGATAAATGTAAGCCAGTAGGATTGGCAAAAGTTAGCAAAGTCCTAATAGAATTAACAACCAGGCTGTCAGCATTCAAAGTGAGGAAAGACAGTCCCTCTCAAACTGACTAGACACTATGGCTTTGTGAATAGATTCTGTTAATGATGATAATGATAACTAAAAATTTTTGACTAAAACTACATGACAGACACTTTCCTAAGTATGTCATTATGCAGGGGTATCTTTTTTTTTTTTCCAATTTAATTTAATCCTGTGAGGTAAATGCTACTATTACTCCCTTTCTACAGCAGGAAATGGAGGTAAAATACAATGCTTTCTAAAATGAAAGAGTAAAACAATTCTTCTTGTTCCGTTGAGAAGACTTGAAGCTAAAAACATTGTATAAACAATGTGAAGACAGTGTGGATTCAATCAGAGAAATGGAAAAGTACAATGGGAATTGAAGTAAAATATTTTAAAATTCCTCCTAATCATAAACCTGAATAGAAAATAAAATGATCATTTCAGTGGAAGAGAAATACAAAGAATCATTATTGTCTTACACTCTCCTCTCAGAAAAACTCAGAAATCAGATAAAACAATATATTTATGGTGAAGAGTTGTTTCAATACTTATTCCTAAAAACTTAGTTTAGAATTGTGGATATTAGAGTCCCCACAGAATATCACTTGTTGATACATTCATGAATGAATTACTCATCTGAACAGATTTTATTCTTGACCCATTATAACAGCTCCTTTCCTTAAGGCATATGCAGTTTCCATCTCACAAACTATTACAATCAATCAGAGATAGGTTTCTAATTCTTGACCCACATTCAACAATAGCCTGTTGTGGGTTAATTTCTTTGGCTTTTCTAATATATAACAAAACAAGAACCAAAATAAAACCCCTAGAATAAGAACCAAAAAACACACGACTTAAGAGGTTTATCTGATGCATGTACTCTCCAGTTTGCAAGAGGATTTACCACTCCCTAAGATTTTACATCTGGCAGTTTTATGTATTCATTTATGCACCTACCTAGAGCTTAAATATTCCCATTAGTTAAGGACATCTTTACTCTAACGTAAAAGAAGGAAATGGTAGTCTGATTCAATGAAGGAGGAAGAGGGCAGGGTAGTGGGAAGAATAGTGTCACTTTGTGTTCTGGCACACATCACAACTTGTTCTTGGCTAGCCAACGAAGCTCTATCTTCTGAGGAAGGAGAATTACCAGTGCAGGTGGTAGAAGGTGAATTCAGAAGAAGACCAGAAAATGTCTTGTGACCTCAAGTCTCATTCTGAAACCACCCAGAGCATATGGAAACGGGCTAACCTTTGCTCAGTGAAGTGGGAGGTCCGACTGCCTTCCTGAGACACAGGATGCAATCAATAACCTACTTGATGCTGCCAGATCCTGTCCTGAACTGCAAACTGCAATCTCCTATAGTGTGCAAACACTGCTGAGGATGCGATCATCAGAAAACCAGCAGAAATTAGTTTTCCCACATTTCTCAGGATTTTTTCCTGAAGGTGCCTTATGGCTTTGGTTTCCATCCGTGATAGATAGATAATTTAGGTAGAATGAGATTACATGTGTTTATGTGAATACACATATACACATATATACAGAGACAGAGAGGGAGAGAAAATATGTTGACATATATCTACAACTATATATACATATAGGATGGGCAAAAAAGTGCCATCAGTTTTTTAAGTAAAAATAAAAGACATTTTTCATTCTCACCAAGAACTTTACTGAACGTGTTCACCCTTTTGTTCCGCCATTTTTCAGGCAACTTCCTAATTCCATCTTCCCAAAACTTTTTATCTTTTTGAGCAAAGAACTATTCCAGGTGCCTTTTACAGTCTTCCAGGGAATTGAAATATTTTCACAAATGCTGAGTTACCTTTGGAGGAAAAAATTTCCTTTGTAGCTCCACCAAGCTGTGATTTTTAGGTTGGGGTTGAAAAATTTTTTCCAGGGATTATTCTTTAAGATAAAAGAATCCTCTAACTCTGGAATAAAAGATTTAGGGGGGCTGAAAGAAACCTTTAAAAGCTAAAGGAAGAAAAGAACGGTGATGCTCCAACATAGGCCATCTTTCAGCTCAGTATGAATTGTGCCTTTCCTCATTTTAAAGAACAAAAAGACTACAGGATATAGAATAATAAGAGAAAGCAAAATAAAAATACAAATGGATATCTACTATGTGTTCACTCACTGATTCAACAAGAATTTAGTGAAGCATTTACTATTATGGCAAGGATTTTTCTAGTTGCTTGGAAGAATGCAATGAATTCAGAGAAACAGGATCTTTTCCCTCATGCAGTTTATATTCTGGTAGAAAAACAGACAATAAATAAGTAGGCAAATAATTTAAGAATAAAGATTGTTTTATATACTGTTAGGTAGGTGTGAGATCCTATAAAAGCTTACAAATACAAGTATTTGAGGACAACTAGTTGTACACCAGTAGGTGACTGGGGAAGTGAATTAGGGAAGGCAGCCAATAAATAATGTTATGAAGGAGCTCAATCCCTCTTGGGAACTCGGAGAATGTGTAGAATGGCCCTCAGGTTTATTCTAATCTAAAGACAGAATAGCTAGTGTTTCTACCCACTTCTGCCTATTTTTCTTCAATCATTTTACTCTTTGTTCTTCAGACTGAAGAATTTCTACTGCTCTATTTTCCTATTCATTACTTTTTCTGCTATTTTGCATCTACCATTGAATTCATTTAGCAATTTTTTCTTTTCAACTCTAGAATTACACTATTCAACTCTAGAATTTCCATTTTTAATTTCTACTTCTCCTTTGAATTTTCCTATTTATTAAGCCATTATATATTTTTATTTAATTTTTCAAACATGATGTCATTCAGTACTTTAAGCATATTTCTAACAATTACTTTGACGCCCTTGTCTTGCTCAATCTGATGTTCAGCTAACTTGAGGACAATTTCTGTTGCCTTTTTCGTTCCCCTTAATATTGGCCATTTATTTTACGTTATTTATTCTATTTTATATTTTACTGGTCAGTTAATGATTTGGGCATGCATTGTACTCAAAAACCTCAAGTCCTGTGTGTGTATGTGTGTCTGTGGAGGAGCTCATTTAAACTCCAGCCAGTTTTCCACCTGCCTTGGCTTCAACTGTATACCAAGCTCTCTCAGTTCTCCCTGAACATGTGTGGAGGTTTCTATCAGTCAGGCAGGTTTGGATGACTTATGTGTGGACCTCTCATTCTAAGCTCTCCTCATTAAATTTCTGGCAGGTCTGCCACTTGCCCCAACTGTGACTGTAACTTCTGGCTCACAGACATGTGAGTTTCCTCTCGTTTCCTATGAGTTAGCAAATTTTATTGATAATGTCACCAATGTGAGTTTTCAGTTATATTGGTCCAAATGGAGCCCACCCCCTCTGGCAACAAGATCGATTCCCGTGGCCAGGTCCACCCTGGTAACAGCTACCATTCTTGCTGCCTGAGTTGGGTGGGCTCGATTAGAGCAGTACCGGGAAAGAATGCCATAGCCTTTGCTACTGTTACTGAAATTGTTGGCAGTTTTTATAAATGCATGCCTCTCAATTGTTTGTTTGATCATTTTCTGAGAAAGTAGTATGGTTGTTTTCAACCATTCTGTCCAATTTTATACTTTTTAATTTTTAGGAGAGGATTTGCTAATTTTTTAAAGTTGCTATAGATCAAAGTCTACCCATGCCCTTCCCTACTTCCTTTATATTAGTACTGAAAAGACATGGTGCATAGGCCAAAACATTTTTATCAAGTTCACCATTAAAGCAAGTCACATAATTTCTCCATTTTTCAAAATTCTTGCTGTGCTTTATAAATGACAGTTATGAAAAAGTGGTCAATATAAAATAGTGAAAACTCAACTGTGCAAAGAAAATGTTGATGTCTTTACAGCTGCATACACACTGTCTCAATGAAAATTTTTTTTTCTGAAGTTATACAGAGAGGAGGACATCTGTTGCAGTGATAACTTTTCTTTATACTTTTTTATTGGTAGCAGAGATAGAATAAAAATAACTAAAATGAGAATAAAAACTGATGGCAAATATTTATACCCAGCTTTATTTGTGATAAAGTCATCTATAATTTAGTATTCCTCAATTGTGTTCCAATTTGAGGTTTCCTTTTTGTCCTGAGAATGCATACCTGTGAAACCCATCTTGCATCCTTCCGAACTGATTCTTTGCTAAGTTAGATTTCTCTGAAAGCTTTTAGTTTCTAAGTTGTCTTTTGAAAGTAAAACGATTTTCATGATACTAATCCCTCACTTAAAGTCATCCTTATTTACTGAGTCACAACTTTTACTCCTTGTGCCTTCTTGAATCCATTTGCTTTTGAAATGCAATTTTATTATTTTTAAATTTATTAAATTGCCTCCGATGGCAGAATTTATGCAAAGCAAGTAATTACTAGCATATCTGAATTCAACAAAGATTATTTAGGACAATTAAGAATTATCTGAGACTAAGAAAAGGGAGATGTAATTGGGAAGCAGAGCAATCTGGCAAGATGAATATATCTTGAAGTATCCTGAGGCACACTCAATAAAACAGGGGATGCTCTTCTCTTCATGATACAGAGTGAACTAAGAAAACTAATAAATCTGTTACATGCATATACATATGTATATTTATATATGTGTGCACATATGTATATATGTATGTATTAGCAAGGCTTACTAAAGAAAAAATTGTAGAGTGAAATAAGAAAACGTGTATGTGTATGTGTGTGTATGTATGTATGTATTAGCAAGACTTATTAAAGAATAATTGCAAAAATTAAAAAATAATAATAATGTCAAGCCCTCCTACATATTAAACCTTGGCTACTATTTGATAGAGTGTGTAGTAGTCTACCTTGGTTCTCTCAGATCCATCTGATTTCTGCAGGGGCTGGAATGACATATTAAGTGGTGATATAACTGGAGGTATGATGGGGACTACCATCCCTGCATTCTACAGAGCCTTAAAGATAGCACTATCTCCTCCATTCTTCCCCCTACAATATTTTTTTTTTTTTTTTTTTTTTTTTTTGCGGTACGCGGGCCTCTCACTGTCGCGGCCTCTCCTGTTGTGGAGCACAGGCTCCAGACGCGCAGGCTCAGCGGCCATGGCTCACGGGTCCAGCCGCTCCGCGGCATGTGGGATCTTCCCGGACTGGGGCACAAACCCGTGTCCCCCGCATCGGCAGGCAGACTCTCAACCACTACGCCACCAGGGAAGCCCAATATTATTTTTTTATTATCTTGTATAGGGAAGAGGGACAGTTTCAGAGGTTTCTGGCCTTCAACAGCCTGTATCCCACGACTTAGGGTTACCACAGATAATAATAATGTATCAATCCCAATTATACATTCTGAGCTTGGGTAAATACCACCATGTGGGTGTACAGGCCTAGTGGACACTCTATAAGCTTAACATAGGCTAGGATTCCATCTATTGATATTAGCTGAACTCACATGCCTCCAATCTAATAGGCAGCCATGACGACACTTTGGTTCTCTGGGGATCAACCTGCACCTGTGTCTAGTGGTCCTTGGAATGTTTGGGTATTTCTCTTTACCCAGTATATAGTTACTCAAGTTAACAGCTACAGATACCTTTCGGGACAGACTGAGGGGATCATTATCGTTTATAGTTACAGTGGCATTGCAGGTTCCTTTTTCCTGGAGATGAGGCTTCCTCTTCATTCAGTGGGTTCCAAGTTTTCACACTATCTCAGGAAAGGAAACTGGGAAAGAGATGGTGACACTTTATTGGGTGACTCCCCTCAGGCTCCTGATAATCCATCATTGATATCTTCCTGTAGAACAAGCTTAGGTGTATTCCTGTTGGCTGGCCATCTCTTTTTCCCCTTGACTACTGTGTTCCATCAATCATCTTTGTAACTCTCTGTAATCCAGGTCCCTTGGCTGGCACTCTGATCCTTTCCTTCTCTACAATAATTGTGTCCACAAAGCTTCAGTCAATTAAGCACTGCCTCCCAGCCTCTATAGGTTTCAAGTTCTATGATTCTCGTTACTTTCAGTGAGCGTGAGCCTAGTTACATTACGGCCTCTGTTACCATCAGCCCTGAATTACAAAGAAAAGCCGACAGGGAACATTTTAGTGATGCTGAAACCAGCCCCTCCCACCTGTTTTCTAACAATCTTGTTTTTCTCAAGTCCTGATGCACACACCAAACCTCTGCTAATTAATGTGTAGGTTTATACCTCTAGCTAGCTCACCTCCAAAATAAGGTTTACTGCCTGAGGTTCTTCCCAATAGAAGAATTTCCTTCCTTCAGAGCCACATTCTGAATGGATGCAAACTGCAGCAGTCCTTTTCTGTCTGATGCTAAAAAATCATGGACACCCATTGTAAGCCAGGTTTGACCTATCTTTCCTTGTCAACCTGTTACCGGACATCTCATGATGACATAGTGTAGATTGAAGGATAGTTAGAAATACAGCAGCAATAAGCATAGTGGGAGACTGAGACACATGCCCATGCCTTTTTTTCATTATCGAGGAGGCCATCGTTATTCTCTTTATACACTGTGAGTTACCCAATGCAAAAATCCCAGCATGCGTTACCTGCTCCCTGGGACTACTCCTGATAGCAAGAACTTGACAGCAAGTCAGAGTCTAACTGGAAAACAGAAACCACTTGAGGATTAAAATAGACTCACTTTAATCTAGGGATTTAATCTATGGGAACACTGAGAAGCCAAGCAGGGGACATATGACTATATCCATCGATAAATCCAATTATCTGAACTATCATTGAACTCACATTTTTTATCCTTGCAGGAATATTATGCAGGCTTATTTATTAGAATAATTTAAGTGGATTTTATGATATTTAAATATTTTATAGATTTTTATGCTTTGCCTCATAAAGCAATAGCTTAAAAAGCTTGATTTCTAAGTAATTCCATAGGAAAACATTTACTTTTAACGTCAGGTTTCTTCTTTAGAGATCTCTATTCCTAATTATCAGTATATATTTAGCTTCGAATCAACCTCCAAACCTACAGAATTTGACTTTCTCTAACCAAATAATTGTGAAAAAACTGGCGTCAGTTGACAAATGGAAAGAAAAAATATATATAAACTATTCATCTCACACTGCTCTTTCACGTGTCCCAGTTATTTGCATACTACTTGAAATTCCAATTTAGCACCCCATTTGCGAAATTGGCTATTTGGACCTTTTTACATTCAAACCTGTTGTAAGCTATTATTAATGCATTTACAGCACACTAGCTAGCAATGGCACCTTGATAAACTGTAATCGGCATTAGCTAATTTTCTTTTGTAAGAGCTGTAACTTCTACGAACCTATGGATATTGATCATTAGCACAATGATCCGTGTCACAAACATCTCCATTTATCACAACCTCATTTTCCTTAATGGCATTAGTAAACACGTTAATTCACTTCCTCAAGTCAACAGGATGTGACAGAGCTTTGTAAAGAAATTCAAGGTTTGGGGGAAAAGTGAGAAGTGTTTTACATCTACTCTAATGGTGACACAAAAGCTTATATATTAGATGAGATATCATTCGCAGCATATCACAGGGTATGCTGGATATTTAAAGCAACAGTTTCAAACTTTAAAACTGATGGCTCCTTCTTACTGGTATCCGCAAATATAAACACAGTGTATTTTTTCCAAATATAAATTGATTGTAAAGCAGGTGTCAAATCTTGAAATAACCCTTTCTAATCCAGAGTGTGAATAAACCCATACTGAAAAAAAATTTTTTAATAGAAAGTGCTTTCTCATCATGATCCAAGTATGCTCAATCATTTAAGTACATATATCTGAGATGTCTGGAGAGAGGGAAGCTTCTACTAAGAGTATTAGAATAGGGCATTTTATTTCCTTTCACCACTGGAGAGAATGGAGAAGAAAAGAATATTGTTTATGATGAAAAACATATTAGGAGCCCACACGTCAGAACTATCATTTTTATTCCTCCCTACCATAGTGCTTTAAATTATGTGGTATACTGATAAGCAACCAGTGATGAAAATACTATGCTATGATAGCCTGATAACTAATATATGGTTTATACCCAAAAGGTAGCATAGTTACAGAGAGAGACTTTAAAATGAATATGTTCACATGCATTCACTTCTGTAGACATCTTTATTTTACCTGTCTCCGTCTGGAATATTTATGCAAGTTTAGTTCGTGGTTCACTACACCCTGAAATTGCTTAAATGCCACAACTGATCTGACAGAATACAAGATAGGAAAAGCATAAATAGAAAACAAATGTATGATACATAATGCAATATCTGACTAGAAAATTCTCTATAGCCTCCCTATTCAGATAGCATTGGTAAAGGCAGCACTGACATCAGGTAATTTTTATTTCTTCGTATATTCTTAGATGTGATCCAAAAGTTAACTACTATTAAATTAAAATAATGATAATAATGGTAAGTAAATAAAACTTTTCCACTATGTAAATGTGTACTATCCTGGACAGGTTATGTAGAAAAATAGCTAATTGCATGGCTCATGGAAAAAGACTACCTGAATTCAACTACTACTTATATGACTTTGAGCAAGTTATTTAACCTCTATTTACTTTATTTTTCTCATCTACGAAGGGGGGATAGTGACATACTTACTGAACATAGTAAGAACATTAAGTGTTATAAGCATTACTCTTTCTCTTCCATGAATCTGGTAAATGACATGCCTAAGGTTTGCTTGTGTTGTTCAGAAGAAAGCAGTACCTTTGATGGCAAATCCATCTGTATGCATGAGGCACCTGATGTGCTGTTAAATGTTCATGTGAATAAGGATACAGAGAAGAGATTGGTGGTTGCCTGAGGCAATGGGCAGAGGGTGGGCAAAATGACTGAGAGGGTCAAAATGTACAAATTTCCAGTTATAAATTGAGTAAGTCACAGGCATGTAATGCACAGCATAATGTAATATACAGTAGTTAATAATACTGTATTGCATATTTGAAAGTAGCTAGGGGAATGAATCTTGAAAGCACTCATTACAAGGAAAAAAAAATTGTAAATATGTATAATGATGGATGTTAACTGAACTTATTGTGGTGATCGTTTTGCAATATATACAAATATTGAATCATTACACTGTACACCCAAAACTAATATAATATTATGTCAATTATACATCAATACTTTTTTCAATATATTCATGAATCATCAATAAGTTTTGGTGTCATTTGTTTTATTTTACTATAGAGCTACCAATTATTTGGTATATTATGATGTGTATGCCCTAGAAAAAGAAATATTACATATACTAGGTTTTTATAGTCCTCTAGGGAATGACTTATTCCATATGTATCTTCTCTGATTCATTGAAACCAAACTTTATTTTAGATGACAAATTAGGTATAGGGAAAAGCTAGGTGCTGTCACCTTTTTATGAAATCCACAGTCCTAAGGATATCCAATAATTACTGATTCACATTAGTTTTTTTTTTTTGGTATGGTGTGGACATAGTGATATAAGCATAGAAAAAAGTTTATTTTATTCATGAATATGCTCAACAGCTTAAAATTCAGCAGTTTCTTGAAAAGAATAAACACAAGTAAATCTCTATATGTGATCACTATTTCTCAAAGATGTTGAACATCTACTAATTTGGGTGTACAAGGTTTTGTTTTTATATATTTAGAATTTCCTGGATTGTGTTTGGTCTGTTCTAATGGGGGTGGCAAACAAGTGATACCAGATTTCAGCTATTTTTCTGGAAAATAATTTATCTCATTAATGAGGCCATTTCTTCTGTCAATATTCAAATGTAGAGTAATAAAGAGACTCACATTTGGCTGTCCTCTAACCTTCATATGGCAACTGGATTAACTTCACCATTTAAAACCTCTTAGTGAATATCATTCACTTGAAAATATCAATTTCAGAAAACAGAATTGTACTGCCATCTTTACACTGGACATTTATTTTTAGATTAGCAAGATAAGCCATTATGTTGAATAATGGCTCCTTAATAAAGCTTCATCTTGGCTATCTACATTTCCTTGTGCATGTAAGAGTTGTGGCTAGCTATACGTGTGTGTGTAGACACTTCTAGTGCATCGCTTTGACATTCTACCATTGGGATGATGTTATGACACAAAGCAGTTAAACATTAACTAATCCACTCCAGGTCTTCAAATTGCCCATTTTGAGAATGGCAAACTTTCTAAAAAAGAAAGGTACTATGTCTTTATATTGTCATACATGTAAATATATTATAAGCAAGGAAAAAATGAAATGGTTAATAATACAAATAGATATACCATAGCAAGTTCTCTAATATTGCCCATTTTCTCTAAACCAAGTATCTATAGCAAGTTCTCAAAAAATTGCTAAAATTCTCAAAAATTCCCCACATATTACAGTCTTCCTCAATTTACCTTGTTACTAATTTTTGCATGGCAGAGATTTATAACATTTCTTTATTTCTCTTTCCTTTCCCTTCCCTTTCTTCCTTTCTTAAAAACAAAACAAAATAAACAAAAAAACTGGGCTTCATTCAGCGTTCGTTTCCCAGATTGTCTTCAGAATGCTTTTCCATTGGCAAAGGACACATCTCTACTCCTGCTCACGTTTGCCACATCTCCAACCTCACACTGCATTTAGTTTTTAATCCCCACCACGTCAGAGCTTGATTAAATAGAGCATCTTTAATGCTTTTAATTTTTTTGCTCTCCATAGTGGCTCACAAAACATGTAACACTGTGAAAAATGAATAACACCCCCCAAAAGATGTCCATATCTGAAACCCCAGAACTTGTAAATATGTCATTCCCCTACTTGTAAAAGAGACTTTTCAAGGTGTGGTTAAATTAAGGATCTTGAGATGGGAAGATTATCCTGTATTATCTGCATGGGTCCAATGTAATCATAAATGTCCTTATAAGAAGGATGTAGGAGAATGAGAATCACAAGAGAAGATGTAATGATAGAAGCAAATGTCCAAGAGGAGAGAAGATGCTATGGCGCCAGCTTTGAAGATAGAGGAAGCCAAGGAACGTAGGTGGCCTCTAGAAGCTGGAAAAGGCAAGGAAACAGATTCTCCCCTAGGGCTTCCAGAAGGAATACAGTCTTGAGGATCCATTTTGACATTTAACCTCCAGAACTGTACGAGAATAAATTTGCATTGCTTTATGCCATAAGGTTGCAGTAATGTGTTACAGCAGCAAAAGGAAACTAATACAGACGTATATGAGCACTGAACACATTCCTACTGACTGATTACTTTCTCACCTCCCTTTTTGCCATTGCTTATTGTAATCACATGCATATTTTTCATACATTTAGTATGTTCCCACTTCTCTATCTCCCCAGTCATTGACATCTCAAAGAATATTTTTCAGTGACTATGAAGTTTATCCAACTCTGCAATTTCCTTTATACTTACAAATGGTGGCAAGTTGAGAAATGCAAAAAGAATGCGAAAGATTACTAACAAGATAAAGACTAAAAAGAAATTGTAAAAATATATAAAATAGCAAAAGTGTGTGTGTTCCATAACTTTGACTGAAATTTGACAGGGCAGGTGGTACATGTACCAACCTTTCCTTAAAAGGCATAATCATTAGTCATATGCTCTGATTTAGATGTGCTCTACAGAAGCAGCTGTGATCCCACTGTTGATTAATGCATTGTGAAAGTTGATTACTATGATGATAAAATTCTGAGTCTAAAAGATAAACATGATGTTTATTACAGTATATAACACTATATTCAATACTAACTGTACTGATAATAGCATTTAATAATAAATACTGAGTACACACTTTATGCCAGTGGTTGTCACATGTTATCTCATTTAACGCTCACTACAAAGGTATGAGGTAGGTACTATTAGTGACTTTTATAAAAGAAGGAACTGAAGCACAGTAACTCGCCTAAAGTCAAATTCACTTAAATTTTGAATGTCCTTGCTACACAGATGAAAATTCGTCACAAATATGTTCGTAGGCCGCTTATTTTATTTCTGAAAGACTATTAATATATCTAATCCTTAACCGAAACTGAAAGCTGTTAATTTAAAATTATCATTTTTTAAAGTAATGGGTTGAGAAGTATTTAATTGTTTATGCGGTAATTGTCTATTTTAACTCTCTCTTTCATTCCTAATGACAAGTTTGTTTTCAATTTAACAGAATATATCATGTTCTTTATTGCCAGTAAATGGCATTTAACAGAATGTGGTAGAGATGAAATTGGCATAGCCTAGGGGAAAGGGGAGAGAAACAAATTATTTAAATATACTTCTTTCAAAGTAAAAATACAAAAAACTATTTTAAGACAAGGTTGATTTAAATCACAGTAAATTGCTATTATTTTTTCACTGATTTATGATATAATTTATGATAGAAGCTATCTATATTATGATTGAATAGAAGCACATCAGATTACAGAACGCGAGGGAATCCTCTCATGTGCATTGATTGCTTCCTGCAGACTCCTACTCCCACTCTGCCTGTTCACTGACATTATCTATAGTGGCTGCCAAGCAAGTGCATTTCCACAGGGAACTTGTCATCTGTTTTTGTTACTGTTTTGCCTGCTGCTTTTACTGGGTTGGCAGCCATGCTAGACACTGACTTCCAGTTATTTTTTTTTTTATGACAACTGAAAAAAATAAGTTGTAAACTGTCAGTTCTCATCCATCACTGTATTATCATGAATCACTCCAGCCATGGACCTCATCTAATCCATTCTCCAGCCTTCAGGCAGGATTATATTAAAAAAAAAAAAAAATTAAACATTAACTAATCCACTCCAGGTCTTCAAATTGCCCATTTTGAGAATGGCAAACTTTCTAAAAAAGAAAGGTACTATGTCTTTATATTGTCATACATGTAAATATATTATAAGCAAGGAAAAAATGAAATGGTTAATAATACAAATAGATATACCATAGCAAGTTCTCTAATATTGCCCATTTTCTCTAAACCAAGTATCTATAGCAAGTTCTCAAAAAATTGCTAAAATTCTCAAAAATTCCCCACATATTACAGTCTTCCTCAATTTACCTTGTTACTAATTTTTGCATGGCAGAGATTTATAACATTTCTTTATTTCTCTTTCCTTTCCCTTCCCTTTCTTCCTTTCTTAAAAACAAAACAAAATAAACAAAAAAACTGGGCTTCATTCAGCGTTCGTTTCCCAGATTGTCTTCAGAATGCTTTTCCATTGGCAAAGGACACATCTCTACTCCTGCTCACGTTTGCCACATCTCCAACCTCACACTGCGTTTAGTTTTTAATCCCCACCACGTCAGAGCTTGATTAAATAGAGCATCTTTAATGCTTTTAATTTTTTTGCTCTCCATAGTGGCTCACAAAACATGTAACACTGTGAAAAATGAATAACACCCCCCAAAAGATGTCCATATCTGAAACCCCAGAACTTGTAAATATGTCATTCCCCTACTTGTAAAAGAGACTTTTCAAGGTGTGGTTAAATTAAGGATCTTGAGATGGGAAGATTATCCTGTATTATCTGCATGGGTCCAATGTAATCATAAATGTCCTTATAAGAAGGATGTAGGAGAATGAGAATCACAAGAGAAGATGTAATGATAGAAGCAAATGTCCAAGAGGAGAGAAGATGCTATGGCGCCAGCTTTGAAGATAGAGGAAGCCAAGGAATGTAGGTGGCCTCTAGAAGCTGGAAAAGGCAAGGAAACAGATTCTCCCCTAGGGCTTCCAGAAGGAATACAGTCTTGAGGATCCATTTTGACATTTAACCTCCAGAACTGTACGAGAATAAATTTGCATTGCTTTATGCCATAAGGTTGCAGTAATGTGTTACAGCAGCAAAAGGAAACTAATACAGACGTATATGAGCAATGAACACATTCCTACTGACTGATTACTTTCTCACCTCCCTTTTTGCCATTGCTTATTGTAATCACATGCATATTTTTCATACATTTAGTATGTTCCCACTTCTCTATCTCCCCAGTCATTGACATCTCAAAGAATATTTTTCAGTGACTATGAAGTTTATCCAACTCTGCAATTTCCTTTACACTTACAAATGGTGGCAAGTTGAGAAATGCAAAAAGAATGCGAAAGATTACTAACAAGATAAAGACTAAAAAGAAATTGTAAAAATATATAAAATAGCAAAAGTGTGTGTGTTCCATAACTTTGACTGAAATTTGACAGGGCAGGTGGTACATGTACCAACCTTTCCTTAAAAGGCATAATCATTAGTCATATGCTCTGATTTAGATGTGCTCTACAGAAGCAGCTGTGATCCCACTGTTGATTAATGCATTGTGAAAGTTGATTACTATGATGATAAAATTCTGAGTCTAAAAGATAAACATGATGTTTATTACAGTATATAACACTATATTCAATACTAACTGTACTGATAATAGCATTTAATAATAAATACTGAGTACACACTTTATGCCAGTGGTTGTCACATGTTATCTCATTTAACGCTCACTACAAAGGTATGAGGTAGGTACTATTAGTGACTTTTATAAAAGAAGGAACTGAAGCACAGTAACTCGCCTAAAGTCAAATTCACTTAAATTTTGAATGTCCTTGCTACACAGATGAAAATTCGTCACAAATATGTTCGTAGGCCGCTTATTTTATTTCTGAAAGACTATTAATATATCTAATCCTTAACCGAAACTGAAAGCTGTTAATTTAAAATTATCATTTTTTAAAGTAATGGGTTGAGAAGTATTTAATTGTTTATGCGGTAATTGTCTATTTTAACTCTCTCTTTCATTCCTAATGACAAGTTTGTTTTCAATTTAACAGAATATATCATGTTCTTTATTGCCAGTAAATGGCATTTAACAGAATGTGGTAGAGATGAAATTGGCATAGCCTAGGGGAAAGGGGAGAGAAACAAATTATTTAAATATACTTCTTTCAAAGTAAAAATACAAAAAACTATTTTAAGACAAGGTTGATTTAAATCACAGTAAATTGCTATTATTTTTTCACTGATTTATGATATAATTTATGATAGAAGCTATCTATATTATGATTGAATAGAAGCACATCAGATTACAGAACGCGAGGGAATCCTCTCATGTGCATTGATTGCTTCCTGCAGACTCCTACTCCCACTCTGCCTGTTCACTGACATTATCTATAGTGGCTGCCAAGCAAGTGCATTTCCACAGGGAACTTGTCATCTGTTTTTGTTACTGTTTTGCCTGCTGCTTTTACTGGGTTGGCAGCCATGCTAGACACTGACTTCCAGTTATTTTTTTTTTTATGACAACTGAAAAAAATAAGTTGTAAACTGTCAGTTCTCATCCATCACTGTATTATCATGAATCACTCCAGCCATGGACCTCATCTAATCCATTCTCCAGCCTTCAGGCAGGATTATATTAAAAAAAAAAAAAAAGCAGCCCAATATCTATTGGATATTTAAACTGTTTCAAAAGCCCTAGGGAAAGACTGAGATGTTTGGCATTCTTTTAAATGTCACATGGCAATTTTGTTGTTTTGATTATTTTATGACATTAGTAAATATTTATTTGTATTGGCTTGTTGTCAGTGTGACAGAAATAGGTAGGATGAGAAAGATAAATTACATCTAAAAGGAGCTAATTAGCACAACTGCGAAGACAACTAGGTTACTATATGGTTGTAAAGTCAAATCATGTGACAGCTTAAAAAACATATTGTGCTTCATCATAGACAGCTGGAAGGGAAATGGATGAATCTGAGCTGCCAACGCCAAACATCAGTTAGTTTTATTTATATATTTTTAATTTTTATTGCAGCATAGTTGATTTACAATGTTGTGTTAGTTTCAGGTGTACAGCAAAGTGAATCAGTTATAGATATACAAATATCCACTCTTTTTTACGTTCTTTTCCCATATAGGTCATTAC
Organism: Physeter macrocephalus; assembly: GCF_002837175.3. Lineage (NCBI taxonomy): Eukaryota > Metazoa > Chordata > Mammalia > Artiodactyla > Physeteridae > Physeter > Physeter macrocephalus. Next base: position 26,130,430 of record NC_041218.1, read on the forward strand.
AGAGCGTTGAGTAGAGTTCCTTGTGCTATGCAGTAGGTCCTGATAGTATTAGTTACCTATTTTATATATAGTAGCGTGTATATGTCAATCCCAATCTCCCAATTTGTCCCTCCCCACCTCTTACCCCTTGGCAACCACAAGTTTGTTTTCTACATCAGTTAATTTTAAACATAACTGTGAAAAGTACTATACAGTACAATTTTTCTATGCGTTCTAATAGGATAGATAGTTAAACTATATCATAATCTTTAAAGTAAAAAGCACAAGTACTCTAATTCACTGGCTAACAAATTCTTATTCCTATAAACACTTAAATACGTGTTTGGCTCTACAGATACTGATGTCCTGTTGCCATACTATGGTTAGTATTAGAATTATGCAATTGCATGCAGTATTATATGGTCACACTGCCTGTAGGAGACTGCCTAGGTGGCCCCATTTCTTTAACTATCCCCTTTTCTATATCCTTTCTCATGTGCCTTTCATGTCCCTCTCACTAAGTAGATGGAATATGTTTCCCCATACCTTTACTTTGAATCCAACCTTGTGACTTGCTGTAGCCAGTAGAATGTTATCAGGTAGCAAAAATATGCGTACAATTGGTCTTATGTCCCTTGCAATTCTGACATCTTCACAAGACCTGGATAGCTTCTGATCCTCAGGCAGGACCACAGAACAATCACATGGAGAACATGTATAAAGAACATATATAAAGAGCCCCAACTTCAGAGAAGGCCCACTCAGATCCATTCTTTGAAGCAGAGCCATCTAGCCACGTCCAGCTGATCCCTGCTAATCTACAAACTCATAAGCCAAATGAATATTTGTGGCTGAGATTTTGTAATTCACATTGGGACATTACTGTGACAATAGATAATTGATACACTGCCTTTCCATGATTCCCATTTATTACTTCGGTAGCTATAATCCTAATATCTAGTTTGCATTTACTAAGTATTTGTTGAATAAATGTGAATGAATGAACTAAAATATTACATGAAAATTCCAGATTATCAGTGCATGTTCTCCTGGAAGAAAATTAAAAGTTATGATTTAGCAGCAACATTAGAACAATATTAAAACTGTTGATTTTTATGTGCTCTGCTTTAATTATTAAAGACAATTTATGTTCAGGTCTATGTTTTATAAAAAAAAATCCCATAAGGATGCACAATTAGGACACTGCATTCAAAATTTACTTGAAAAAAAATATTTTTGTCTTGCTGTTGTTTAGTTATGTCATCAGTTTGACTTACAGTTAGTTTCATTGGTTCCTTTTTGTATTTGATTTTAGAATGTGCATTCTGGGCCCTGTATAAGAAATATTCTCCTGGGCTCTCAAGGATATTGTCCTATATTATCTTCTAGAAGGTATATCGATTTGCTTTCACATTTTTATCAACAATCCTCTTGAAGTTGATTTTTGAGAACAATTTTAGTTAGGGGTCAAATTTAATGTTTGTTTCCAAATAGCCCCAGAGCACATTATTTAAGACTGTATGTTCCACTGCTCGGAAATGTCACCTCTGCTTTATTTATTTTTTTTTTATTTATTTATTTTTTTTTTTGTGGTACGTTGACATCCAAAGGTAGAAAACATTTATGATTTCTTTTCGTTTTGAGTTTTGTTTTTATTTTTTTTTTGAATTTTTTTTATACAGCAGGTTCTTATTAGTCATCTATTTTATTATTGTTTTATCTTTAAAGTCTACTAATTTTATCCAGGTAAATCTCCAAAATGGCTTCATAGCTCAATTTTCTAAATTATATGGCAGGTCTTTTCAATATGAAAATGTAGGTCTTTCATTTCTCTTGGAAATGGTCTCTTGGAGTATAGTTTTCAATATTAACTTTGTTTCATTATTCTGTTTTTCCTTTGTAGGAACTCAGTGTATATTTATGTACTTTCCTTGTCTAGTTTCTATATTTATCACTCCCACGCTAATGGTGTTTGCTTATGTAGTTTTTATTTCTTCTTTGTTCCCTGCCTTTACTAAATGACCTTTCCTATGTTTTCAATTGAATCTAGGCTATTTATGTGTGTGCTCTGTAATTTGGTCTTCTTTTGTGAAATGATTCTGTATTTTTCAAACATGAAAGATACTGGGATATCTTTGAAGAGTTTGCCAGCTCTTACTTCCTACTTTACTTTATTATCCATTTCTAAGTTTTTGAACGTATTACTTGAAGCAGTTTTTTGTTCCTTTTTTTTAAATTTTGGATGCATTGCGTCTTTGTTGCTGTGCGCAAGTTGTGGCGAGCGGGGGTTACTCTTTGCTGCGGTACACGGGCTCCTCATTGCGGTGGCTTCTATTGTTGCAGAGCACGGGCTCTAGGCGTGCAGGCTTCAGTAGTTGTGGCATGATATACAAATATCCACTCTTTTTTACGTTCTTTTCCCATATAGGTCATTACAGAGCGTTGAGTAGAGTTCCTTGTGCTATGCAGTAGGTCCTGATAGTATTAGTTACCTATTTTATATATAGTAGTGTGTATATGTCAATCCCAATCTCCCAATTTGTCCCTCCCCACCTCTTACCCCTTGGCAACCATAAGTTTGTTTTCTACATCAGTTAATTTTAAACATAACTGTGAAAAGTACTATACAGTACAATTTTTCTATGCGTTCTAATAGGATAGATAGTTAAACTATATCATAATCTTTAAAGTAAAAAGCACAAGTACTCTAATTCACTGGCTAACAAATTCTTATTCCTATAAACACTTAAATACGTGTTTGGCTCTACAGATACTGATGTCCTGTTGCCATACTATGGTTAGTATTAGAATTATGCAATTGCATGCAGTATTATATGGTCACACTGCCTGTAGGAGACTGCCTAGGTGGCCCCATTTCTTTAACTATCCCCTTTTCTATATCCTTTCTCATGTGCCTTTCATGTCCCTCTCACTAAGTAGATGGAATATGTTTCCCCATACCTTTACTTTGAATCCAACCTTGTGACTTGCTGTAGCCAGTAGAATGTTATCAGGTAGCAAAAATATGCGTACAATTGGTCTTATGTCCCTTGCAATTCTGACATCTTCACAAGACCTGGATAGCTTCTGATCCTCAGGCAGGACCACAGAACAATCACATGGAGAACATGTATAAAGAACATATATAAAGAGCCCCAACTTCAGAGAAGGCCCACTCAGATCCATTCTTTGAAGCAGAGCCATCTAGCCACGTCCAGCTGATCCCTGCTAATCTACAAACTCATAAGCCAAATGAATATTTGTGGCTGAGATTTTGTAATTCACATTGGGACATTACTGTGACAATAGATAATTGATACACTGCCTTTCCATGATTCCCATTTATTACTTCGGTAGCTATAATCCTAATATCTAGTTTGCATTTACTAAGTATTTGTTGAATAAATGTGAATGAATGAACTAAAATATTACATGAAAATTCCAGATTATCAGTGCATGTTCTCCTGGAAGAAAATTAAAAGTTATGATTTAGCAGCAACATTAGAACAATATTAAAACTGTTGATTTTTATGTGCTCTGCTTTAATTATTAAAGACAATTTATGTTCAGGTCGAAGAAAATTTCTAGTTATGATTTAGCAGCAACATTAGAACAATATTAAAACTGTTGATTTTTATGTGCTCTGCTTTAATTATTAAAGACAATTTATGTTCAGGTCTATGTTTTATAAAAAAAAATCCCATAAGGATTCACAATTAGGACACTGCATTCAAAATTTACTTGAAAAAAAATATTTTTGTCTTGCTGTTGTTTAGTTATGTCATCAGTTTGACTTACAGTTAGTTTCATTGGTTCCTTTTTGTATTTGATTTTAGAATGTGCATTCTGGGCCCTGTATAAGAAATATTCTCCTGGGCTCTCAAGGATATTGTCCTATATTATCTTCTAGAAGGTATATCGATTTGCTTTCACATTTTTATCAACAATCCTCTTGAAGTTGATTTTTGAGAACAATTTTAGTTAGGGGTCAAATTTAATGTTTGTTTCCAAATAGCCCCAGAGCACATTATTTAAGACTGTATGTTCCACTGCTCGGAAATGTCACCTCTGCTTTATTTATTTTTTATTTATTTATTTATTTTTTTTTTTTGTGGTACGCGGGCCTCTCACTGTTGTGGCCTCTCCCGTTGCGGAGCACAGGCTCCGGACGCGCAGGCTCAGCGGCCATGGCTCACGGGCCCAGCCGCTCCGCGGCATGTGGGATCTTCCCGGACCGGGGCACGAACCCGTGTCCCCTGCATCGGCAGGCGGATTCTCAACCACTGCGCCACCAGGGAAGCCCTATTCTTTATTCACTTTTTGATGTATTTTTTAAGGAGTCTGTCAATCACAAACTATGTCAAATTAGTTCATATAATATTTAGAGGGTTTACAAATTTAATCTTGTTATGTGTCCTTATAAAATTGACCATTTTGTTATTATGAAATATCGCTATCTTTCCTTATACTTTTTAACCTTCAGTCTACTTTGTCTGATATTCATATAGCTATCATTGCTTTCTTTGGTTACTATTTGCAGGTATATATTTTTTCATCTATTGCTTTCAGTCTTCTTGTGTTTTATATTTAAAGAACATACCTTATAAAAGGAATTGTGAGGGTGAAGGAGTTGGTGCCTTATGACATCCAAGGGTAGAAAATATTTATGATTTCTTTTCGTTTTGAGTTTTGTTTTTATTTTTTTTTTGAATTTTTTTTTATACAGCAGGTTCTTATTAGTCATCTATTTTATTATTGTTTTATCTTTAAAGTCTACTAATTTTATCCAGGTAAATCTCCAAAATGGCTTCATAGCTCAATTTTCTAAATTATATGGCAGGTCTTTTCAATATGAAAATGTAGGTCTTTCATTTCTCTTGGAAATGGTCTCTTGGAGTATAGTTTTCAATATTAACTTTGTTTCATTATTCTGTTTTTCCTTTGTAGGAACTCAGTGTATATTTATGTACTTTCCTTGTCTAGTTTCTATATTTATCACTCCCACGCTAATGGTGTTTGCTTATGTAGTTTTTATTTCTTCTTTGTTCCCTGCCTTTACTAAATGACCTTTCCTATGTTTTCAATTGAATCTAGGCTATTTATGTGTGTGCTCTGTAATTTGGTCTTCTTTTGTGAAATGATTCTGTATTTTTCAAACATGAAAGATACTGGGATATCTTTGAAGAGTTTGCCAGCTCTTACTTCCTACTTTACTTTATTATCCATTTCTAAGTTTTTGAACGTATTACTTGAAGCAGTTTTTTGTTCCTTTTTTTTAAATTTTGGATGCATTGCGTCTTTGTTGCTGTGCGCAAGTTGTGGCGAGCGGGGGTTACTCTTTGCTGCGGTACACGGGCTCCTCATTGCGGTGGCTTCTATTGTTGCAGAGCACGGGCTCTAGGCGTGCAGGCTTCAGTAGTTGTGGCATGCAGGCTCAGTAGCTGTGGCTCACAGCTTCCAGAGCGCAGGCTCAGCAGTTGTGGCACAGGGGCCTAGTTGCTCTGCAGCATGAAGGGTCTTCCCAGACCAAGGCTTGAACCCGTGTCCCCTGCATTGGCAGGTGGATTCTTAACCACTGCACCACCAGGGAAGTCCCAGTTTTTTAATATGTACACACAAATGATTGTTTAAGGATGTTTAATATAGATATGCTCCCTTGCCTTTTTCTAGATTTGGGGTTTTTTGGTTTGTTGGTTGTTTTTGGAAGAGTTACTCATTAGCTAAAATCCTGTAATTATCACTTTATGTTTTCTTTTTGTGGCGGTTTATGTGTTTTGCAAACAATTTTCTGTCCATCGGAAAATGCCTCATAATATACAGAATCAGCAACATCATCAATCAGGGATGAGAGGTTTGGGTTGTTTACCACATTGTTTAGTTCAAGTTCGCCCTCTTCTCTTGCTACAGAGAAGTGCAGTTTCTATAATGGCAGCTTTATTTTGGGGGCAGATTCACTGTGTCTTCTACTTCTGTGGTTCTTCTCCTCCTCCTCCTCCTCCCCTTTTTTCTCCAGAAGACTTATTTTTCCTCTTGCTTCCTTCCCTTACATTCACCACCAACCATCTAAGGAATGTCTCTGAAGTTCTCTCCTTTTTGCCCCGTAAGTGATGAATTTCTAACTTCGCCATCTAGTCCAAGGTTCTTTTTTGATTTCAGGACTGAAACCTCTTTTCAACAAGTCCCTACTATCTGATGATACATTTATCTCTGTCCAAAAACATTTTGTACTACAACCCTCTCTCACAAGTTAGCTTTTTCAGTTGTGGATATTTATTTCTCTACTTACATGTAAACTGGAGAAGGGGAGGGGGGGAGAGAGAGAGAGAGGAGGGGGGAGAGGGAGAGAGAGAGAGAGAGAGAGAGAGAGAGAGAGAGAGAGAGAGAGAGAGAGAAATATTAGTTCTCCTAGCATGAATTATGCATGGTTTTATTTGTTCAACTTGTTAATCTGTTTGCTTTTTGCAGTACATGTGAAAAGACTTGGATTTAGGGGGCATCAATTTTCCTTCACAAACAGAATCCTCTAACACTTACTTTTAAATGAAATAGTGAAATAAAGCAAGATGGAACAGAATAGAAATAGATTGGACTGCATTCACACATAAAGTAGGTGGTATGTGCATACACTTACACATGAGCAAATATACATATAATCTTTACTGAATTTTAATAAATACTCTTATTGAGGGTGCGGTTTAAAAAAGAGTAAAAAAGAGAAAAGCACTGCTCTAGAATACACTTGGAATTTTTTTTTTTTTTTTTTTTTTGTCCACATCATGAGAAAAGAATTTCTGATGGGAAAAGTAAAAAGAGAAGCACTGAAACAAGTTTGGGTGCACAGTAGAGAGAATTATTTTGCACTGAGAATGGTAAGTCATGCTAAAGTCAGCACATCAGAACAATGTTAAGTTGTCCTTCTTTAAACAAGATCATGAATGTCAAGCTCAGCTAAATTCGATCTTCATAAAAAAATCTAGAGAGAGCAGAACCATCAAATAAAAACAATAGTTTTGGAATGTGTGTTCAAGTTACCATCTTTTTGTTTTAAAAGTCTTATTTTACTTTGTATATATTAAGATTTGATTTATTTCCTCAAAATAATTGTTTGCCACATATGACAAGAAAAATCTTTACATGCCTGAAACTTACCATATTCAAAGCTTTCCTTACTCTATTTTTCTGAATTGTTTTTTTTATTTGGTTCCATGATCCAAATAAAAGTAATTAGCCTGAATATGTGAAAGCATTTAAATTATACAAGCACCCATAGAAAGGAGAAATGCATATAGTTGAGAGCCACACAAAATGTCTTTACAATTTTACTGTTTAGTCTAAACAGCAGTGTGAAAATAACATAGAACTCCAATGATTTTCTTAATTAGACCTACTGGACAGCTAATCCATAGTTAAATGTTTTCTGATGTTTCTTATTATAACCTGCCATATTTGAAAGTTAAAATGAAAGTATACATTTCTTCAAAATTCAGCATTACTAGCAGAGAAAATTATCTCACTACTTTGTCATTTTATTCAGGGGACCTGTGAGATTCTGATCCTGGGAGTGAGTAAAACTGTAAGAACTACAATTACTTGAAATTTTTGCATGTATCGTGTACTATCTAACAGACTAGTAATCTGTTCTCATTTAATTCCTATAACAATACTCTGAGGTACCATTTTATACGAGAAATAACTGAGATTTCAAGGTGTTAAATAATTCGCCCAAAGGTACACAGCTTGGGAGAGGAAGACAAGCTCACAGTCTCAACCCTCCTGCTGCCTTCATTCTTCTTAGGCCTGCACTCAACCCACTCTTCCTACCCCAAACTGGGACCATGTTTATTCCCCACAGAGAATGAGCCCCCAACTTCATCTTCACCTTCCTGATCATAAATTTTCAGAAATGAATGTATTCCATAGGATAAACCCCACTGGTTCATTTTAACTCTTCATTGCCTTTAAGGAAGCTAGTAGATCATTATTTAAAATACTATTTTTATTAAGCATAAATTCAGCCGTACTGTAAAAAACCTAATTTTGGAGGTGAAAAGTAGTAACTATGAGTGTTTTTTAAGCGGTCATTTGTATTACCCTAATGATTTACAACTTTGTAGTGCTCTGTTATGGTACCCAATTACCTTCTACATGCCAGGAGGAATTTAAAAACGTTTCAAAGTAAAATAAAGAGTCTTAACTGAGAAGAAATGAGGTGGGGGGGAGAGCCAATGTATTTTTTAAAAAGAGGAATCTTAGTTTACATCCATATTCCTGGGAGATACAGCAAAGAATCACTTTATGATAAAATAGTCAAGAAGCTCAAAGAACCCCAAGGAGAAAACACAAGCCACACCAAGGCACATTATAATCAAAATGTGGAAAGCCATAATAAGAAAAATGTCATTATGAATGGGAAGAAAGATAAGAATAATGACTTCTCATCTGAAACAATGGGAACTGACAACTGTGGGAATTGAACCCACAGCCTTTATCCTCTATGCTAATCAGCCCCAGACTAGTATCACTAAAATATCTAGATTTGTCTTAAAGTTGCTGAATTCTCTTCTCATAGTTAAGAATTAAAGATAAAAATCTGAAATGGAATAAGTTATGTAGGAGAGGGCTTGGAGATAGTGTTTCAATGGATTTGAGAAGTGGCATATTTTTCCACCAATTCTGTGTTTATATTTCATTATTTCTATAAGAGTCTAATAAGGTAGTACTATCATCTTGCCTTTAAAAATGCTTTCCTGAAACCCATCGAAGAGTTCAGGTCTTTTGAGCATTAGCTAGCTGCTCCAGACTCCTTGTCTGGTGCCTTACAATAATCGCTGCAATTTCCTTCACCAAACCTCCATGTCAGTAAATTGGCTTTACTGTGGCAGGCAAGCAGAACCAAGTTTGGTTTGGTAACAATAAGGAAACTAAACCCAAGAGCGTAACAAAATTTGCCAAGAAGAGAAACAGAAAACATTATTGAAGTTAGATAATAAGCACAGAACATTCAGAAAATGAAGAATAGTCAAAAGAAATAATATTTAAAATACTCAGTTCTACCCCCTGAAGTAAATACCACTATTATTTACCTGTTCTCCTCCAAATTTCATTAAAATATAGTTGAATTGAATTTATGTATCTGCAAGATAATGCAACTCTTAACATTTATAATATAAATCAGAGTTCATGCTATTCAAAGAATGTTTCTCACATAATGGATTTTCCTTTAATTTTCTAATACAAATATTTATCCATTTATAATCAAGCACATTGTTTAATGTTCAGTACAATTATACATTCATTCCAATAAGTAACTTTTGAAATTAAAAAAAATCTACATAGCTTATAAATGGAAAAAATGAATTCATACCCAAATCTCTTTGATTCCAGGTCCTATGATCATAATCATTATTCTGTACTTTCCTCTAACTAAACTGTACCTGGAAGATACTATTCATGATCCTGAGATTAGCAGCAAATGAGACAATTATTACCAATAATGTAAATATCAGGGGTGGCCAAAAGTAAAGTGGAAGTAATTTATTTTTATTTTTGTAAAAAACAGACTCATGTACATAAGTTCTCTTATTTTTTAAACATTCTTTTTTTCTCTGTCTTGGTTACTACTTCCAAGAAAAATGGACACTGTTACCACTGGAGAATTCAGGAACTTTGTTTTTTAAGCTAGCAATAGAGAAATTTTGTGAAGTTGAAAAATTGGCTACTTAATAACTGAACAAAGAGCAAAAAATATTCATTCTTCTCTATTTTCTCTTTCTTTGAACACAGGTTTTCCAGTAAATCAGCTAGCACCAATGCTGGTTAACAGAAATATAAATGATTGAGATGAAATCATAACCTTTCCAAAGGAAAAGAGACAAATTGTACTTTGATGTTTGACTTTCTCCTATAATCAGAAAAAAAATCTCTCTTAAGTTTTTACAAATGTGAAGATGGATTTCCTAGAATGATATTTGCTCCAATTTTAAAATGCATATGGTGCATTTTCAAAATTATTTCCATTGGTTTTTTTCTTGCATGCTTTTGAGGTAGATAACTTGTTCTAACTTTGTTGGCATATACTCAAATTCACATGCAGAATTTCTTTTGTGAAGTCATCCAGAGGATATAGGCTAGAACAATGTGCTCAACTGAACAATATTATCTCCACTTCACAGATGACAGAACTGAGACAGAAAAGTAAAATGAGGTGTTCAATGCCACCGAATGAGTCACTGGAAAAATCAGGACTGGAATTCACTGTCTATGATTTCCAGGACGGAATGCTGGCAGAACTTCTCCCATATTTGACTAGAGGTTTTATTAGCTTTGCAAACTCCAAAACAAACATGAATCTATTTATAACATTGGTGTGGAAATAAGACAAACCTCTACTTAGGAATAAACATGATACATAAATTTTTACCACGGTAGAAATCGATTTAAATGCAACATGTGATCCATGGTGTATCCAATTTGGGTAAAAGTAAAGTGTACTACAAGTAGAAGTATATCTATATTATACCTTCACATTTTCATGTAATTAAAGCAGATCCTATTTAGTTTGGCCCATACTTCTTATGCTCAATGTTCAAAATTTCATATGATTCCAACTTATATATGAATAGACAGAAATACAATCATATAAATAGTTTATTTTCTCCTGAAAATAAAGTGTTAAATTCAGAGCTTCAGCACTAATTCCCAAACTTGGTTCCCAAAACACTAATTGACTATGTATCTCATTTATATGAACATCTCATAGTCTGAGCTTAAGACAGTGAAGGGAGAGTTCAAATCCCTGTAAAAGACTGCTGCCCTAAAACAGTGGTTCTCAGAATGATTCCCAGACCCCTGGGTGTTCTGGAGTCATTTCACTGGGTCAAATGTGGTCAAAGCTATTTTCATACTATTACTAAGATATTTATGCCATTTTTACTCTCATTCTCTCATGAATGTCTCTAGAGGCTGTATCACATTTGATAACATTATTGCTTTGATGGCTAATGTAATAAGTGCTTCTGAAATCTCATGCCTTAATTCTGTTTTCCTTTTTAATTTCTAATATGTTAACAACTGACAGATACTGCTACACAAACAAAACCTCCTTGAAGTACTTGATATATCATTTTGAGACTAGAAAGGAGACCAAAAGCTTTCCATTACGGAAGATGACTTCCTAATTTTAAAACAGGGAACCTCCCTGGTGGCCACTTTTGAGGTGTCGCTTTGAGAAATCTTCTGGAAAGTTCCTTTAGGTTTATATAGGTTTTCAAATAATTCTGTAAGCCATTTAATAACCTGAAATAAGTTTCTCTATAAACTAGCCACAATGTGCATGTTTGTCTTCATCTGAACTCAGACCAATAAGCCATGTCTTTTCAGTCAAGAGAAAAAGATATTTCCATGGCAGAAAGGACTAAAATTCATTAAGAAAGCATTGTGTTCAGGGAATGGTGGAAAATCTAGTCTAACTAACACCTAGCAAGCATGGCTAGAACTGACAGGAAATGGTCTAGAAATGCGGGTAAGGTGTGGAATGTGCAAGGCCTTCAATGTCAAGTTGAATAATTTACACATTATCCTTGGGGGCATGTGTTCTTATACACCTGCCTAGAAGGTTTATAAAATACAGATTCCCATGCCTCACTCCAGACATGTTTAATCACATGAATCTGTATTTTATCAAAGCTTCTCAGACATTTATTGGCTAGGTTTTTGAACTAGACTTAAACAATCGAGCAGGAAATTGAAGTGATCAGATATGTGTATTGGAAAGAATTTTCTGATTTTGCCACTGGTAATCGATTGTGAGACAGAATAAGAGGAAACAGGGAAAATAAGACTCTCTCAATAATACAGTCAAGAGATTATAAAACAGTAACAGTGGGGGAAAGACAAATGATTATCAATACAAGAAGCATTTTACATGACCCTCTTTTTCGTGCGAGTCTCACTAACCTAGAATATAGTTTCCTTGTATATACCATCTGTACTAATATTTCAAAAGTGCTCTCTTATCCCAGTTTTGAGATCATATCTAAAAAACTCACAATTCCCCTTTACAGAAGTTTGCTAGATGCACGTCCCAACCATTTTATCAGGCTCTAACAAATCCTGGGTTACAACACTCATACCCAACTTCCAGAGGCCTCAATGCCAAACATATAAGAACATCCCACTCTTCTTTGGGTCTGTGGAATCATTCAAAATACCCAATCTACAAGAAGCCCTCCAAATCTAGTTAACCCTACCTTACTTGCCATACATAAGCCACTTCCTACAGTTCCAGCTAGTACTTACCACCCTTTCCCAGGTATAACCCCTTGTGTGGCTCTGCCTGGGAGTCTTCTCTTATTCAAACCTATAGGTGGTAGAGTCTTTTTCATTTATTCAAGTAGGCATTGTGTTGTGATCCACGATCATGAGACTCTAACAAATGTTTTTATCCTTATGCATTGTGAGCACAGATGAAGCAAAGTATAAAGATCACCGCTCATCACACAGTATGTGCAGAATTTTTTTTTTTTTTGATGAATGGAAAATTGAGAGAACCTGTAAAATGGGGAAATACCTTTTCCCTAGGGTTTAGTATTGTTATACATATTAGAGATAAGGCACATACTGTATTTGGCACATGACAGGCTACTGAAACACGTTAGGGATTATTCCTACGAATAAAAGGGTTTAAAACAAAAATGAAATAGCTGACCTAATAGTTGGGTTTCACAATGAATGACTAATAAAATCTTTGTGGGCTGGATAAAGCCCTTGGCTTGCCAAAATGTAAAGATCACGCCTCTCAACATAGTGTTTATAGAATTAGAAAAAAATGGAGAATAGAAGCTAAGAACAGACAACCCCAAATAATTTCTGAAATTTCAAATGATCAGGGGAAGGAATGGCATGTTTAAACTGAAAAAAAAATTATCACTGCTTCTAAGTTCTCCAAGATCATACATGTTGAAAATGATAACATCAAATAAGTATGTACATAAATAATTACACATCTATGTTTACTATACCCATAAATGTTTATTTGGGGAGTATTTCTACATAGGCAAACATGTCATCTGCAAAAAGTTTTATTTCTCTTTATTGTCTTATTGCACTAGCTAAGACTTCTAGGATGATGCCGAGTAAGAGTAGTGGCAGAGGACATCCCTGCCTATTTTCATTCTTAGGGGGAGATAATCCAGTATCTCACCATTAAGCACGGTAAAAGCTATAGGTTTTTTTGCGGATATTTTTTATCCAGATAAGGCAGTTTCTTCTATTCCTGGTTTTCTGAGAGCTTGTATCATTAATGGGTGTTGAATTTTGTCAACTGCTTTTTCTCCATCAATTTAATATGATTATGTCACTTTTCCTCTTTATTCTGTTGATATGGATTACACTAATTGATTTTCGAAATTGAATCAGCCTTGCACACTTCAAACAAATCCCACTTTATTATGCTATATAACTTTTTTACATTTTTAAATTTTATTTGTTTTGCTTTTATGGAAAATTGATTTATTCTGTAATAGTAAATAACCGATAGAATTATACTTACGTTGCTATTATAAATAGTATATGATATTAAACAATTATTTTTAACTAATGCTGTCCTGCAAATGAAATCGGCTTTTGACTTTTGTGTACTGATTCTATATCCAGCCAAATTGCTAAGCTACCTAAAAATGGTGCTTTTCCTTGTATTTGAGCACTTCACCTGTGAAAAATGATTATATTACAATTTCTTTTCTCATCCTTTAACTCTTATTTTTTAATTTTATTGCACTGTATAAAATACATTTTATGGTCACTATATTGATCAGAATTAATAATGGCATATTTATCTTGTTCTTAATTACAAAGAAACAGGTTCCACTAACTAAAGTCTTTGATGATTTATTTTTTCTCTTGACTTGTTATTACATAAATATCATGAATATAAGGTAAATTGAACAATTAAAGGCCAAAACTATGATAAATGTACAGTAATACTTTAAGAAAAGGAAAAAAAAAATCTAACAAAAGGTACACAAGATTACTACTGAGGAAAGCTCAAAACTTTATTAAAGTCATTACAGAAGATCTGCCTTATCTTTGTATGCTTTTGATGACCTAAGTGCTGGCTCATATTTGGCTAAATTAAACCGCTGGGAATTCTGAGGGAAATGGATAAAGGACGATAAATCTAGAACAAATTTTTATTTGTATCTTCCAGGCACCAAAGGACAATACCAACCTTGAATCACACTAACTTTTTGGGCTGGACTTTTTTCTTTCAAGAGAATAAACCAGCTAAATCAGTAATAATCGTTCATTGATTACAAATTCTCAGAGGATTCTATTATTGCTTTCAATGAGCAGGTAAAGAAACAGATTTCTTCATTTGAGACCTTTGCAGGAAGGCAGATTCTCCCACACATATTCTCTCAATAAGAGAGTGCAGTATCCTTGAGTGTCTCATATATGAGAAAGTGCTTTTTTACAGCCCAAACCTGCTTAGGTGTAAAGCTGATATTCCAATTCCCAGTGGTTATTATTCTCACAAAGGGCGATTTAGCATGTCTCTCTGTTCTCTGACTGATTTATCGATGTTCTCCTTGCATCTATGTTCAAAATAAATGTTTATTGAACTCTATGTATAGACTATACCAGGTAAACTGGAATGAAACACAGATACCAACTATACTACAGTTTATAATCTATTTAGTGTTATGCATTAGTTATGTCTAAAGAAATACTACAAAGTCATATATCAAAAGATGCATATCGAAAATAAATGTATCTAACAGCTTACGCCAACACCACAGGAAAAAAAGTGAAGGTATAGTCAAGGTGGAATGAAATTAATTAGGAACAACTATCTCTCAAACTTTGTTTTTAAAAAGGCAATGAATACAGACTGCTTTTAAAAATACGTATATTATTTTCTAGGATCCTCAACTATCATGTGCTTGTTAAAATGCTATTTTCCCAATACCTCCAGCTAGTGTAATGATGCCTGGTTGCTCACAGAAGAGATTCTGCTTCATTCCATTGCTTTCTTAATATACTTTGCTGTATTTGTTTTACCATTTTATCTCATTTGTTGGGCCCTGTGATTATTTACTTCTGAAATTACTTCAAACATATGAACACAAAAAATGATTGATTTAAAACATGGAATTTGGCAAGTGATTATACATAATGTGCTCTAATTACTTGCAGTGGAGCTTTTATCCTATGAATTTTTCATAAGAATAAAAAGTGCATGGTAAGTAATTAATTGATGATTTTTCTTTCATTTAAATAGTGAATACGTCTGTAACTTACAGATTAAGACAATTGTTCTGATGAACTGAAATTATAATATTTTTTTCAAATGTTATGTAAACACATCACTAAAGCTATTAGGATCTCCTAAGTAAATCATGTGAATTTATTTCAAACTACTATAATTATTTTTACCAATGGGCTGTTAAAAATCCTGAGGTTGGAAACTCTCTCCTCTATATGCACATCTTATAAACTTGCCCCCAGATATATGTATTTTTAAGAATAATACAGAATTGTAAGCACTAACCCACTGAAATCAAGTTTCTCTTTGGTCCAGAACTAGACTTCATATTTTTTCAATCTCATACATTAAAGAGACTTTAAATACATTTCAATTACTTTCAAGGAAATTTTTGACAACTTACTGTTATAGGAGAGGTATCAAATTGGGAAGAACTAAATAAGAAGAAAAGGGAGGAAGAAGGGGATGGGGGGAAGAGACATGAGGAGGAAAAAACTGTAGTGACCAGCAAGACATGCTAAATTCATAACAGCGGGTACTAATACTTTTTAACAATATAATTAACGATTATGATACTTTTCTCAAGATAAATGCTGCATTTATTACTTTACTTTGAAACAGGTTATGACTTTTAGGTATAACTCACTTCATTTAGAACCTGATACACTAAACAAGTCAGGGTCTGAAGTCCACATACACCTTGACTTATAAGCTGTATTAGCATTAGTGGAAGTTTAAATTACAAATACTATGATTAAATAAATATCTAGTTGTTAACTGTTCCAGTAAGCTCTAGTCTCCTAGGGATGTCACAACAAATTACCACAAACTGGATGGCTTAAAACAACAGAAGCTTATTCTGTCACGTTTCCGGAGGCCTCTTAGAAGTCTGAAACGGACGTGCCGGCAAGGCCATGCTCCCTCTGAAGGATCTGGGAGTGAATAAAGGAGTTCCTGATCTAAAGCAAGTTCACAAATAAGCAGGACAATTTCCAATAGATTTCAAGGCCTGAATATAATTCTCTATGGCTTTATCTGCCCCCTGGGCCTGTGGAGGTCCTGGAGGTCCTGCCTTTGGGTTGCATTTGCCCCAGAGTGGCCTCTGAGTCTGCATCTGTGACACTTGCTATTACCTATCTACTGACATGAACAATAAATTAATAAATGGTGGGCATGATTTGGAACCGATTTTAATCACGAAATTAGCAATTACCAAAAAAAATCCTTCTAACTTCAAGCTAATAGAAAGTAATGTTCTTGAGAATACTTAAAAGAACATGTGACTTTCTTTGATAAACATAACATATATATTAAGTAGAGAGGATAGAACAAAAGTACAAAGGGTGAATAAAGTCTGTATAATGAATAAATTTAAACACAAAAGAAGAGAAACTAAATAGAAGTTGAAATTCACTGTAAGTTCCAGTAAGACTATTAGGGAAGTGATATATTGGGAACATGAGATTATTTAAAAGTAGAACCCATTGAGAGAAAAACACCATAGAAAAGAAAGGAGCAGTTATCTAAAAGAGTGAATTCAGTACAGAGGTAGAAGGTGATTGGATAGGGTAGCTGCTAAATTTCTGGGAGAGTGAATTGGCTGGGGAGGAACAATAGGAAGTTAATGGAAACTTGCAGGAGAGAAATACGAAATAGTGAGCTGTAAGAATCAGATGAGGAAAGACCCCTCAAGTCACTATATTATTTACCTTGCAATCAGTATAAAGTGTTTTGAGCTGCAGCCCCCGAGGAGATTCCTATGACCAAAATGGCCATTCCTATGACCTGCCCTGTCAAAACTGGCCAGCTATAAAGTTAGAGTATGAAAAACTGTTAAGTCTGTTTCCGAAAGTTTGTCTGTGACACGGACTTATTAAATCAAAGCCCATAATGACACATTAATCCATAAACATAATTTTATATTGAAATGAAAATAAAGTGTATCTGCAATCATTCAGTCCATTATTGCAGTTGACAATTACTGGATTAAATGCCCTATGTTCAACAACAAGAAAGACTTACCCGTAATATTCAACCATTTTACTCAGTCCAACACTGTCTGTTACTATAATTAGAGCCTGGTTTGGATATGTCCCAAACATAATTTAACATCGTATTTATCACCTCAAGAACAGTAAGGCACAAGGGTAGCCTTAGTTGAGTTACCTTTTCCATCCCTGGAATTCCATATTTAAAAGAAATTGGAATTAGTATGTGTATTAGTCCACTTGGGCTGTCATAACAGAATTCCACAGGCTTACACAACACAAATTTACTTTTTCACAGTTCTCAAGGCTGGATGTCCAAGATCAAGCTGCCAACAGAGTTGGTTTCTGGTGAGACCTCTCTTCCTGGCTTGCAGATGGCTGCCTTCTTGTTGTGTCTTCACATGGCCTTTCCTCTGTGTGTGTGCACTCCTGGTATCTCTCCTTATAAGGCCACCAGGCCTCCTGTATTAGGGCCCCACCCTTCTGACCTCATTTAACCTTAACTGCCTCCTTAAAGGACTCATCTCCAAATACAGCCTTATTGTGGGTTAGAGCTTCAACATATTAATTGGGGGAGGGGGGACACATTTCAGTCAATAACACCATGAACAGCACAAAATGAAAGATGGTGAATTTTGATGATAAAGGCACATCTGTTTATTTGTGATGATAAAGTTCTTTACACTAGCAGCAAAATTACTCTCTTGCTGGCAGTCAGTATTAACAACAGCTTTTTTTTCCCCCAGCAAATGGATCCATTTCTTCTAAAGCCTTCCTGTAGGTCTGTAGACTATTAAGCAAACCTCCCTCTGTTGTAAACATTATGCAAGAAAAATTCCATGCTAAATGAAATTACACTCTAGCTGCAAAAAGTGCCATCATCATAAAGATCTGAGAAATCTGAGCATTTCAGCATATAAGACAATTCCAGTAGGATCACTTTTCTTTCTTATACTTAAGCTGATAATTCTTTTAACTTCTTGCAAAGATGTCCATTTCATTACAACATGGAATTATATGTAATATGTTGGCATCATAATTCATGATAACAAAAATAGCAGAGTGAACTTTTTGTAATATTTGGAGTCCTCTATCATAATCCTTCCTTTTATTTCTGGAATTGGGAGGCACTTTGCCTGTGCAGACATAACTATGCAAATGACATTGCTTGGCTTCAATGGAGTTTTTCGAATGTTTGCCCAAGTGAAATTTAGGTCTGAGGCATCCGAGGTATAATCAAATTTGAATGTGGATTCCTGGAAGGGGGATGTCAGAAAGTCCAATAGTATTTGTGGTATAAATAGTTTTTGAAGCAGCAGGAGAAAAGAGCTGCTGAATTGCCTGAAGGCTCACTGACAGCTTTACATATTTCCATTTTCAGAAGGATATCCTGAAACTAAAGCTATCATCAATATATTAAAATGATCACATTTTCCTTCTTTTTCCCTTTCTTAATCTGCACCAGAGAAACAATAATAAATACTTCCTAGAGCCATGGAGCTTATGGGGAAATCTGTTGGGAGCTTATTTTTAGAGCATCTAACTATTGTTTCCCTGGCATAAAATATGCAAAAATCATTCTGCAGGGTAAAATATTAAGGATTCATATATATTATCTTACCAGCGCTGGGCTGCTCACTCTAATATCCTCTAAAATGCATCTATTATGTCTAATTTAAATTCTGCAACTTTCCTCTCTATTAGATCAATATCACTGGGTGCAGAAACCTGTGGATAGCAGCTGTTACAAATCCTTTCTCCTTCAGACAAACTGGGATCTCAGTATATTTCAGGTCTCCAGTTCTCCTGAACATAGCTATGTGAAAGTCCTGGATTGTCTTCTTGCACAAGGAAACAATATTTACTTTACTCTAAGAAGAGAAGACACCTATTTGAGGTTCCTAATGATCTGTATAAGCCACGGAAAAAGTCTTTTACGACTTGCAAAAGAACACTGACTAAATCTCCGTATGTATTGCAATTTTGATATCAGAACATAAGTTCTGATATCCAGGTTTAATGACCTGTTCCCTTACACCATGAAAAAGGCATGGGACAGGTAAGGGGACTAAGGGAGTTTATGTTTTATATTTACATCCTTATTATCCTGAATGAGATTTAATGATGTTTGAGTATTTGGACGTCCCATAACTGGGCATGTTCAGATTAAAGACGTCTGGGTCTTTATATGCCTTAGACACTAGTTTACAATATGGAATTAGGGCTTTGGAGCCACCAGAAGTTGGAATGACATTTTATGGAAGAAATTTTTGGTGACAAAATCAGGTGATAAAGTTTAGTTCATTGATTGATCGATTCATATATTTATTTATTCACAATAATTACTTAGTATCTCTACATGCTAGGCAGAATTCTAGATACTGGAGACACGGAATAAAACAAAGTCTTGCCCTCACGGAGCTTAGAGTCCAGCAAGAGGAGGCATGCTAAATAAATACATCACGTGCAATGGGAACATATAATTTAAAAAATCTTCTAACCCAGAAAACTTCTCACAAAGGTAGAAGAGAAAGTAAACAGTGTCGTTACCAAATAAACATTAAACCAGAATGTGCTGTGCATCACAGGTGATATGCTAAAACACTGCAAAGACAGAAAGAAATCTCTACCCTTTTATGAGACAAGCCGATACAACCCACTACACACATGTTCTCAAAATAAACAATAACTGGAACTCAGGTAAGAGTACTGGACTGCACCACCTGTCATATATAGTTCATTCTAAATTCACTTGGTAACTGGGGTGGTCATCTCAATTTGCTAATTGTCTTTATCAAAGGAAAAATAAACTTCTCATATCTTTACAACAAGATGTAGTTTTTTTTTGTTTTTGTTCTTTTGCCGTACGCGGGCCTCTCACTGTTGTGGCCTCTCCCGTTGCCGAGCACAGGCTCCGGACGCGCAGGCTCAGCGGCCACGCCTCACGGGCCCAGCCGCGCCACGGCATGTGCGATCTTCCCAGACCGGGGCACGAACCCGTGTCCCCTGCATCGGCAGGCAGACTCTCTACGACTGCGCCACCAGGGAAGCCCAAGAGGTAGTTTTGCAACTTGGAGGAGGTGCTCGTGATCATAGCCTTCCACAGAAACTGGGAAGCTATTCTTCCTTGAAGATTACATACCAGAAATAGCTCCCAAATCCTTGAGGAAGACATTCCTTGGTCTTTAAAGTTGGCAAGAGGCTATCTTTCTTTTTAACAAATTTATATACATTTCAAAGAGATAAAAAGAACTTAAAATTACAAGTTTTCTAAAGTAAATGCTTTAAGAAAAGTGAGGGGGATAAGCCTTTTCTCTTCTTTTCAACAGCGAGAATTAAGCTTCTTATTTTTATTTTGTATTTGTCCTTACAATCTCCTCCCTGTGTTACTAGAAAATAGTAGCATTACACTTTGCTAATAATCTCCATTGCTATCTTTCCTTTCTCTGGGCAAGTTGCAGACATCTAATATCCAGCAAGTCCAGAGAAATTAAAGAAACACTTTCTTTGAAGCTTATGGTAAAGCAAATCTTTTGTTATCTATTTCATTCTTTTAGCTTTTTTTTTTCCCCTGTAGTAAACAAGAGAGTTATAGCTTCCTCCTCCCCTCCTAGAGAAGAGTTCTGAGTTAAGAAAAAAAGTTCTGCTGCCCAAAAAGAAATGTTATCAATGTTATCTATATTGTTACAGTTCCTTGGAACTGGAAAAAAAAAAAAAAAAAAAAGACATTGCCTCTTTAAATGCTGAATCTGTTTTGATCAGTTTGTTGGAGAGAAAAGTGTTGGACTAGGGTACTGTGACAATGTCTAAAGGTAGAAAAGGAAAAGGAAAGAAAACAGCACCATCTGTTTCTCAATGGAGTTTCCAGTGTCATTTCCACTTACAGCAATTAACTGGTAACACAACCTAAATCAGACTACGGTTAAGGTACCGGCCTCTGTCCATATAGTAC
Source organism: Physeter macrocephalus (assembly GCF_002837175.3). Classification (NCBI taxonomy): domain Eukaryota; kingdom Metazoa; phylum Chordata; class Mammalia; order Artiodactyla; family Physeteridae; genus Physeter; species Physeter macrocephalus. The sequence goes on from NC_041218.1 coordinate 26,151,614, forward strand.
AATGATTTACAAGCCTTAGAATTCATTCAGAGAAGTGAAGTCTTCTATTATTTATCAAATGGATAAATAATAAATGGATAAACTGCTTTTTTCTCTGCCTGGAAGATTCAACCGTTCCCCCACTCCATCCCAGATACCTATTCATAGAGCTCTTTCCCTTCCGTTTGGTTCCCTCTCATATGTAATTTTTTCAGAGGTTTTACCTGACCACCCTATATAAATAGCACCTTCTCCTTCACTTTGAGAACTTCCCCATCCCATTTATTTGTTATTTGCTAGCTCTTATATTTCCCCTTGTATTTCCCCCAGCACTAAGATGACACCTGACATGTGTGAGGGCAAAATTGTCAAGTGCAGATTGAGTCACCCCCTCTCTTGTAACCTCTACTAAACCCTCTTCTACTCACTAGCGTTAAACAATTTTCTCAGTAGATCTGGACCTAAAGTCTTCATCCTCTTCTTCTCACATTATTGTATATTTTCATTTTCCTAGTCTACTGTGTGCATATTTATCCCAAAGCATTTGCTACCTTCAATGTACACGTTTCTGCTGAAAGAATTAAAGGCCTTTAAAGGCAAAGACTGTGTTCTGTTGCTCCTTAAACCCTAAAAGTGCAGTTGCTAACAAACTGCCTGGTACATAGCATGTACCAATAATTAGTTGCTGAATATTAATATTTGTTCAGATATATATAAGTATTAAAATCTATAATTTTCTATAAGTTGAAATATTTTATAATGAACCAAGTTAAACATATAGAGAGAGAGAAGAATGAATTCATTAGCTTTCCCAGGAAACTACTGAAATTTGGATGGTGGAATTCATTGCCCTATCCCAAAGATAAATTGGGCTGGCAAACCTATTCTTAAAGTTATTTGAGAACAGGAAGGTGTTTAAATTCTTAAGTAACACTGTATAGACAGCCTGTTCCTCTGTTTTCTAATGATAATGGATCTATTATTGTGCTTCTAACTAAGAGGCCCTTTTGAAGTAGAGCCAATTTTCTCTATACAGTCCTTTCCTGTTTGAGAGTATGCTGTAAATCTACAGGATTTGTTACTGATGACACCATTTTTTTTTTTCCCCCTTTTGCTACTTTTGGACATTGTCATAGTAACCTGGCCCAACACTCCATGGAAAGAAAGAGACTGAAAAAGATTCAATACCTGAAGAGGCAATACCTTTCTTTCAATTCCAAGACACTGTTACAACATAGGTAACACTGATAAAACTGTTTCAGGGGCAGAGCTCTTTTCCTTAACCCCAAAATCTTTTGGGGGAGGAAAGAAAGCTATAAATATCTTGTTTACCACTGAAAAATGTACGCTAAAATAATTAAATAACAATAGATTCACTTTATCTCAAACTCCATGTATAGTAGCTCTGAAACAATTGAAAAAAATAAAACGAATGATTATTTCAATCCATTCAGTAGTAAAGAAAGAAACCCCCCAAATTGGATCAGTTTACATTAAAAAATTTATAAAAATATTTTTAAAACTTAAAAGTTCTGTATCATCTTATATTTGGACTATTTAACATTTTATATGGTAAAGTAAAGGGATATTTTCTGTATGTCAATTGAAGAGGATAAAATGGGTCATGGGCTTATAACTAAAATCATTCAAGTCTTAGGATTACTTTTTCTGATCATATGCTATTATATGTTAAAGCCCCCAAAATAGATGAATGAATACATACATGGAAATGGCACACTTGGAATGTAAATTTATGTGAATTCAGTGATTGTAGAGAGTAAAATATTCTGAAAATACATTGTGCAATGGAAACAGTTTTATGTCTAGCAGAGGGGACCTGGTTGTTACCTGATTACTAGAAACAGGTCTGGTTTCTTTGAGCAAAGTCACAGGGGATTATATCCACTCCTGAATGCAAGAGAAACAGGGTAGTGTAGCAGAAGAGCTCCTGAGGAAGTCCATGACTTTTCTCTAGTCAGGGTCCTATCCAGTCACTGATTAATAAGCCTGTGCCCAAACAGCCATTCTCTCTGAGATTCACAGAGTGTTTATCAGGAATTAAACACTACGTAAAATAAATAGGAAATGTCAGGTAGTTGTAAAGCATAATTAAATACAACCATATGTTTTCAGTCTTTCCTTTGAGGTTGGTTACCCAAATCCACATATCAAAGTAGAAGCTGGACCAGACTATACTCACTCTGAAAACCTCTTAGATTCTCTCCTTAAACCTAGTTTTACTCCGAAACAAAAAATAATTTACCTCCAGATTCTAAAGGAATTCCTTCTCCATAAAGTTAAGAGAAGCATGGCAGAGACTGTTATTTACGCTTTTTAATAGAGACAGAATTGATGGAATTCATTTTTATTAGACATGGAATTCAGCACATACTCAGTGCCCTAGCACATTCTACTTGACCCATCTCATGAATATGAAAGGATGTCAGGTTGACTAGCTACATTTCCATAAATGGGTTATCTTAGTCCCTTTGGGCTGCTATAACAAAATACCATCGACTAGGCAGCTTATAAAGAAGAGAAACTTACTGCTCAGAGTTTAAAGGATGGAAATCTGAGATCAGGGGTGCCAGCATGGCTGACTGAGCGCCCTCTTTCAGGTCTTAGACTTCTCACTGTATCCTCAAGAGGCCCAAGGAACTAGAGAACTCTCTGGAGCCCCTTTTATAAGACACCCACCCATGAGGTTCCACACTCATGACTTAGCATCTCCCAAAAGCCCCATATCCTAATGTTATCATCTTCAGAGTTAGGATTTTTTACCCATGGGTTTGGGGAAGATACAAACATTCAGGCAACAGCATGAGCATAAAGCAAGACCAACAAAAATCATATAGACATTCAATCAGATAGTGGCAAAAGTATAAAGAGTTCATACCCTGGTCTCTTAATATTATTTAAACTGCCAGGTGGAATATATTCTGTTGGCAGCAGTGTTAGGAATCTATGTATAATTCTGTTAGAGACAAATCCAAATTCCTTTATTGTGAGAATGGAGAAAAACACAGACAACATACACGAAAGCTCACTTTTTATGAGAACTACTCCCGCCTCCCCCCAAAAAAGATTCATGCATGGTACTATAATATAAGGTAACATCTGTGGCACTGAAATTAGAACTAGATAATGAAATAACATGAACAGACTAATTTGAATTAGATTGTAGGGTGCAAGATGTGTGCAAGTTTCATACTGAGCATGGCCTGTCTTATTACCTTTCCCATAAGCCTTACTGGAGGATTCCTTTGAACTCATAAAAGTGAGATCAATACCAAAATCATCCTCTACCTAACCCATTCAGAAGAAAATGCTGCTATTTGCTTTCTCTGATGATGTACTCAAAATCTGACATGTAATATGATAATTTGCTTTTTTTTTTTCCATGGCTGCTGATGTGTGAGTTCTAACAATGCAAAACTTCAGGGTTAATAAAGACAGAATGATTCACCTCTTAAAAGGCAAAAGTCCCTTACTGTTCAGCTGCAGAAAATGGAGATTGGCAGTTTCATTACTTACCTTAGGAATTCTCTTCCTTTTAAAAAACCAACAAAATAAGCCAAGAACCATTACGTGTCAAGGGTTAAATTCACGTAAGGCACTTAGGAATAAAACCAGCTATAGCTTTGCTGGTTTCAAGATAAGCTTTCAGCTTCTATTACCAAAAAGAGAGGTTAGCAAATCCAACTAGTCTGTGAAACTCCGGTATTTTAGTTTTGGTTCAACTCTAAGGTCAAAACTTGAGGATATTTAGGACATGTAGGTTGTACACAGGTCACACCTTAGCCAGAACCCTACCTCAAAAAGTAGAATGCTTTTAAATTCAACTTAATTCAGTGGTTGAAACAAGCAGTATTTAGATCATTAAACTAACCTTTTTTTTTTCATTAGTTTGTAGCTCCACTTAACTGTGCTAAGAGTCTATCTGTGCATTAATTTTGTATCCTGCTACTTTACCAAATTCATTGATTAGCTCTAGTAGTTTTCTGGTAGCATCTTTAGGATTCTCTGTGTATACTATCATGTCACCTGCAAACAGTGACAGCTTTACTTCTTCTGTTCTGATTTGGATTCCATGTATTTCTTTTTCTTCTCTGATTGCTGTGGCTAAAACTTCCAAAACTATGTTGAATAATAGTGGTGAGAGGGGGCAACCTTGTCTTGTTCCTGATCTTAGTGGAAATGGTTTCACTTTTTCACCACTGAGGACAATGTTGGCTGTGGGTGTGTCATATATGGCCTTTATTATGCTGAGGTAAGTCCCCTCTATGCCTACTTTCTGGAGGGTTTTTATCATAAATGGGTGTTGAATTTTGTCAAAAGCTTTCTCTGCATCTATTGAGATGATCATATGGTTTTTCTCCTTCAATTTGTTAATATGGTGTATCACATTGATTGACTTGTGTATATTGAAGAATCCTTGCATTCCTGGGATAAACCCCACTTGATCATGGTGTATGATCCTTTAAATGTGCTGGTGGATTCTGTTTGCCAGTATTTTGTTGAGGATTTTTGCATCTATGTTCATCAGTGATATTGGCCTGTAGTTTTTTTGTATGTGTGACATCTTTGTCTGGTTATGGTATCAGGGTGATGGTGGCCTCGTAGAATGAGTTTGGGAGTGTTCCCCCTCTGCTATATTTTGGAAGAGTTTCAGAAGGATAGGTGTGAAAATGACTATACTACCCAAAGCAATCTACAGATTCAATGCAATCCCTATCAAACTATCACTGGCATTTTTCACAGAACTGGAACAAAAAAATCTCACAATTTGTAAGGAAACACAAAAGACCCCAAATAGCCAAAGCAATCTTGAGAAAGAAAAACAGAACTGGAGGAATCAGGCTCCTTGACTTCAGACTATGTTACAAAGCGACAGTAATCACGACAGTATGGGACTGGCACAAAAACAGAAAAACAGATCAATGGAGCAAGATAGAAAGCCCAGAGATAAACCCACGCACATATGGTCACCTTATCTTTGATAAAGGAAGCAAGAATATACAGTGGAGAAAAGACAGCCTCTTCAATAAGTGGTGCTGGAAAAACTGGACAGCTACATGTAAAAGAATGAAATTAGAACACTCCCTAACACCATACACAAAAATAAACTCAAAATGCATTAAAACCTAAATGTAAGGCCAGACACTATTAAACTCTTAGAGGAAAACATAGGCAGAAAATGCTATGACATATATCAGAGCAAGATCCTTTTCGATCCACCTACTAGAGAAATGGAAATAAAAACAAAAATAAACAAATGGGACCTCATGAAACTTAAAAGCTTTTGCACAGCAAAGGAAACCATAAACAAGATGAAAGACAACCATCAGAATGGGAGAAAATATTTGCAAATGAAGCAACTGACAAAGGATTAATCTCCAAAATTGACAAGCAGCTCGTGCAACTCAATATCAAAAAAACAAACAACCCAATCCAAAAATGGGCAGAAGACCTAATTAGACATTTCACCAAAGAAGATATACAGATTGCCAACAAACACATGAAACAATGCTCAACATCATTAATCATTAGAGAAATGCAAATCAAAACTACAATGAGATAC
>NC_041218.1:26157464-26175789 GCF_002837175.3 Physeter macrocephalus
TATGGAGGTTCCTTAAAAAACTAAAAATAGAACTACCATACAACCCAGCAATCCCACTACTGGACATATATCCTGAGAAAACCACAATTCAAGAAGAGTCATTTACCAAAATGTTCACTGCAGCTCTATTTACAATAGCCAGGACATGGAAGCAACCTAAGTGTCCATCAACAGATGAATGGATAAAGAAGATGTGGCACATATATACAGTGGAATATTACTCAGCCATAAAAAGGAATGAAATTGAGTTATCTGTAGTGAGGTGGATGGACCTAGAGTCTGTCATACAGAGTGAAGTAAGTCAGAAAGAGAAAAACAAATACCGTATGCTAACACATATATATGGAATCTAAAAAAAAAGAAAAAGAAAAAGAAAAAAAAATGGTCAGAAGAACCTAGGCACAAGACGGGAATAAAGATGCAGACCTACTAGAGAATGGACTTGAGGATACAGGGAGGGGAAGGGTAAGCTGGGACAAAGTGAGAGAGTAGCATGGACATATATACACTACCAAATGTAAAATAGATAGCTAGTGGGAAGTAGCCGCATAGCACAGGGAGATCAGCTCGGTGCTTTGTGACCACCTAGGGGGATGGGGGGGGGAGATGCAAGAGGGAAGAGATAGAGGGACATAAGCATATGGATAACTGATTCACTTTGTTATAAAGCAGAAACTAACACACCACTGTAAAGCAATTATACTCCAAAAAAGATGTTAAAACAAAAAAACACTAATTTTTGTCATTGTTTGGTCTAAATTGTACTTACTTTTCTCCTAAAGGAAGGTACAGTAAGAGTTCTGTGGACAGATAATTACTACAGTACCTAGACAAGGATTGATCTATTTTTTTGTTTTCTCTCAGAAGACACTACGCTTGTTTTATTCTGGCTTCTGGTTTTAAGATATGTTAAAGACATATTTACAAAAATTTATATTCACTGATATTCTTCTCCAAAACAAATCTAGCTTAGTGAAAGTCACTTCTGATCAAAAATCTGCCAAAGTGAGATATCAAAAAAAAAAAAAATAGGTGAACCTCTCAAAGGTAATTACTGAATCAAAAATTGAATACACACATCCTTTACTTAGGTGTGTAATCTACTCTGCTTGATTCACTTTACCTAATCAAAGGACTCTGTTTAGATATTTGTAATGCATGTGTAAGTTGCACGAGTATGGTAGATTTAGAATGACATAACTACCCAGATAAATGAACAATTATTTTGCACCATAAATTTAAAGCCCCATCACCACAATTTTTTAAATTAAGGCAATCATTAAATAATCATAACAAGTAACAAAAAGAATGTAGCTGAGTATATGTAGCAATAGTAGATTTTGAAAGAGAAAGTGTGATAAATAAGTGTAAACTATTTTGTAAGCCATAGATCATTGTAATCCAAGTGTTCTTCAATAATAAAAAACAGAATTAAGGAGCTATCTTCATGAAGTTCTAATTTTAGAGACAAATAATGCATGTTTTGAAAAATTTTAATTATTCGTAACTGCCACTGGTTCAGAACTGGAGTATATACACACATAGTTTTAGGGTAGTTTAAGTCATACTTTTAAAAGCAGTATTAAAAACCTTTCAACATTAAGAAAAGATTTACATATTCTGCTTTCAGTTGGTTGAATGTTTTGTGAGAATGCATATGCTATATAAATGTATATAAATAGACTTAAATATTTCTATATACACACATAGCTACACAATTTATCCTAATCTAAAAAATACTGATCTGCTGATCTAGATTGACAGTGGTAATGTATATACTGTCAAACTATTTGAGATCACTGCCTGCGGAAAATATATTTTTGAATTTCTCAATACCTAACACAAGCTAGGCATTAAGTGTTCGTTCAAAGAAAATTTATTACAGTGAAATTAATTGATTTTGCATATAATATGTCTTTGAGTAAGGTAAATGGGTATTTAAATACAATGAATAATTTAGTTTTATATTGAGATATATAAATTACTATTTTTAAGACAAGTAGAATATTCCCTTATTTCTGAATAGAAAATAAAGCCATTGGCAATACAATACAGAGTGCCCTCACTGAAATTATAACTTCGAGAGCTGTGTTTGCTCTCTAGTAACAAGCATGTATGGTGTTGGGAGAAAAAATAGTATTGAAACATTACTAAAGGAAACACACATGGAGAACACATACTACACAAAGAAAAATCAGGTACATAGTTGAGTAAATATGTTGCATTACATTATATAAAATCTGCTAAAAGTATTAGAAAACTGAAATAAAGGCTGAACGAAATATACATCAGAAAAAATTTGAGAGTGTGGTTTTCCAAGGAATGTGTCACACTGGATTTTTTGAGAATGTAGCTATATTAATCAGATAAAGAATTACTACTTTAAATTCAAAAAATTCTAAAAATTTTTTTAAATGCTGCAATTTAAAAAAAATTATATGAAAAATTTATAGCAGAATTTAGTAATTTTGCAAATGACAAAATGATAAAGAATCAAGGCCACCTGAATTTGGTCTTGGTCAATGATTCTTTTTTGATCTGATCTTTCTTAAGACATTTTTAAAAAGTGAGACCCTCAATAACAAATAATCGCATATAGAATGCCATTTTACTCATTCCTATGTACAGAAAAATATCACATACTGTTGACTAGTCCATTTAAAAAATTCTTTATATAATTTTATAATAGGTACATCATCTCCTTTAGAGAGATTCAGCGTGTACAGAGACACCTCAGCTGTTCCCTAGAAATTAGGTACCAGAGGTTCTCTATCCCACATTTTATGTCCAGAGGTCCTTGAACTTAAGGGAGTTAAATTTGGGAGTTGCTGGGCTGTAGAACAATGAGTCCACCTTCCCTGGAAGGTCACTGTTGACCTTCAGTACAGGAATAAAGCTTCAAGTCTATGTAAAGTAGTCCTTTCCCTAAGAAGTAGCTTCAGTGCTTCTGGGGACACAAACATCAATATGTAAAACCAAATAGCTTCAAGCTGTCAGGTTTGATCGAACATAAGTTTAAAAAAATTAAAAAATAAACATTCATAAATTTAATTCTAAACAAATCACCACACCAGGTGATTTTGCTTTCTTTGTAAAAACGCCCAGTTATAATTGTATACTTAGATTGATCAGTCAGCCCAAAATAAAGAGAGCTACAAAACAAGGGGTAATGTATTCAAGGAAGTTGATGAAAGTTGAGGACCGCTCCTAGGTTACTAAATCAGCTAATAAGACATATTGGTGTTCAATATGCATTCCATAAATTATCTGGATTTTTTATTTCATAAAAATGCATGTGGAAAAACTAGCTGTAATACAAACATAAGTTAAAATGAATACAGAAGAAAGATATTGGATCAGCTTGGATTAACGTCATTTCCTGTGATGAAGCAAAAAACTATTTCTAAAGCAAAGTGCCATGGGGCAAAAAAAAGTTGCAATAACTGAACAGGGAAGATAGTACATTGGCTTTAATCAGTATTGAAAGTAAAGGAGGTTATGAATTGGGCTTTTAACTCACACAGAAAGTAATTTTAGTAGCTAAAGCATCTTGAAAGACAAGGAAAATGATTTATGTGGAAGTCTAAGAGAGAACAAATATGGGAGTTATTTAAGCAGCGTCTAGTGAAAACAAGGCAGACTGTGATATGTGAACCTGTAAACTAGATTTTGGTAATAGAGAAACAGCCATAACATTCATCATGGGACTCTGAATAAAAGTGAAAGGGAAACCTTTGATTAAAGGTAATTCTTTATCTCTCAGTCTCATCTAGTTTCCAAGTGTTTGTAAATCTCATGGGAACACAAAACTCTCGTCTTTTCATTCTTCTCTGCTCCTACTCTGCTTTTTAAAAACGTTTTTAGCTCAGCTTTACAACAAAAAAACTTTAGTTCCATAAAGACTTAGAGGATTTTTTAAAATGTAAACGATGCCATGAAAGTGAATAATCAGTAGGCTCTTAAAGACAATACAAACTCAATGAATTAGATTAGGTAATCAAAAATGAATCAACTTTTGCATTGTGCTTGGGATGTAGAGAACAGGAAAGAACCATACTTCTTTGCCTTACAAAAATATTTTAAGAAATAGTGGCTAGAATCTTTTAAATTAATAACAGACACCAAATACAGATCCCAAATGCTCAGAAAACATGAAGAATAAATAATTTTAAAAAATAACATTTGTGACTTGCAGTTTCAGCTCTGACATCTGCAGAGCTTACAAGTTGTCACTCCCAATCTTACAGCAAGAAAATACTCAAAGAACTGAAAATCAATAACTTTTCTTAGGTACATCAAGGAATTAAGGTTGCAGGGCAAACTGTCACCCTGACATCTGGAAAGGCAGATCAATCCAGCGAATTACAGTCAACATTTACTTACTTGGAGAAGCTGAAGCAGCCATAAACTGATAAAAATATATCAATGGTAATTCTGATGAACTGTGGAAGGCTGAGTGTGTTCTAGTGTGAGAATGAGAAACTCCTGGGGGTCATGTTCTTAGGGGTAAACTTAAGTAAAGTTTTCATGGGTTTTACCTCCCAGATCCACCCTGAAGGTTCTGAAGGTGAGAATTCAAGAAAGATCGTTATGTGCCTCCGGCAGTACAAGGGAAAGAGTGATAATTGTGAAGTAAATCTTAGAACAAAGACCTGTTCCCCAGGGAAAAATATTTTATCAGAGCCTTATCCAACTGCAAGGACATTCATCTCACTCCAGCTCCTTCTAACACTCTTGTCTCACATTAAGTGTGTGCAAGTGGGAGGCTGTGCCATTGGGAAATACATGTGAAGGTCACAGCCCCAAGTCACTTGTTCATTAAAAGACTGAGATGTAATCATAATATATTATAGAATGCTTTCCTTACCCAATACTTACTTAGAGAGGCCCAAACTTGAGAGGAGACCAAAACAAAACACTAGATGAATTTGAAGCCTCTGGTGTCTATACCTAGAGCAAACACTAAATGCAGCCAGCTCCTAGTCAGATTAACATTACCTGATACTATATATCTGGCTTCCAATTAAACATGAAGAGGCATGCCAAAAGGCAAGTAAAAATACAGTCTAAAGATGTAACTCAAGCATTAAAACCAGACTCAGCTATATCACATATGTTGGAAATTTAGAGTACCTGTGATTAGTATGTTATGAACTACCATGGGAAAAACTAAACATATAAGCAGAGAGACAGAACCTCTAAGGATTAAAATAAAATGCTAGAAATAAAAAACACTGAGTTCATCAGCAGACTGGACATAGCTTAACAAAGAATCTATGAGCTTGAAGATGAGTCAATAGAAACTTCTCAAACTGAAATGGAAACAGAAAAAAATAAAATAAAATAAACACACACACCCACAAACAGCCCAGAACAAAATATCAAAGAAATATGGGACAAATTTAAAAGGTATAACTTAAATGAAACTGGAAAACCAGAAGAATAAAAGAATGAAGCAGAAGAAATATATGAGGTAAGAGTGACCAAGACTTTCCAAAATTAATGACAGAGATAGTAAACCACAGATTTAGAAAGCTCAGAGACAAAGAATACCAAGCAGGATTTCTTTAAAAATCTACATTCAGGTATGTCATATTTAAACTGGAGAAAACCAAAGACAAACAGAAAATCATGAAAGAAGCCAGAGGAGGAAACAAAACATCTTACTTACAGAAGAAAAATAAGATTAACAACAGACTTCTCATCAGAATCCACGCAAGCAAGAAGAAAATGAAGTGAAATATTTAAACTGTTAAAAAAAAATAATAACCACTAACTTAGAACTCTATGTCTAGAGAAATTATCCTTTAAAAAATGAAGGTAGGGGCTTCCCTGGTGGCACAGTGGTTAAGCATCTGCCTACCAATGCAGGGGACACGGGTTCGAGCCCTGGTCTGGGAAGATCCCACATGCTGTGGAGCAACTAAGCCTGTGCACCACAACTGCTGAGCCTGTGCTCTGTCGCCCGTGAGCCACAACTACTGAGCCCGCACACCTAGAGCCCACGCTCTGCAACAAGAGAAGCCACCGCAATGAGAAGCCCGCGCACCGCAATGAAGAGTAGCCCCTGTTTGCCACAACTAGAGAAAGCCCACACGCAGCAATGAAGACCCAACGCAGCCAAAAATAAATAAACAATTTTTTTTTAAATTAAAAAAAAAATGAAGGTGATACAGACTTCCCTGGTGGCACAGTGGATAAGACTCCATGCTCCCAATGCAGGGGGCCCGGGTTGGATCCCTGGTTAGGGAACTAGATCGCACATGCATGCCTACCTAAGAGTTCACACGTCACAACCAAGGAGCCGGTGAGCCGCAACTAAGGAGCCCTGGAGCCGCAACTAAAGAGCTCACCTGCTGCAACTAAGACCCAGCGTAACCAAATACATAAATAAAATTTTTTTAAATGAAGATGATATAAGGACTTTCTCAGACTAAAAAGAGAGAGAGAACAAATTTGTGACCGGTAGACCTGGCCTGCAAGAAATGATAAAAGAAGTCCTTTGAGCAGGAGAAAAAAGGATATAGATCAGAAATTCAGATCTTCAGAGCCAACTTGAGAGGAGCCTAAGAAGACAAGACAGGTAACTATAACATGATCTGCTGGGTGGGATCCTGTAGGGGAAAAAGGACATCATGTACAAACTAAGGAAATCTGAATAAAGTGTGGACCTCAGTCAATGATAATGTATTAATATTTGTTTACTGACTATAACACATGTAGCATATTAATGCAGTGTATTCATAATAGGGAGAATTGGGTGTGGGGTATATGGAAAGTCTCTATTACTCTTACAATTTTTCTATAAACTTAAATATGTTCTAAAATAAAAAAGTTTTTTCAAAGCAACAAACAATAATACTTTGGCATATCATACTCAAAATGTTGCAAAAATTATAAAGAGAAAATCTTAAAAGCAGCCCAAGAAAAATAACACTACATAAAAACAAAGATGTGAACTACAGATTTTTCATCAGAAACCATGTGAGCCTGGAGACATAGAGCAATGACTTAAAATGTTAAAACACTGAAATACACACACGTACATTCACACACACACACAGCTGTCAAGCTAAAATACTATACCCAGCAAACTAATTTTAAAAATTGAAGGACAGTTTCCAAGTCTGGCTAAAATGGAATAATCATTCTTCTCTAGCTCAATTCTTCTACTGATTACAAGTAAAATCCTGGAAAGAAGGAAAGAGCTCTCTGTTTAGACTCTGAAAAACACATAATAGGAGGCAGATTGAGAGGGAAATCAAAACCCAAATAATGGCTGATATGGTGATGGTATCTTTTAAGCTGAGGATATCTTTCATACATTCAGCTTTAGACTCTATGATGGCTGCTATCCCAGAACCATGCAGCGAACACAGAGGAGCCTTCAAGACGAATCCTTTCTTAACAGAAGTCCTAGAAGGGAGATTGTGGGAGTAATTCTCCTTTTTGTTTTTACCCTCCTGGCCCCAGGCACGTTACAGCAATGAGGCTTGGCTCTGAGATCAGCAGAAGCCAAAAAGGTACTGAAAATTAAGAGAGAAAAGCTTTATATGTGGCCAGAGGAACTGGAGAATGGATGTTCATATGTCCTAAAGTTTGCGTGGGGAATTCCTGTTATCTTTTTCTCTTTGCTTGACCCACAAAGCAGACCCATGTAAAGGAAATGTGTGACAACACAGGCAAGTTAAAACACCATATTTTTAGCCAGAGAACCAAGCAAAAAGGAGTCGTAGGAACCACAGGAGGTAAGGAAACCTAAAGAGAGACTGGAGATGGACAGAGAGGGCTCCTATACTTGTGTACAAAGTCTTAGGCTTGCTCCTGAGCTTCACATGTATGGAACTGAATTACTCATTGGGGTCTACCCTAAACAGGCTGATTCCCTGCTAAAGGAAAGAAAAGCAAACAAAAATTGTATTATAGTGTACTATAATTCATACATTAAAATAAAAGACCTTATACAAATGAACGAATAAATAAATAAATGGGGAGAAGGGAAAGTCTTCCCTCTCTCTAGTTGAATGTCAACTAATAAATATAGAGGAAAGGAGGTTAGCAAATTATAAATGACTGCTAAAACAAAGGGATAAAGCCTTGATAAGGAACAGGATATTTACCTATGTTTAAATAATCTCAAAATATAACCCCGCATATTACTTATTCCAAAGGGTACTGTAGTAGTTTATAGCAGAGAAAATGGCAGACATTATCTTATCTGATCAAAGTTAGTATTATCACTTCTGGACTCAATGTTTCCATTTCTTCAGTTTAAAACTTAGTCCAGTCCAACTTAAAATCTCAATTTCAAATTAAAATCTCAAGCCTAGACTTGCTTGCTGCAACCCGGAGCCACGTGCGGTGGAGAACAATGCAACGTGAGGTTTACTCTTGTCTATCCCACGGATCATTCTCCTCTTGTGTCTGCTCCGCTGATGGTGATGGGCAGTGAAGGAATGTTTGCTCACAGACGGCTTGAGCAATTGCGGTGGTGAGTTTCTAATGTTACTTCTTATTGTTCTTCACTGTATATTTGTCTGTTGGTGTCCTCAGATAGTCCAGTTTCAGGTTTTAACTGTCCACTAGCAGCCAGCCTTAATAAATGGCATATTAGGTTGGTTTCAAATTCAAAGCTGATACCACCACGTTAACCTTTCTGAAAATGGATGGTGTGTGTGTGTGTGTGTGTGTGTGTGTGTGTGTGTGTGTGTGTGTGTGTGTGTGTGGAGGGGGTTCTTCATGTGCTCCAGACGTTAGTCTGCTATATCCCAGTGCAGTTATGATCTTGGCAAGGTGTCCTTATGCTTGGCCAGATTCCTTGTAAAGCAAGAGAGGGAGGGAGGGAAGACGAAGATGACTGCTTGCCAGCTGTCTTTCTTTCCTTCCTTCTTGCCTGCCTGCCTTCCTCAAGTATTTAGTAGGCACATATAATGCAAATGATTTCAAATAATACTTTAATAATAATATTTGAATACTATTAATATGTCTCTAAATTATCACTCTTACTAAAACATGCATCAGTAGTACTCAATATCATTACAGTAGTGCCATCATTACATTCATAGTCATTAAGTTCAGAAATGTATACAAAATGTGTGCTTATGATGCCAGCTATTTCAAAATGTATTAAGGCCCATAAAAAATATCTTCCAAGCATTTTTCTGCGATGCTAATAAACCTGTTGTTGCTCCAGAAGACTAAATTTCATACAACTCTCCAGGCTGAACCATGAAATCAGATATCAATGAGAAGATGCAGCATCTGATTGTGATTTCTTTAAGGTCTTAACAGACCTGAGAAAGATCCCTAGGTTTCAGCAATGTAAGATTACTAGGATTCCACGGTGAACAAGGGAAGTCTGACAATCATCCACTACAGATGATACCTGTATAATTTCAGAAGTGTTGGAAGAAGAACTAGTAGAAAAAGATTCTGTCTACAAACCAGACCAATGTCCTCACATCTAGTATTGTCTCAATCTGAAGTTAAGAAACCAACAATTCAGTCCACTGAACCACAGAAGCCCCTCTCCGTGATCTACCATCAACTTGTGAGCAAGTCTGCCCCTATAAAGTAGGCATCTATGAAGAAAATCCTTCATTATCTACTTTTCTATCAAAACACCAAGAAAACCATTTTGCAATTTATCACAAGAAATACTGTGAAAAGATTTAATGGAAGCTTGGATTTATAGTTCACATACCAATTTTAGAAAAAATACAGATATACTAGATGATGATACAAAAGCAAAAAAATAAAAAGAATCTTGATGCAGAGAATTCAGTAAGTGGTGTTAATTGCTATATTGAGGAGAAAATATTAAGGAACATATCATGTTTGGGGAACAGTGAGAAAATTGCCAAACAGATCCTGAAAGTAGCTGGACTTCCTAGGTTAGTATCTCACAGATGCCTCATGTTCAATATACATAAAATTGAATTCAACATCTTTAACATCTGGCCTTCCTTTTAAAACACACACACAAATACACACACACACATATATAACTAAAAGGAAAATAGATTGGGTGTTTCGTTCTCTTTATATTTTGTTTATTTTTTAATCATGGTGCAACTCCCATTAACCACTTTCCCAGGCCAGAAGCCTGAAGATTCTTTTAAACTTTTGTCCCTCTGTCAGTGTCTAATATTCATCAAGATACATTGGCTCTTCCTTCTCCATCCTTTTGCACTGACTCTTCTTTGGTTCAGATTCTCATTAAGTCTTGCTCTAGGTTGTGGTTCTCATACTGCAACTGATCTCCCTCTCCTTCTCTCCCTCCATTGTAGTCCCATCAATAAATTTGTCAAACTTCTGCCAGGACAATCCTTTTGAAAATATCAAATGGATGATATCATTCTCTCTTTAATAGTTTTTATTGCTCTCAGGATAAAATGAAAGCTCCTTATCATGGCATATAATACCCCCTAGAAATGTGCCATTTCTCTAAACATAAAATGTGCCTCATGTTTCAGACATGTGAAATTTATTAAAGTTTCTCAACTGTATCATATTCTTGAACGCTTCCATAACTTTCGTCCACCTGGCATCATCTTATTCCCTTTTCACCTGGTCGGCTACTTGAATAGAAGGAAAAAGATGTTCCATGATATCATCTCTTGACTGAATGAGTATTCCTTTAGTACCCTGTAAATTTTTTAATCAAACTTGTTATAAATGTTCTTTTAATTTCCAATGCCCGTATACATACAGAATAAAAAGATTAGTAAGACACAGTGCCTAATTTCAAGGAGCTTGTATTCATTTGGGGGAAATGTTAAAATGGCTAAACAAAGAGTATATAAGGACACAGCATCTTTTATTACTGGTTTTCTCCGTACCAATTTTTATTAAACCTAACTTCTAAATCTCTTAAAAGCATCCTGTCCTTCAACAAGTCTGTGTCAATATCCTCTCAAGTGACCACCCAAACTTATCTCATATCCCTTTAATACATTATCAACACTGCTGGCAGACTGATGTTTCTAAAATATAGATTGGCTTCTATAACTTTCCAGCTTAAAAGCTTTCAGTGGCACCATGTCGTCTATGGGATAAAATTCAAACCTGGTGACACTGCCTTCACAGCCTGTTAAAATCTGACTCTAAATTACCTTTCATGCTTTACCTCCTACAAATCCTACTTAGTTTTAGCAACAGCAAATCATATTATTCTTTGAACCTACCACGGCTTCTAACATCTCTTGCTTCGGCATGTTATTCTTTTTTCTTAAATACCATTTCCACTTGGAGAATCAATACTAACAAACTACATTTTCCTCTCAAGTTTTCCTTGACGTTCCTCTCCCTGATATCGTTACTCATTACTCTATGACCACAAATACCGACTAAATACTCATGCAATAGCACTGTTATCTTGTATTTTCATTTTAGAATACATACGTCTCTATTAGACTGGAAATTTCTCAAATGCACAGACTATGTTTATTCATCTTTGTGCTTCCAAGGGCTAAATGACATAGAACAGTTTATAAGGGATTAATACGTGTTTGTGAAACGAACAAATGAAACAAAGAATGAATTATACACATATTCATACACACAAACTTTTATCCATATTTACATTTTTATATTGAAATATATTTGTCATCCAGATTATACACACACAAATATTATACATACAAATGAGTGTATTGTATGTATGTGCCCAGTTTAAACAATAAGAACACTCATGTATTCACCAACAGGACATGGGTACTTTCATTTTAAAAATGTTATATGACATGCCATGATGTAAATTTGATACTCTGTAAACCCTCGGAGGGTGGTAGTACTGGCAAAGGCACTGGGGTGGGAAAGGTAAATGCATATCCAGACTAGAAGCCAATTCCAAAAAGGATGGACTATTGTCCCCAAACAGTTTGGACAAGATTGATGTAATCAATCCAGGACCGAGTGGTTGATGGGTCTCATTAGCTGACTTTGCTCTACTGGGCGCACCATGTTCCTCTCAGATATTGGTAGGTGAGCGTTCAGCAGGGGCAGTAGCTAGATCTGACACAGAGAAAGAGAAACCCTGCTGTTGGACTATTCTCTTCATGGGCTCATTGCTCGAGAAATGGGGTGGCTAAGGATAAATTCTGGCTAATATCCTTAAGAGGAGTCCTCTTATCTCTCCTGTTGTTAAGGGTCTCCTCTAGGTTGGATGCTCATAGGTAGTTAATAATGCGAGACAGATTTTCATACTTTTTGCCCACACCCATGATCCATCCATCCATGGATCATGGGTGTGGGCAAAAACTCTTCTGCAGAGTTCTTACTGTTTCCTTGCTGAACTCTTCTGCAGAGTTCTTATTGTTTCCTTGCTGAAATCCCAGTCTTGCTCCTTGCAGGCCCCTGACCAATCAGCCTAGCTATTTGTGAATGCTCAAGTGTCTGTTTATATAAAAGTAGATCACATCTAACTACATGTTGCTCACAGCTAGTCACACTGAAAGAATTTCTTCCTAATTTTGTAGTTAAAGCCATCTTTGAGTTTGTGGTAAGGTGGAAGTTCAGTTTGGTTTGCAGCAATGCATCAAGTTAGTTTCGTCAGTAAGGAAACCACCATGAAGCTATAGGTGTGAGCTAAGGGAGAAGCACTGCTTCTGGAGGGTAAGTGAAACAATTTACACTTCTTCATGTAAATTACTGTTGCTTCTGAACCTGCTAAGGCCCAAATCTAAATACACCATATTTCAAATACACACTAAATTTTATTGCACACATCCTATCTCATTGGTGGAGATCTGCTCTGGCTACACAGTCAACAGATGTTCTGCCTATAAGCATTCAATTTCTACTGGGTTCTGTAGCAAATAAGGATCTGGTTTTTAGAGAGCACATGGTCCTCTAGTGCAGATGCCATGACCCTTGAGATACATGCAACAGCTTTATCTATCCTTGATACTTCTGCCACCACTGAATGTAAGAGTCATGTGGCCCAAGCAGTAGGTCAGTTTGCACTGCATTAGAACAGTAGTTCCAACTGTGAAAGACCCACAAAGTCCTGTGACTCTTAGTGGTAGGATGTGCGAGGAATAATAACTTCTCCTTTATCTCAGAAAGTAAATGCTCGTTGATGTGGCAGGCCTGTGGTTTTCTAGGAGTATATTTACCACTTCTGGGATACATGTAACTTAGTAGGGTATCTAGAAAACCTGCTGAACACCAGGTACAATTAGCATGATAAAATCAATCTGGTGAACCATGGTGATGCCCCTTAAAATTACAAGAGATGCCTAAGGCCTCAGAAGAGTATAATGTAGTAGGAGCAAGATAGTTACCCTAGTCCTGGTACAAAACTGTGAATGAATATTTGTTCCCTTCCCTCAATAAAATGTATTACTTTGATACTGCATTGATGGAGATTGAAGACAATGCATCTACCATATCAATAGCGATATCCAAGTATGAGAATTTATGTTCTTTTCTAGAAACACGTCCAGCAAAACAGTTTCAAATAAACTGTTTTATAGTACATAGGTTCATAGTTATCCACTATCACCTATCATAGTTTATCTGAATTTTGAAAGGGCCATAGAGGTGGACTGATGGAGGATGCTGGTGCATTTCGTTGGTCTATTTTTCCACAATAGCTTTCTCTCAGCAGGTCAGGAACTAACCAGATTCTAAATATAATCAATCCTAGTGTTGCATTTTTTTTTGAAGACTATTTTATAACTTTGATAAAATATATTTTATTTCTTTTATTTTACATACAATCCTTTAACAAATCATTTGTTTAACTTTTAAACGGCTGTACTGAAGTATAATTTACACACGATAAAATTTACCCACTTTAGGGCTTCCCTGGTGGCGCAGTGGTTGAGAGTCCGCCTGCCGATGCAGGGGACACGGGTTCGTGCCCCGGTCCGGGAAGATCCCACATGCCGCGGAGCGGCTGGGCCCGTGAGCCATAGCCGCTGAGCCTGCGCGTCCGGAGCCTGTGCTCCACAACGGGAGAGGCCACAACAGTGAGAGGCCCGCGTACCGCAAAAAAAAAAAAAAAAAAAAATTTACCCACTTTAAGTGTGCAATTCAATGATTTTTTTTTTGGTAAGTGTAAAGAGGTTTCCATTGAATTAGTGTTCTCATCTCCAGGCCTAGCCAAACACTAATCTACATTTGCCTCTCTAGATTTGCCTTTTCTGCATAATTAACATAATTATTCATGTGATTTTATACCAAGGACTTATTTTAATGAAGATTTTCTAAATTTAGACTCATAATTTTAAACATTCATATGTCTCTAATTTGTCCATCAGGTATAGAACAGAGCATCAAGACTCCGTAGAAACTTCAAGGTTGCAGAAGTACTATAAAAAGGTCTCATTGTATGAATTAAACCCTGTAAGAGTTTAGATCACTGTGCTTTAGAGAGTTTACCACGTGCTTGTTTTTGTCACCAGTTATATACTATGTTGCTTTGATAATGAGTGCTAAACTCAGAAGTTCTCAACTGTTATTTTCTTCCCCATCGATTTTTAAATCTCAAGGTGACCCAGTCTAATGTATGCCTATACTCGTTATACAAGGTTCCCAATATATCCTAGCAGGCAATGCTAAAGGTAATAAAAGTTGCAAGTCGTCTATCTAAAACTACCTGGATAATGAAAGCTCATTTCAAGGAGCTGAATAGATAAGATATTGATTCTGGTGAAAGACAATGTATGCTCAACTCACGGTCTGGTAACAGAGGGAATGGAATTAGAGAGGCTAGCTGTCACCACAAATAACCTGAATCTCCTCATGAACCAAGATGGTTTCCAAATGTGTAAAAGTTTCAACTTGGAGGAACTTAAAAAATATAGCACTTCCAAGTAAAGCAGAATGAATGTTGAAGAGGATTTCATTATTTAATCATAATCCAGATACCTGATGTAGCTCAATTAAGATTAGCCGAAATTACTATTCTGCATCACTTATTAAACTGAGGAAACTTCTCTTTCTGCATTATTTTGTTAAAGAGGAGTTGGATTTTTTGTTTGTTTTATTTTTAGTGCCTTATGTCCCCAGGCATTGTTCTAAGTCAGGGACTCAGTACTGAATAATGAATGAAATAGGAAAAGCACCTGAGTTTACAGAACTTATATTCAAGTGGAAGGGAAAAAAACAAATCAAATAAAAAGCTATCGTACAATACGATTGCCGGTAGTAAAAAGAGAAAAAGATATGCTGCACAGGAAAAATAACACTGTTAAGGTGAGAGTTTTAGGAAAGTAGGGATACTTTTTTGGGTAGGGTTGCCAGGGAAGGCCTGTATAAAGATGATATTTGAGCAGAGAACTAAGTAAGGTGAAATACAGCCATATGAATATCTGGACGTGAGGTTTTGAACCTGAGGGGAAGTCAGGTGTAAATCTTCAGGAGAAAATGTGATAAGCACATTCTGTGGAGGAGGGGAGGGAAGTCCAGGACATCTGAACAAGAAAATGAAAAGTCAGACATGAGGACACAGAGTCACCCAGGTCAACTAGGTCCTTATGGGGAACCTTGATAAGAACAATGGATGTTGTTCTAAATATGGTTGAGACACCATGCAGAGATTTGTAGGTAGAAGAATGACAGTCATTTTAAAAAGAAATAGTCTAGCTATTACGAGGAGTTGGAAAAAAAGGAATCAGAGACTGCCTGATAGAGTTTTGGACTAGTTCAAACAAGAGATAAAAATGGCTTGGATTGGAATTTTAGTGATTACAGTTGAGATAATATGTCACATTTGCTGAATCATTCAAAAATAAAGTATAAAAAATTCCCTTATATATTAGATATAGCATTTGAGAGAAAAATCAAAAATGATTACAATATTTTAGTATAAGCAACTCATGGACTGGTAGTCCCATATACTTCAAAAAGACTGGGCAGTGAAACAGATTCATGGAGATGATATGGGAATCAAAACTTTGGACTTGGATATGTTAGGTCTGAAATGCATATTAGATATCCAGTGAAAAATACATGTATCAGGAAATGGGAGAGTCACAAGATAGTGAGAGAAAGGATGAGTTTCTAAATAAATGTTTGTGTGTCATCAGTACAGAGAGGATTTTTAAAACCATAGGTCTGGATAAAATCACCAAATAGGAAAAAAAAAAAAAAGTACATGGAACCTTGGGACATCATGGCATTTCAAAGGCAGACACAGGAAGAGAGGAAGCAAAAGCAGCATTGATCTCTAGGAGTGATCCCTATCAGAATCCAAGAAACAAAACTGTTTTAAGAATGAGAGGGCTTCCCTGGTGGCGCAGTGGTTGAGAGTCCGCCTGCCGATGCAGGGGACACGGGTTCGTGCCCCGGTCTGGGAAGATCCCACATGCCGCGGAGTGGCTGGGCCCGTGAGCCATGGCCTCTGAGCCTGCGCGTCCGGAGCCTGTGCTCCGCAACGGGAGAGGCCACAACAGTGAGAGGTCCACATATCACAAAAAAAAAAAAAAAGCATAAGAGCAAGATCAACAGTGCTAACTGCTCTGAAAGTTCAATTAAACAAGAATTAACTGCTATAACATACAACCCGAAATCTCAGTGGGGGAACACAAATGTTTATTTCTCATCCACATAGAAATTGTATGTACATCAGCAGAAGGCAGAAACAGCGGGGCGTGGCTGGCTCCATACAGTCATTTGCATACCAGGCTTCTGCTGGTTCCAGAAAGAATAATTACAGTAGTAGAAGCGGGTCACTCTTTGGTAGAGAGACAGAGCCAATCTTTGGTAATCTGGGAAGAAAGGAGCTAGAAATAAATGTCCCTACCTCATTCTCTTCCCTCCCTCTGATCTCTTGCTGATCCTTCCATTGATTAAATTCAACTGGAAGATAAGAGTCAAGGAAGGCACTGATGTAGAGAATAAATGTAAGAAATGTGGAAAGTGACTGAGAGTATATTTGGTGGGGCAAATATAAGATATCAATACACCACTGTTTTAATTGCTAGAAATATGTAAGAAATATTGGTATGTGGCTATCTGTTTTCCTTTTGTACAAGCGGCTTGGATATTCTAACATACAACATACACTATATGAATTTAGAGTCAGCTTTTCAATGTGCACATAAAAAAAACTGTGGTATCATTATAATTGGAGTTTCTTTATATTTATAGATTAATTCATGAATAATGGATACTTTAAGATACTGAGCCCTCACATCCATGAACTTTACTTCATTATTTATTTAGGTCCTCTTTTATAGCATTCAACAGTATTTTATAACTTCCTACCTAGAAATGTTGCAGTCTTTCTTAGATTACTTTCTATATATCTTATGGGTTTGTTTTGCTTTTGAGAGAAATATTTTTCAAACTATTTCTTCCCGTTGGTTATTGTTGATATATATTATCAATATGGCTTT
Source organism: Physeter macrocephalus (assembly GCF_002837175.3). Lineage (NCBI taxonomy): Eukaryota > Metazoa > Chordata > Mammalia > Artiodactyla > Physeteridae > Physeter > Physeter macrocephalus. The sequence continues at coordinate 26,174,813 of NC_041218.1, forward strand.
CATGTATTTCTCATGTCTGACAGAATGGTGTTATTAGTAAGCCCTTTTTAGGTATTTCATCCCTTCTTCCAAAATAATTTTTCAAAAAAAAAGTCTGCCATTAGTAAAATGTTTTTATTTTGTTTTATATTTTCTTCTATCACTTAACTTGAACAAGTTTTATTTGTCCCACTTTCATTTCACATGACTTTGTACTCTTAGAGCTGCACATTTAGTTTTGAAACATTTTATGAGGTTAAGCAAGTTCTAATTTCTTGTGTACTATGTGCTTCTTTTGTTTGTGTCAATGAATAAGTGTTAAATTTTAAAGTGAGGATTTCAGTTTGATATAATTTTCTTCTTTATAGTTTGATGTGGTAAATCTTTCTGTGTGAGATTGATTTATGAATTTATCTATTTTATATTCTTTGTGTTGCTTAGTTGTTTGTTATATTATTCTCATGAAATGACATACAATTTTTCCTAAATACAAATGTTAGATTTTGAAGCTCTGCAGCTTCACCCGCTCTTTGAATTAACATCAATACAATCACCTGCATGAATGTCAGAGCTTCTTATATATTAATTATTGTGAGGAAAAGCAGAATTGGTGAAATAGTTAAATTTTCACTTCCTTTAGTGAACATGGTTGTAGCCAGGTATAATATCTAATCTTCATTAAAAATGGAAAATAAGTGAAATTGGATATATTTTTAAATGTATTTTTTTCTCAATTTTCCTCATTCCCTCCTTCATTTGAACTGGTAAAGTTTTATACATCCTACTCTCTCTCACCATGCCTTTTTCCCTATTTATTTTATTTTATTTTACTATTATTATTTTTTTTTTTTTACGCGGGCCTCTCACCGCTGTGGCCTCTCCCGTTGCGGAGCACAGGCTCCGGACACGCAGACTCAGCGGCCATGGCTCATGGGCCCAGCCGCTCCGCGGCATGTGGGATCTTCCCGGACCAGGGCACGAACCCATGTCCCCTGCAT
>NC_041218.1:26175866-26178130 GCF_002837175.3 Physeter macrocephalus
AACCCGTGTCCCCTGCATCGGCAGGCGGACTCTCAACCACTGCGCCACCAGGGAAGCCCCTACCTATTTATTTTTTAAACTACAGCTTTTATTTACGTTCCTTTGGTGATTACTCTTATATATGTATGTCCATATCTGTATCTGCACAAAATGTGGAATTAAATTAAAATTATACGTTAAAGCCTGACTTCTGGTTCTGGATTTAAGTCAGAGGCATCATCATGAATTCTTATCGTATGTTATTGGGGAGTGTTAACACATATAGAGAAACAAATATAAATGTGTATATATGCATGGGTTACTACATACATTTCCTAGTTCTCTCCACTAAGAGGGCCCATAGATAGTGTCACTCCAGTACCCAGATCTTGGTTTCTATATTCCATTCACCAGTAAAAGGAGCCAGAGCTCGTTGGATAAGTGGTTAATTCCAGAGTGTGGGCGGGGAAAATACAGTATGAGCTTTGGGTATGTTGGAATGCCAGAGGGAGCTCACAGTTTATGCTTTTGTATAGTTAAAAAAAATTAAAGAAAAATTTTAATTAATTTTACAATTTTACTCAGTTTTGAGGTATTCTATGAAAGTTATAAGAAAGACAAAATTTGGTTAACTTCTAGAGTCTGTAAAAGTTTCCAGAACATTACAATGCAGGTGTATACAATCATGCTAATCAATTCTCTCAGGCTTACTTCCCTTGCATTGCTACCTCTTTTACCAATTGCTTCCTTGACTCCCTTAAGTCTAATTGTAATGACAGTCCTTAAAATTTCTGGAAACGTGAGTCCTCTTTTAATTAATATACGCTCATCATGTAGCCTCTCTCACCACTCGACGTAAGTTACACTGTGTTTAGAACAGGACCTTCAGCAAGATGGTCATGTGTTGAACATGCTGATTTCACATTTATTATAAGTCACTAATAATCCTTCTTCGTCTGTCACAATGCTCTGATACCCCTTTCTTTTTTGCAATTGAGGTGCCAAAAGTTTGAATGAAAAAAAAAAAGTTTGAATGACTTTCAAGCTTAAATGTCATGTTATAAAAATATTAACAAAAGGCAACAGTGGAGTGTGGGGAGGGGGATGGAGAGGGGGGAGTTGGGATAAAATATTGTGGAAAAGCCCTAAGGAAGTTGACAAGAAAGGTAAGTTAAAGAACACCCTGAGACAGAGCCTAATGAGGTAAGTTGTGAGTAAGTAACCAAAGGAGGCCATTTATGTAAAATTACCACACAGAAATGTTGCCCCAATCATCACCCTAAAGTAACGCCCTCACTACCTAAGTTTCTAAAATTTCACCACTGACTCTCAAATATTTCTTTCTTTCACAATTATTGGTTAAATGGAGGATAAAAACAGAAGCTAAAAAACAAACAAAATGTTCATGAAGAACCTATGGGCCAGATGGGAATAAAGACGCAGACCTACTAGAGAATGGACTTGAGGATACGGTGATTGTATCTGTGAGTAAGTAACCAAAGGAGGCCATTTATGTAAAATTACCACAGAAATGTTGCCCCAATCATCACCCTAAAGTAACGCCCTCACTACCTAAGTTTCTAAAATTTCACCACTGACTCTCAAATATTTCTTTCTTTCACAATTATTGGTTAAATGGAGGATAACAACATAAGCTTTTAGAAGTATGAGGTTTATCACAATAGCCAGAATGACCATCATCAAAAACTCTACAAATAATAAATGCTGGAGAGGGTGTAGAGAAAAGGGAACGCTCCTACACTGTTGGTGGGAACGTAAACTGGTGCAGCCGCTATGGAGAACAGTGTGGAGGTTCCTTAAAAAGCTAAAAATAGAACTACCATACGACCCAGCGATCCCACTACTGGGCATATACCCTGAGAAAACCACAATTCAAGAAGAGTCATGTACCACAATGTTTATTGCATCTCTATTTACAATAGCCAGGACATGGAAGCAACCTAAGTGTCCATCAACAGATGAATGGATAAAGAAGATGTGACACATATATACAATGGAATATTACTCAGCCATAAAAAGGAACAAAATTGGGTCATTTGTAGTGCGGTGGATGGACCTAGAGTCTGTCATACAGAGTGAAGTAAGTCAGAAAGAGAAAAACAAATACCGTATGCTAACACATATATACAGAAGCTAAAAAACAAACAAAATGTTCATGAAGAACCTATGGGCCAGATGGGAATAAAGACGCAGACCTACTAGAGAATGGACTTGAGGATACGGGGAGGCGGAAGGGTAAGCTGGGACAAAGTGAGAAAGTGGCA
>NC_041218.1:26178158-26238182 GCF_002837175.3 Physeter macrocephalus
CAATTATACTCCAATAAAGATGTTAAAAAAAAAAAAAAGAGTCTATCTGCTCTGTGACGACCTAGATGGGTGAGATGCAGGGGGGTGGGAGGGAGGTCCACGAGGAAGGTGATATAGGTATACATATAGCTGATTCACTTCATTGTACAGTGGAAACTAGCACAACATTGTAAAGCAATTTTACGCCAAAAAAAAAAAAAAAAGTCTATCTGACCTATACATGACTTCTGCACGTCTATTCCAAAGCTGGAAATGTGTTCCTTAAGGAAATCCAGCAAAATTGGTTTACTGAGTCAAATAATTCATCCAGGAAATATGTGCATAAACCTTCTGAATATAAGTTGTTACAAAAGCTGTTACAAAATAAGAAATAAACCAAATAATGGACTTAAATAAAATAGTAGAAAAATGAGGCAGTCTGTGACTCTATGTATTCACTGACATTTTGTGCTGCCAAGAATTCGAAAGCATTTAATGAATAAATATGTGAACTATCTGACCTGCTTTTGGATCTGAATTGCAATATGAATAAAAAACACTTTTCGTTTATAGAGGCAAAATATACGTTCAGAAAAAAGAGATTAAAGATAAAATACTAGAAAGAAACAGATAATCTTTAAATAACTTAATTATTTATAATTCTAAGATTTTGGGGCAATTTAGATTTCTACAGGCTGCTTACAAGCTTCAAGCAAATTCTTAATGCTATTGATTTTACCAGAAATGGATATACGTCTGTAGTGCCATATTTATATGTAAGAAAATCTAAACTTTTAAAATATTCTCACTGTATTTTTAAATATTTAAAATTAGAATTTCAATATGTGGTTTAAGAAATATTAGGACATTATTTTTAAATATCTATTGAAGCACCACATTCAAAGATTATTTAGCAATAAAGTCTTTGGTAAACCTAAGTAAACAAAGTAAAATGGAAAAGGCATTAGTTTTTCTATAAGAAATATTTAAAAAGCAATTGGATTACTGTGATAATATCTAAATAAATTCTGGCATTTTACATTGTTTCTGTAGTGTAGTAAACCCCTCCCAAAGTTCAAAGAAATCATTTTATTATATGACTAGAGATATTTATAGCTCACAGAAAGAATATTTCTGTCAACTTTATAAAAACTAAAAATCATATCAACTTTCTAGTTTGGATTTCTGTAATTATTTTCACCTATAATATAATAAAATATATTTTATTTGAATTCTTAACATGGTAGAGTTATATTCACTGAATTCAGCATACATATTCCTCACCAACATGATATTGAACTTTTCTGATTATGATACCACATTGGGTAGAAAATGATACAAGAAGTCTGGATTATAGTTTTGACCAAATACAAACTGTTTATCTTTGAATAGAAGACATACTTCCTTTTATAACTGTAAAATAAACCTCTAACTTCCATCCATTTTATAACAGAAATTATTCAGCAAATGGTGAATTGGATAAAAGAATATGGATAGACAACTCAAAACTGCGTGTTTGAAAATGGAGTATCTTAATTTCATACATAGTAAAATAATTGTCTCACTTACTATAAACGATTATTTTAACATAAGAAACCAACTACATAAAATTTTGGTACTGTGTCTCTATTAGTCATTGAAATAATCTTCACAAGTTTAGTTTTCTTCAAAAGTTAAAATAGATATACTCCACATGGACATATAAGACCTACTTTTCTATATAAGTAATATATAAAACAATCTGTATTACAATGTTCATGTAGACAATCTTTACAATGTTCATGTAGACAATCTTTACATCATCTGGGATTTACTGATAAATTATATGAGGCCATTAAAAATATGTATGTATATTTGAACCTCATTATTTTTGCTTGCATTTAATTATGCTTTGATTTTATGTTCTCTGCATATGAAATAGTCATTGGGGTAAAAACTCATTACAAAGCTTATTTTAAGGATATTATGACTGAATGCATTTGACTATTGTGTATGTCTTAAAGTTTCGAGTTAAATATTTAGCCATATTTAATAACTATGTATTATTGTATCCAAATTTCATTTTGATCCTATTATACAGTAAATGCTGTTGGAAGTCACCTAAAGATTTGTTTTAAATTATATGGCATATAGGTAAATATACGGATATATACATATATATGTATACGTATATATGTCTATTGTTTTTATGTCAAAAGCACAAATTTATCTGGACCCCTTCACATGGGATTAGTACCAAGTCAAAGGTTAGAAAACATCTGCCTACCACATTCCCTGGTCCAACATCTCGGCATTTTGTTCCTCTACACACTGAATATCACACAGCTCTCCTGAGGTAACAGCACAGGAGTGATACTCTACTTGATCCCATTTTTCAACAACACAGACAGCATGTGCTGACAATATGACAAATAAAGAAAAGCAATAGCTAAGCAAGGTTCAGGGCTGTAAAACACAATAAACAGATGGAATTTAAAAACGGTAGAAATAAGTAACAAATAGACGAGGAGGAATTATACAGGTTTCAGATAAACAAAATGCTTTGCTGAAATCAATAGTATAAAGCCATGAAGAATACAGAAATCAAGTTTTACTCTCATTTTCAATCTGAAAACAAACAAACCTGGCAAAGCTGAACAGCTGCCCAAGAACTTCTATTTTCTCATTTCTTCTTAAAATTACTGTATCAAAAGCCATGGCAACTGTATTTAGCTACTTCTCTTTCTTCCTAAAAAAAAGTTTGATCCAATCCCATCAAACCTTTCTTTCAATCTCATTCATTCACCATCAGAGGCACAATCATCCCGGGTGACTCAAATTTTCAGGAATGGTGAACCCCACATTGTTCAATATATCTCGTTATTTGACCCCAGCTCCCACCCTTACCACTTTACCTTTCTCTTTCAACAAGCCCTCTGGAATCCAAAGTCTATATTATCAAACTCCCACACTATATTTTCAAATATCTCCACACTCTGTATTCCTTCTCTTTATCTTCTTATTCCAAGGGGCACCTGGTTTTACACTGAGCACATAATGTTCCTTTGCAGTCCACTCAAACGTAGGCTGAAGGAAACTGCTTTTTTTCCCTCCAACCCCCTCAGGATTTAGAGAGGTTTTATATGGTACACGGCATTCTTGCTCCCGGCCCCCTTTTTTCCCCTACTTTAAGACTTTGTTTTTCATCTCCTTCCTCCTTCAAAAAACTCAGGTCTTTGAAGACATGTCGCTCTCTCCAGCCAACGTGTCTTCTCTGGCTACCACTTCTGTCACCTTTTTTGGTTACATCAATGTCCATGTAAATGGTGGATTCAAAACACTGGTCTTTCAGTTTCTTGGTTTTCTTAGTTCAAATAAATTTTCCTCAATCTAATTTCACTTACCTACTCAGTTCTTTATTAGGCTGAATTTCTCTTCAGCAACAGCAGCACTACCTCTTAAATTGCACTTTTTGATAGTCCCATTTTCTAATCTCCATCTCTTACCCTTCCAGTTCACTTACCCCAGTATGCCCAAGCCAACGGCTGCTCCACCTCTCTCAACCTGCCAGTCCATCACCACATGGTAACCACATCCTTGCAAACATCCCTAACTTCCTGGCCTCTCTCTTCTACTACTTCATTCGCTGGCGAAAATGCCAAACCTGTTTGATCCAAACTGCAGACTTACTCCCTGTTTATAACCAAGCAACTAAGCATTTCTGGAGAAAATCAAACAACCATTACGGATGGGTTTGCTTTTAATCTGTAGCCACCAATCTCAAATAGGCACTAAACACTGACGATCACAATGTGTTACACATAAATTGATTTTCCATTTTTGGATATAGCAATTTCCCATCTTTTCTCCTGAAAAGTCTAGTCTACAACTCAATCATACTTCATGGACAAAAAGTTGTCATTACATACAAGTGATTTTCTTGTTTCCACCACCAAATCTGTACCTACCTGTGCTGCCTTCCTTTCTGTTCTGTGAACACAGAAGTATTTCTGCTCCTATTATGGATCATGGTTTTATTTACATGAAGGATCCCATCCTTTCCATCTAAGAAAATCTTAAAAAAAAAAAAAAAAGAAAGAAAGAAAATCTTTCCTGTAATTCTCCCCATCTTTACCCTATCAGCAATTTCCTTCTATTCTATTTCAGTATTTTGTGGGTATGAAAACATGCTCTGCTATCATCCAAATTTTAAAAAAACAAAAATTCTTGATCACCTGTCGCAATCCAATTATCTCCCCATTTCTCAGTTCAGTTCCCTTCAACAGTTACCCATATCATGGCCTCCCCTTTCTCATCTCCCATTCCCTTCCAAACCACTACATTCATGTTCTTATTTCTATAACACACTGAAATTGGTCTTAAAAGTAACACAAAGTTACCAATATCTTGCTTGTTCTAAAAGTGAACTTTCAGTTACCATTCTAACACAGCTCTCAGCAGCATTTTACACTCCTGACTACTCGCTTCATCTTGTTTAATTTTTTCTGTGTTTTCAGATATATATATCTGAAAATACAGAAATACATATATTTCCCTCTAGATGTCATGACATGGCATTCATCCGATTTCCTCCAACATTCCTGAACAGTCCTTCTCAGTCTTCTTTGCGGGCTCCCCTCTTCTATCCAATCCTTAAGTTTTGGAGCTCCTCTAAAGTTTTCTTCTCAACCCCTTCCTCTATCCACACGCTCTCCTTAGTTTGTCCATGGCTTTATTCTTTACATTTTATATATCTACTCTTTTGTTTGTTTAGGTATAAACATGTTTATTATGGAAATCTTCAGACATAGATAAAAGATTCACAAATCTCATTTTTATAACTCAGGTGCATAGCAAACAACATATAATGAATCTTGGTTCATTTATAAGGCCTATTATCCACCCATCCCAAGCTGAACCATTTTAACAAGGCATATATTATTTCCCCTTTAAATAATCCATAGTTTTTTTTAAAAGCATAGCCATAAAACAATTACTGACTTTTTCTCATATCCAGTCAGTGTTAAAATCTCCCTGATTAGCCCATTTCAATAAATGTCTTTTTACATTTGCTTTGTTTAAATCAGGATCCTAATAAATTCCATGGGTTGAATTTTTCACAAAGCTTTTAAATTTCTTTTACTCTAGAACAGATCTTTCTCCTTTATTTCCCCATTTCACTTCTTGAGGAAACCAGTCCTTAGTCCTGTAGAATTTCCAACATCCTCTATTTGGCTAATTGCATCCCCATGATGTCAACATGCTCTCAACCTCAGTGCTTTCTATAAACTTAATCAGACATAGAAATATGATGAAATTCATGTTAAATTTTTAGACGGGGACATTTCACAGATGGTGCCATTTATTTTCAGTTGCTATGCATTTCAAATCAAGAGATACATCATGTCTATCTCTTTAAGTAGTTAAAACTGATCAGCTGGTTTGGATCTTATCCATCCACCATAACATTTCTCTATCAGTCTTTCACCCAATGATTTTTAGCAGCCACAGAAGATCATTTCCTTTCATTTATCCCCATTACCTACATGTTTTTAAATGTCACCTATATGCTGGTAACTGATTTCACATTTATAGCTCTAGCCTTCATTTATAGCCAACTATCTACCAACTTCCTCTGCTTGGAGGTCTAATACTTACATCCAACTTAACCTTACCAAACAGAAATATTAGTCCTTGCTTTTAACCTATAACCAAGTCTTCTCACTTTGGTAAATGGAAATATCAGGCAGTGAGTTTCTCTTCCCATAAACCTAAGAATATTCCTTGATTCTCCTCTTTTTCTCATTCTGTATTATAATCTATTATTATATCCTATTAGCTCTACTTTTCAAATATGTCCTGAATATAACCAAATCATATTGCGTATCCTGCTACAATACTTAGCCATTTTGCTATAATCTCACTCCTAACTTAATAGTCTTCTAATTACCCTCCCTGTTACCATTTATTTCTCCTACATATCGGCCCAAGTAATCCTTTTAACAATAGAATATCATTAACAATATGATATCCCACCTTTCCCCAATAAAAACCCTCTGAAACTTTTTTATTTCAATGAGCATACAATCCAAACTCACTAATATGATCAACCTTATTCTACCTAACCAGGTACCTAATCTCTCCAACCTCCCTTTCTGTACACTCCACCTACACTTGTCTTTATCCTGCTCATCAAACACACCAACCATGTTCCCATCCAAAGCCCTGGTACTTGCTAGTCTCTATATTTAGAATGATCTTTTCAGTATTCTCAAATGACTCTCACGTCATTTCAGCATAAGCTCAACAGATCATTCCTGAACCTCTCAGCTAAAGCAGCAGTCCCACCTACCCCTAGTCAATTTCTGTCATATTACCATAATACTTTTGTACAGCAGTAATCATTATCTGAGGGTCTTATAAATTGAATAATTCTTATTTGTTTTCCCCAAATAAAATACATGCTCCACGTGGTTAAAGAAGTCTGTGCTTTTTCATCTCTGAACCTAGAACAGTGTCAGACACATAATTTGTAGTAAGAACTCAATTATTGTTGAGTGACTGATTTGCAACAAAAAATCCATTCAAATAATTTGCAAAGAAAATTTTCTAAGGAACCAAAAAGTACGAAATGTGAGAAGTTTTATTAAAATTAAGCTAACAACTACTCAAATTAAACCCAGAGGCATTAAAGAAGGGTGTCTCAGCATTAGATAGGATAATGTTTGAAAAAGAAAACATCACAAAAATAGTAATAGTACTCGTGCTTCAAAACAGGATTACTTACAAATCATAGGATTAGGAAGGACTTTAAAAAAACTGAAAACTTTCCTAAGTATATTTTTGCAAACAAGTTATCTTTAGGTCTTAATTTGCAAGTCAAATATGATATTAATATATCAATATATATTAAATATACCTTAGTATGAAATATTTTTTCAAAACAATTATGCCCCAAATATACAAATGAAACCTATTAAATATATTTTATTATACAGAGTTTAATAAATATAAGGCAAAAATTATAATCTATATTGTATGTAAGGCAGAAGTGTTATTTCTAATTTTTTCATGCTTAATATAAAGCCCCAATGCAAGCTTAGTACTGCTAATTACTATGGCATTTCATTCCTCTTATTCTGTCCCTTTCTAGTACCAATTATCTGAAAATAGTAAAAACTACTTGCACATATTTTATATTTTGAATTTAATTAAAATTAAATCTACCTTAAGGGCTTTTTTTTTTTCAGATTAAATTAAATAGCTAAAAATGTCAGAAGGTATGGCTAGCACATAGAATGTGTTCACTAAATGTGTTCCTTTCACTCTTGAATAAATATACCAAGTTTGGGGATGTGGAAGGAGGAAGCAGATTGCATTTCTCTCAGTGACACTGTTATTATTAGGCTTCATCCAATACTTTGGGTTTAAATGCGTATCATGTAAACAGCTTCTGTGTCTTTTCCTCAAAACCAGCCCCCTTTATATGCACTTCTATCACTGGGTTCATAGCAGACCAAACATAGCCTTGGAAAGTTATACGCACTTATTTTACTGCTTACAAGTTGCTGAACACTGTTTCAGTTTGGGATAAATGCCTTAAATTATCTTATTTTATTACTTATAAAATGAAGATTATCATCATCATCCCATCTCACAACTACTTGACAAGTTTGTTACGTAGTTCATAAGAAATCACAGACACAATACGTGAATGATTGTATCACTGTTCCTATTGCTGTTATTGATTAGTAATATTAACAAATAATTTACTAGAGGTAATATGTAATACCGGAGGGCATCTCTTTGTGGCCATAATGCTTAATTTTTTTCCTTAATTTACCTAAATTCTGTTTACTCCTAATAATAAGGAAGGGTTTGTTGTCCCAATGAAATCTCTAGTTTGTCTGGGTTCTGAATTATATTACATACCCAGCATATCAATACTAGTTTAGACAAGGTATATTATGAAATATTTTTTTAAAAATCATTTTAAATGAGTGACTAAATATTAGGGCAGTTAGTTCTATGATTGCTGATGATAATGTACCACCAGACTCCAGAATGTGTTTCTGAAAAATTAATTGCTTCCAGGGCTGGTTGCCAGTTTCCATAGTAACCAGAACATATACTGAAAAGTAAAATATGTAATTTTTATAATGTTTTTCACAGTTTCTTTTCTAGAATGGTTCTTCAGCTAATACCCATCAAGCAACTGCAGCTGGAATAAACATTTATCTACTAGCTTATAGTCTGACTGGCATACTCAAAGCATCCTTGTGACACGAAACATATTTCTTTTCAGATTAATTGAGACTAGTAACCAAGCTATTGATCAGACTGCCTCCTGGCTGATTCATGAGGTTTCACACTTAAGTAGCTAATGTTAACTAATATGACAGCCAAAAACAAAAACAGATTACATTAACATGTAACTGATGTTTATTTATTTGGCTAAAGTTCCATATGCTGCAGCTTGTTTAGTACTGGATGTTAGATGACCGTGAGTGTCTTCGTAATATTTCTAGAAACTTTTCATTTAGTTAGAATTAACTAGATCTAGAACGATATTCCAAGTCAAACACAGGTTGTTTTTTTTAACTGCCATAAATACATCTAGAAGTAAAGAAAGTTTGACATTTAAAAATATAACATAATGGCCTCCATTTTTAATAGAGCTACAATTCATTTTTGAAATATGTAAGCATCCAAAGGAAGTATACTTTGTGAACTCTGCGCAAAAATAGCTTGTACTAAAATTCAAAGCAGAACACTTCTTCCCACAAGCATACATTAGTCAGTAACTGTGTGACTCTAACAAGTCAGAATAATTTTCGATGTTCCTTACATACAAGAGAAGACCTCTAGGCCTCCCCCGCCCCGCCACTCTAGGCCCTTTTACTCAATTGGGAAAAGGCACTGCTATAAACATTCAGAAGTCCCTGGATCCCGTGGCAGGACCCAGAAGAGTCCCAGGCACGGAGCCATCATTCAATAAGCGCTAACAGGGATCTCAAGCTCATGGGCTTCCACACTTCACCGGATCCCTAAAACAAGATTCCACAGAAATGGAACAAGAGGTCATAATCCCTGCTCACAGAAGGCTCAAATATCTCCGTTTACCTCAAGGGTGGACTCCAATTTCACGAATTTAATTTTAATCCACTGTAACATTCAAAATCACAAAAAACTAGCACTGGTAGCATGCAGGGAAATGGGGCTTGCAGGACGCTCAAAATGTGGATGCCGAAATTCGAGAAAAGCCACCTTCACTACCAAACAAATCATTTTCTTCAGAGTCGGGGAGGCCTGGGATAGGGAGGAAACCAAATGGCCACCGGAAAGGGACCAGGAGTCAGCTGGCACAAGGCGATACTCGTGTTCCCACCGCGGCCGGCACCTACCTTCCTGTCCTCCCGCTCCAGGGGCAAGGCCGTCTCAACTCAGGGGCGCCCGTGCTGCTGCCCGGGCTCTGCCACAACCCACAGGCGCAGCGCAGCGGGCTGGGGTCCGAAGAGAGCCAATACCAAGCTCCGGGGCCGCAGGTATGGAAGCATCTCAGCCGCGGCTTGCAGGCTCCTCCAGGGCGCCCCTCACGTAAAGGCCTCGTGACGGACGCTGGGTGGGGCCACGCAGGTGTTTTCGATTCCCGCCTTGTGGAAACAGAAGCACCTGGGCTCCTTGTGGCGTCTTTTAACCTTCTCCACAGCTTTGCCTTCTTTCCATGCGGTCATTTCTTGACTGCATTTCTGCTGCTTCTCCTAGTCAGGTCCTTCATTTCCAACCTGGCGTTTTTCTCCACCCAAACAGTATTTGGAGATTTAGGGGATGGCTGGCTTTTTTGTGGGTTCAGAGCAGTGGGCTTTGACTCTGCATCCCCTTATTCTGCAGCTGCACTCACCAGCCTTGGATATCAGGGAGCTCAGGCTGCCCTTCCACTTCTCTGGCCCTTCTGGCAGCCACGTGACTCCATCTGGTTTTTGCAATGTGCATAAAGCACAAACAAGAAATGATTTTCATGCAACAATCCTCAGGTCCCTACTATGCCTCAATCTTATCCTATCTCCCTGTTTGATTTCTGAAGTTATAAACCCAACAAAAATAAGAATAAACCCAATATAGAAGAAAGCATTAGCTTAAACAACCAAGTTGTTTATTAGGCACGTAATGTAAACCAGGGCACTTCCTGCAGCAGCCCCAGTTCCTTGCCCAACCTCCTCCAGTAAAGACTCCCTGGGAGTTTTTTCCCCCCCGCCATTAGGCAGTATCACTACTTAATTTTACAGGTAGGGAAATAAAGTTTCCATCATTACATGATTTACCCAAATTCACATTTCATTAAAAAGTGAGCCCCTTTATGATAATCAAATAATTATGTTTACATTTAGTTTCTGGAAAATAATATCCAAGTAGAGAACAGTGCAATAAAACAAAATCAGAATGAAATAGAATGGATTGGAAACTCTAAGTCAGCCTGCTCTGTGTGTGTGTGTGTGTGTGTGTGTGTGTGTGTGTCCATTGTTTGCTGAGAAACCTTTCATAAGGCTTACCAATGATAAATTTGGGTTTTGTTCAAATTTCAGAGCTCATAAAAGTTAACATCTGTCTTCTATGAGTCAGCACTGCCCAAGGAAGCTAGGCCATCTCTTTGACACTGAAAATTGACAAAGAGCTTTTCAAAGTCAGGATCCATTAACTCAAACTGACGTTTTGTCTCCACTTCAAAGTAAAACGTGTATGTATGGGGGGTGTGTGTGTGTGTGTGTGTGTGTGTGTGTGTGTGTGGGCGCTAACTTTATGGAAGCTGGGGAAATACAAAAGCTAAAAGAAGGTTGAACTGTGACCCACTGTATCAAAAGCAAAATAAAACAATATCTCCCAAAATGTCTATAATTTTTCTCTGGGATTAGTTGCTTAGTCATAAGACTTTTATCTAAAACTCCAATTTTCAACATTAAAGGGTAAGAGTTCGTGTGGTTAGAAGTTAAGATTTGACAAAAATTGAGGCAGGACACGGCGTGGGGGAAGAGATAACAAAAGTTCAAATCAATGATCATGTTCATCAAAATTTCAGAATCAGAGAACTCATTGAAATAAAGAGGCGTTTATTGGGGATTTGTTAGGACTGTAGCCCAGGAGATGCAGACTCAAGAAGCACTTGAATTGTATTCTGCTGGACTACAAAATGAAGGAAGCTTATACAGGCAACAAATGCAAGGCCACAGTTAGTTACATAAGTTATTTGTCAAGAATTATAACTGGAGCTGGCAAGAAGTAAGGGTGCTTGTTAAGCAAGGATTGGTTGGGGTCTGAAATGCTTGCAGAGTTACAAGGGGTAACCTTGAGACCATAAAGTGGCAGCTGGCAGCTGTTGTTCCAGATACCACTGATGGTGTCCTTGGTTTGATACATTCACAGAACTTTCAAGTTCATGTGGTGCAGGGACACGTCTAAGACCAGATCGTCAATGGGTGCCAAACTCCAGTTTCGTGTGCCTGAACTGTGATGGCTCCATTACAACTGCAGTTTGTCATCAGTAGCTTTTATGTGGCGAGACAGTCTAAGAGAAAGCGCTCAAGTGCCTGGCAATAGGAGGGCTTTGGATGGCAGGTGAAGCATAATTAGATTCTGGCATCATGCAATAAGCCGAAAGATGAGCCCAGATTTAAAGTGTTGAAAGTTCACTAGTAAGAAACAGGTTCTGGCAGTTTGATGAATTATGACTTCTGATTGTTTGCAGTTGAAGGGAATATAAGGCAGACATTCAGATTGGATCAGACTGCAAAAACCCAGCCAAGACAAGTAAATTCAGCAACAGGTCTCCTGCCACGTGGAGAAGTTTGTAGTACTTGAAAACCTGTGTCCAGAAATAGAGAAAAAGTAGAGAAAGCATCTAAAACAAAGGTTAAAAGTAGAGCCCTTGAGGTACATGGCAAGGAAAAGAGCCCAGTTTAGGGATCTAGTTCAGACTGGCCCAGCAGTTGGGCTGACTCGATGAAAAACACTTTACTCCCTTAGGTTTTGTCAAGCCTTTACTGTAGTTAGTGTTAAGCATGTAAGAGTACTGAGGCTACAACGATGAATAAAAGAAATAAAGGGATGAATAGAAGGAAAGTCTTAAAATACACCTGTATATTCTCTTTGGGAATTGATGGATGATGAAAACCAGGACACCTATAACCTTCTGAAGGTGGAAAATCAGAGGCTGGCAGAATGGCAATGGCTGATAGAAAGATGAACCCCTTTTTAAAGTCAATTGGAAGTAATCACTGTGGTGGGGCTGGTCCGTAAGCTGTCATCAAACATGAAATTGTGGGTATTTGCATGACAGGCAGCATCTGGCAAATAAATAGAAAGTAATTGTTGGTAGATCGAGTCATCGGTATGAATGGAATGAGCAAAGATAGAAAATCCAAATGGGAACAAACTAGGGTGTGTAATAAGAATGAATGAGTTCAATGTATACGTGAAGTAATCAACCCTGGAGAAATTCTCTGAGTTTGGGAGAGACATGGTCAGAGCCTCCTCATACCCTTGTTCTGTAATGAGCGGCTTCTGCTAATTTTGCCCCTGTCCACACAGCCTCAGCAAATGGGAAGCAGCTGTTAAAGGTATAGGCCTAGTTAGATAACAATTAAAACAACTCTCTCCTGAGAAAAGGTATTTAAGAAGTCTTCCACAACTTGAGTTTGAGGGATAAGAGTGTATTATACCACTTGTACACATTCTACAGCTTGTCTACTTTAGGACTTCACTGGTACTGTGGTGAACAAACAAATAAGATCAAACTCCTATACCAAGATATTTCAAAACTCAGCTATGCTGTAGTGTGATATGCTTTCCACATTCAAGTGGTTTCAATCCCAGGAAAAGCTGTCACTGTGAGATAGGGAAAAATACAAGAGATGCATGTGGAGAGAGAAACAGATGAGTTACTCTTGCGGATTTTTCCCAGTACCCCAGAAAATGTAGCTATCTAGCAGCTGTGAAGATGAATAGGATACTTGGCAGTAAACAGGGTGACTGGCAAAAAAATATTGGGAGCATATGGAAATATGCTGGGAGCATACTGGACCATATGGAAATTGGGAAAAGGTACTTTTTGGATGATGTCTTAGAAACCCATTTTTGAAGACAGAGGGCTCTATTTGGAGCCACATACATGATAGGAGGAAAAATCAGAAAAGAGTTACTTTGCTATTATTTTGTATCATTACTTTAGCCCAAGGCTGAGTGATTTTAAAATTACTTACTGTGAGACATAATCTCCAGCCTCCAGTAACTGGTAATATAGAAGGTAATATAGAAAGATATATAAATGTAACTAAAATATATTGTGATAATTGTTAATGGGTACAATAGAAGTATGCGGAGAAATAGAGCTGATATAATGGAGGAAGCATTTGGCTTTCTTAGGGCATGAGAGTTGAGAAAAGGCTTCACAGTGGAGAGACAGTTAAGTATAGCCATATGATTATTCCACAGATTTTGAAAATCATCATATCTGAAACTGAATTTCTTTTATTAATTTATTTATGTATTTAATTATTTATTCACTTATTCCTGTATTCCCTAGGGGTTAATGGAACCAGTTGTCCAACAAAGCTTCTAAACTGGAAGTCTGGGCATCATCCTAAACTCATCCCTTTCCCTAATCTGGTCACTGATTTAACTGGTCACCCTCACCTTGCAACTTCTACCTTTTATTTTTCAAATATTTTCTCTGTATCTCATTGCCACTACCTCACTTCATGTTTTCATTATCTTTTGATTATAGTCTGTTGATAGTCAGCTAATTGAGTGCCCTTTCCCCAGTCTTTTCTTTTGCCTATCTTTTCCTCCACCTAACCACCAAGACAGTTTCTCTAAATGTAAGTACAGCCACATATGTCCTCTGCTTAAAAACTTCTACAGGCCACTCAAGACCTGGCCCCTCTCCATACTCAACTACTGTCCATCCTCTTCCCACCTTGCCATTCTCCTCATTTAAATTGTATGAGGTAGCAATATTAAATCCCTTGTATCCATGCAGATAATTTTCTGCCTCTCCCTTTATTCTACATTTATATCTCAAAATCAAATATCAACTATTGCATTATTAATCATTAATTATGAAATTGCTAATTATCCCACATATACTTTGGTTCAGATTAACCAAATATTTCAATACAAATCTAGTGACTCTAAAATTAAAATACTGTGAACACTTTATATGTCTGTCCTGGTCGATCTAACTTTACCAGTTCAGTTTCCATCACTAAAAGAAAGTAATAGTTCAAATCTGCATATGCTTTCCCAGGAAGATCTCAGAGAGGCAAAGACATTCAAATTCTAGAACTTTTTTTTTTTTTTAAGAAATCAGTTGCTATTCCCATAAAGTGAATGGAAATAGTTCTGCCAGACCCAGGAATCTGAGGTTTCAGCTCTAGCCCTGGTACTCACCAAATGTGTGGACATATTTTAAGTCACTTGACATCCTGATCTCATTCTTATCTATAAAGCATTGAACAACATAAACACTAAGCACTCTTTTTCGCAAGTTATGACTCCAATAGGGTTGGCAAGTTTGCAAGGCCAGGATGAAACCCCCATAAGGTTATGAAGTCTGTTCTGTTGATGCAAAACAAACTACAGTTGACCCTTGAATAATGCAGGTTTGAACTGCACGGGTCCACTTATACATGATTTTTTTTCAATAGTAAACATTACAGTACTACACAATCCGTGGCTGGTTGAATCAGGGGTGTAGAAACACCGGTTTGGAGGGCCAACTCTAAGTTATACAAAAATTTTCGACTACGTCGAGGGTCATTCAAGGGTCAATTCTACTAGTGGCTTTAAATAGTCATTTTGTTTTGCTAACAAATTATGGATCCAGATTTGGGAGGGGCTTAGCTGGTAGTTTGATCACTGATCTATGTGGCACAAGCTGGGGTGGATGGGGCTGGAACATGCACTTCCGAGATGGTTTCTTCTCTTAAATATCTGGCACTTTAAAGATCCTTCCCCTCCCCCATCTCTTTTACTCTTTCTCTAGCATCAGTCTCCATGGTCCCTTTCCACATGCCTTGGCTTCTCAAAGTTTTCAGTCTTCTTACATGGCTGCTGGCTTTCTCCAGAACAAGTGTTCCAAGAGACTCAAATACAAGGTTTTTTATGACATAGCCTCAAAAGTCTCAGAACATCACATCATCATTAAGCAAACTAATGTGTGAAACAAAACAGAGACAGATCAACAGATATAGAAAACAAACTAGTGGTTACCAGTGGGGAGAGAGAAGATGGGAGGGGTAAGATATGGGTATGAGATTAAGAGACAAAAACTGTTTGATACTATGTATAAAATATATAAGCAACAAGGATATATTGTACAGCACAAGGAAACACAGCCATTATTTTGTAATAACTTAAATGAAGTATAATCTATAAAAATATTGAACCGGGCTTCCCTGGTGGCTCAGTGGTTGAGAGTCCGCCTGCCAATGCAGGGGGCATGGGTTCGTGCCCCGGTCCGGGAAGATCCGACATGCCGCGGAGAGGCTGGGCCCGTGAGCCATGGCTGCTGAGCCTGTGCGTCCGGAGCCTGTGCTCCGCAACGGGAGAGGCCACAACAGTGGGAAGCCCGCGTACCGCAAAAAAAAAAAATTGAACCACTGTGTTTAACACCTGAAACTAATATAATATTGTAAATCAAATATATATATATGTATATGAAAGAACATCACATCATCACATTGTCTGATTATATTGACCAAGGATGTTATTAAGGCCAGTTCATAATTAAACTGCACCTCTTATAGGGAGGAATAACAAGGAATTTATGGTCATCATTAACATACTAACAAGGTCAAATTCCAACAATGCCATTTTTCTACCTATGTTATATTTTTCAGTACTCTACTTCTCCGAAGTCTGGAATTCCTGATTGGAAAATCACTTATTTTATACTCAAGTGACATGCAAAACAGTTAAAAACAAAACAAGACCAAAAAAATAGTGGCAAATAACATGAGATAGAGATGTTCAAGAACAATATGAGCTGAGTAATGTGTATTTTGATTATAAATATGACCCTTTTGCTGCCTTCTATAATTTGTAGAGGTATGTGCACACCCACAGTGAGCTACTGATGCTCTCAGTATCAATGAACATCAACTTATCTGTTTATGCGTAGTTGTTGAAATTGACAATATTTCAAAGTCACACTTCACTGCATCCCATTGGATTAGAAGCATTGTAAATAGCTTTGTATGGAAATATATAAGAGGAAAAGCTTACCAAATATCAAAAAGGGTATTCTTCAAAATGTTAATATTTCTTTTAGTCACTGCTTAAGCAACTCTTGCATTATTAATCATTAATTATGAAATTGCTAATTATCCCACATATACTTTGGTTCAAATTAACCAAATATTTCAATACAAATCTAGTGACTCTAAAATTAAAATACTGTGAACACTTTATATGTCTGTCCTGGTCGATCTAACTTTACCAGTTCAGTTTCCATCACTAAAAGAAAGTAATAGTTCAAATCTGCATATGCTTTCCCAGGAAGATCTCAGAGAGGCAAAGACACTCAAATTCTAGAACTTTTTTTTTTTTTTAAGAAATCAGTTGCTATTCCCATAAAGTGAATGGAAATAGTTCTGCCAGACCCAGGAATCTGAGGTTTCAGCTCTAGCCCTGGTACTCACCAAATGTGTGGACATATTTTAAGTCACTTGACATCCTGATCTCATTCTTATCTATAAAGCATTGAACAACATAAACACTAAGCACTCTTTTTCGCAAGTTATGACTCCAATAGGGTTGGCAAGTTTGCAAGGCCAGGATGAAACCCCCATAAGGTTATGAAGTCTGTTCTGTTGATGCAAAACAAACTACAGTTGACCCTTGAATAATGCAGGTTTGAACTGCACGGGTCCACTTATACATGATTTTTTTTCAATAGTAAACATTACAGTACTACACAATCCGTGGCTGGTTGAATCAGGGGTGTAGAAACACCGGTTTGGAGGGCCAACTCTAAGTTATACAAAAATTTTCGACTACGTCGAGGGTCATTCAAGGGTCAATTCTACTAGTGGCTTTAAATAGTCATTTTGTTTTGCTAACAAATTATGGATCCAGATTTGGGAGGGGCTTAGCTGGTAGTTTGATCACTGATCTATGTGGCACAAGCTGGGGTGGATGGGGCTGGAACATGCACTTCCGAGATGGTTTCTTCTCTTAAATATCTGGCACTTTAAAGATCCTTCCCCTCCCCCATCTCTTTTACTCTTTCTCTAGCATCAGTCTCCATGGTCCCTTTCCACATGCCTTGGCTTCTCAAAGTTTTCAGTCTTCTTACATGGCTGCTGGCTTTCTCCAGAACAAGTGTTCCAAGAGACTCAAATACAAGGCTTTTTATGACGTAGCCTCAAAAGTCTCAGAACGTCACATCATCATTAAGCAAACTAATGTGTGAAACAAAACAGAGACAGATCAACAGATATAGAAAACAAACTAGTGGTTACCAGTGGGGAGAGAGAAGATGGGAGGGGTAAGATATGGGTATGAGATTAAGAGACAAAAACTGTTTGATACTATGTATAAAATATATAAGCAACAAGGATATATTGTACAGCACAAGGAAACACAGCCATTATTTTGTAATAACTTAAATGAAGTATAATCTATAAAAATATTGAACCGGGCTTCCCTGGTGGCTCAGTGGTTGAGAGTCCGCCTGCCAATGCAGGGGGCATGGGTTCGTGCCCCGGTCCGGGAAGATCCGACATGCCGCGGAGAGGCTGGGCCCGTGAGCCATGGCTGCTGAGCCTGTGCGTCCGGAGCCTGTGCTCCGCAACGGGAGAGGCCACAACAGTGGGAAGCCCGCGTACCGCAAAAAAAAAAAATTGAACCACTGTGTTTAACACCTGAAACTAATATAATATTGTAAATCAAATATATATATATGTATATGAAAGAACATCACATCATCACATTGTCTGATTATATTGACCAAGGATGTTATTAAGGCCAGTTCATAATTAAACTGCACCTCTTATAGGGAGGAATAACAAGGAATTTATGGTCATCATTAACATACTAACAAGGTCAAATTCCAACAATGCCATTTTTCTACCTATGTTATATTTTTCAGTACTCTACTTCTCCGAAGTCTGGAATTCCTGATTGGAAAATCACTTATTTTATACTCAAGTGACATGCAAAACAGTTAAAAACAAAACAAGACCAAAAAAATAGTGGCAAATAACATGAGATAGAGATGTTCAAGAACAATATGAGCTGAGTAATGTGTATTTTGATTATAAATATGACCCTTTTGCTGCCTTCTATAATTTGTAGAGGTATGTGCACACCCACAGTGAGCTACTGATGCTCTCAGTATCAATGAACATCAACTTATCTGTTTATGCGTAGTTGTTGAAATTGACAATATTTCAAAGTCACACTTCACTGCATCCCATTGGATTAGAAGCATTGTAAATAGCTTTGTATGGAAATATATAAGAGGAAAAGCTTACCAAATATCAAAAAGGGTATTCTTCAAAATGTTAATATTTCTTTTAGTCACTGCTTAAGCTTCAAAGATATAGCTGAATTTTCAATGAATTTTATTTTTCATGTACTTCTTCCGTGATGACATAACAATGCAAAATATGCAGTAGATATTTTCCAGTCATTTGGGTTTGTTCAAGTAATTACAGCCTATGGTTATTAGTGCTCTAGAAGTAACTGCAGAGACTATTGGATACACTGACACCACACTAGGGTTGCAGTTTTGCAAAACCTGGCCGTCTTTTATTTACATTGTGATTATTTACTGCCTGAGTTTGGACACAGAGAAGAAATGGGGGGAGGGAAATGGGAACTCCCCATGAAGTTGATCTGTTCATCCTCCTGGTAGAGTTTACAGAGCTGATTCTACCAACTAAGATTTTAAAGGGATGCAAATACATGAGCAGAGTTAAACCAAACAATGGAAAAACCTTGTGAACTTCAGATTGAAAACATTTAGTCGTGATCAGCTATATGAATATACTTCATCTGGCACTTCTGTTATTTCATAAGAAAAGTGTTGACCTTATAAAATTTATGTTGTTGGAAGGGAAACTGATATGCTGGAATGAATCAATCATTAAGTTACTTCTGGAACCATCATGTTATTTTCCATTAAAATGGGTAATTGGTCGTTGAGAACACAATCTGCTATTCTAATAAACATTTCTATAGAGTTTTCAAAGTCTTGATACTTAAAAAAATACTAGCCGTTATAGCACCAGTAAAGGTTTTGTGCCTGAAGTCAAGGGCAGGTGTAATCTGATGTAAAGAACACTGAACTTAAAGTAGAAATGGTGAAATCCAAAAAGAGTTAATAAACCAAGCAGAAATTTCCTTGTTTACAAAATGAGGATGAAAAGACTTCCTAAGATATTTGTGGAAAGAATTTCAAGTTAACAAAACAAAATATATATACAAAACAAATCAATATACATATTTAGATAGATAGGTGTGTGGGCATGTATAGATAGGTAGATGTTTATATAAAATGCTTATATATATGCATATAAAGGTGAACATATATGTATATTTGTAAATGTAAAAGAGAGAAAAACTAACATAGTATTGATTTATTTTAAACATTTTATCAAGAAGGCACATTAATAGCAAAAATATCCTATCAACTATTATCATCATTAATGTTTCATTAGAGGTTAACTCAAAATAAATATTAGATTAAAAAAGATAACCAACAAAGACCTACTGTTTAGCACAGGGAACTCTGCCCAATACTCTATTAACCTAAGTGGGAAAAGAATTTGAAAAAGAATAGATACATGTATAACTGAATCACTTTGCTGTACAATTGAAACTAACACAACATGGTTAATCAACTATACTACAACATAAAATACGTTTTTTTTTTTTTTTTTTTTTTGTGGTACGCGGGCCTCCCTCTGCTGTGGCTTCTCCCGTTGCGGAGCACAGACTCGGGATGCGCGGGCTCAGCCGCCATGGCTCACGGGTCCAGCCGCTCCGCGGCATGTGGGATCTTCCCGGACCGGGGCACGAACCCGCGTCCCCTGCATCGGTGTATATTTGTAAATGTAAAAGAGAGAAAAACTAACATAGTATTGATTTATTTTAAACATTTTATCAAGAAGGCACATTAATAGCAAAAATATCCTATCAACTATTATCATCATTAATGTTTCATTAGAGGTTAACTCAAAATAAATATTAGATTAAAAAAGACAACCAACAAAGACCTACTGTTTAGCACAGGGAACTCTGCCCAATACTCTATTAACCTAAGTGGGAAAAGAATTTGAAAAAGAATAGATACATGTATATGTATAACTGAATCACTTTGCTGTACAATTGAAACTAACACAACATGGTTAATCAACTATACTACAACATAAAATACGTATTTTTAAAAAAGGAGTTCTATCATGGTAGGGGTGGAAGATAAAAAATAATATTAGAAAGATAAATATCAGCATCTATTGTAGTTTATGAAAATATTACTAGCAGGGGCAGGCCCGCATACCACAAAAATAAAAAAAAAATAAAAATAAAAAAAAAATTAAAAAAAGGAGTTCTATCATGGTAGGGGTGGAAGATAAAACATAATATTAGAAAGATAAATATCAGCATCTATTGTAGTTTATGAAAATATTACTGTATCACACTCATGCTTTTCAGTTCACTGTGGACCAGTGAAATCTTCGAAAAGGACAAG
Organism: Physeter macrocephalus; assembly: GCF_002837175.3. NCBI lineage: Eukaryota > Metazoa > Chordata > Mammalia > Artiodactyla > Physeteridae > Physeter > Physeter macrocephalus. Next base: position 26,198,869 of record NC_041218.1, read on the forward strand.
GACAACAAAAGAAATATTTTGGGGTTAATGAGTTAAATTAATTGTACAAGCCATCACAGTAAGAGTCAATTAGAATTTCATTGCTTTCACAGCCCCGTATTCTTTTCATGAGTTTATAGTTTTTGGTTCTTGCAACAGACATGAAGAATTATCATCACAGCTAAGGCTTACTATAATTCCATGAGAAATATAATTAAACTATTATGTATTAGGCTCTGATCAGTGGGAGAGATGGAAGAGAAAGATTAAATTGATATTTTATACGAATCCACTTGACAGACATAAAACTACCAATCATGAAACTATAAACAAAGATTTATACTGTTGGACTTTATTTTGGGAGCTATTTGATTCATACTTTCAAATGTATTCATTCTACTTCATTACCTCTATACTTCCATCCTGCTGCTTTGGCAATGAGCTACCTGCACAAATTAAAATCAGCTTCAGACAAAAGGTTGGCTCGTGTTTTACTTGTGTTTTCATCAGAGACAGTGTTTTTCTAAAAATTCCCAACAATTAGAGGAGCAGTCAGTGGAAGAAGGAAAGTGCACAGAATTGATGGAGGGAAGAAAATCCCATAGATATTGAACTTTAAAAATTATAAAGTTCTCATGTTTTGTCTTCATGTTATAGTTGTTTTTCTGCAATAGCTCTGTCTTCCTCTTCATGTTTCTGCTCTACTACTTTTCTGGTTTCCAAGTTTTGGTTTTTAAGAATACTATTTAAGTTTGAGTTAAACTTGTCATCCTAGAAAGAGGAAGCCTCCTATGCTATCATTTTCTTCTCCAACTCTTTCCCAGAGAAATTTATTAAACTTATCCAGATCTTGGATTGTGCTTCTTTGAGGAATTTTTTTTTGTATTTTATATATAAATAAGCTACATATGTACATAGATATAAATATTTTATATGTATGTACATATTTATTTACATTAAATGTAAATATAATTTATATTTTACTTCAAGGTATCTCAAAACCTATTTACAGTCAGATGGAATTCTTCTTTTGGAAACAGAGAAACAACTGTAGGCTCACGGGTTTATGAGATACTGCTATCCTTGCATCACACTTTTGAAGCTTCCAATTCCTAAGTACAGTTTACTTTCTATACTGGATACCTGACAACCACCCATTATGATCAAATAACATGTGGCTGCACCCAGCCATGAAGGGCTCACACATGGAAGACTGAAAGCCCAGGCAAAGAGGCCACTTTGGCTCTCTCAAAACAGTTTAAGTATCAGTCTGTTAAAAAGCTTTCTCAAGTATTACATAAAACACCACTTTCCATCATGAAGCACAGCTGCTGCCTTTGGCAGATATTCCATCAATTACCTCCCACTTAAAATGGGTCCCAGTATATTCACAGAAACATGGAACTGGGACGTGTGCATAATCTTTGACAGTATTGTAAGGTCTGAAATTGATAAAATTAACATTTCTTAGAATGAGAACTGAAATAACAGCCTTGGTATCTTCTCAAACTATAAATATTCAACTTATTAAAAAAATTCAAACCATTAAAGACAAATTTAAAAACCTGATGTATTTCTCTTTTTGACTTACTTCACTCTGTATGATAGACTCTAGGTCCATCCATCTCACTACAAATAACTCAATTTTGTTTCTTTTTATGGCTGAGTAATATTCCATTGTGTATATATGCCATATCTTCTTTATCCATTCATCTGTCGATGGACACTTAGGTTGCTTCCATGTCCTGGCTATTGTAAATAGTGCTGCAGTGAACGTGTGGTACATGACTCTTTTTGAATTACAATTCTCTCAGGGTATATGCCCAAAAGTGGGATTGCTGGGTCATATTGTAGTTCTATTTTTAGTTCTTTAAGGAACCTCCATACTGTTCTCCATAGTGGCTATATCGTAGCACTGACATATATACGCTACCACATGTAAAATAGATAGCTAGTGGGAAGCAGCTGCATCACACAGGGAGATCAACTCCGTGCTTTGTGACCATTTACAGATGTGGGATAGGGAGGGTGGAAGACACAAGAGGGAGAGGATATGGGGATATATGTATACATATAGCTGATTCACTTTGTTGTACAGAAGAAATTAACATGACATTGTAAAGCAATTATATTCCAATAAAGATGTTAAAGAAACCTGATGTATATGTACAAATATATACAGAAATCCGTAAAAAATATGATTTCTGGTCTATACAACTGGGAAGGTCAAAAAACACTCTTGAGTGACACAAGGCAGAAAAAAGTAGCAAGATCCCCATAATAATCAGTTAGCCAAGCAACTTTTTACAATTGCAACATTTCCCAGAAAAATTCTTCACAATGTGAAATCAAAAGTGTAAACATCAAAATATAAAGATAATGATATTTGTTAAGTGTGATACATTTTTATGGGACATTCATCTGCATACAAACTAACTCTTAGAGCTTCATTCTAATTTTGATCCAAAACTAAATCTAACATGTTGAACCTACAATTTGATCTACTAACTCAATATTGAATAACTTAGGAAATTTGAAATCTCCATGAAATATCTATCACTTATTATAAAACTTTTAGGCTTATAATCATTTAAAGAAAAAAACGACTTTACTCTTCTTTTTTCATGCTGATATATTTAGCTCTGTGAAAGAGAAGTTTATTAGTCTTTATCTCAACCACTGCTCCCAAGTTGTGCTGACTTAACTTGGCCATGGGCACTGCTATCCTCTAAGCCCTATATGCCTCTTGCCCACTAGTATCGATACTTCTTAGAAGAATTGTATTGGAGCTGTGGCAGACAAGTTATTTGGAATGACTGATTAGAACTTTTGCTATAGGGACAGGTATAAGTGGAGGGAAAGACCATGTCACTAATAAATATTCAAATGCCTTAAGTCATATCTGAATTAACATATAAACAGTATATATTTTTCAATGTATCTTTTTGGTTCATTTAAGATGGCTTTTAATCTTAGAGGAAATAGGTAATAAATATTTCTTAGTAATCTTTATAGACAAATGGAGGTCAGAGATGATCACGTTCAGAAAAAGTAATTAATTAAATAAGAAGAAAATTATTTTCTCATATGCTCTTCACACTATAAATGAAGAACATAAAAAATACATGCTGAGCATTAAATTGATAGGCGTTTACCAAAAATCTAAAACCAAAAAGTTATTTCATAAACGGAATTACCTGAAAATTGGGTCATGTTTAATATTATTTAATTATTATTGATTAGAAAATAATTATTTTTATGCTCATCTGTATTGGTAAGGATAAAGAATCAAGTTAATAAATATATATTGTTACCAACAATGTTCCCAGCTCTTCTAAGAAAATTTGAAGACAATAAAAAAAGAAATGATATACCCTTGCCCTTCTTACAATATGTGATGATTTATTTTCAAAAAATTAAATCTAGAAAAATGATGTCAGCAAAATGGCACAGTAAACTGCTTCTTCAAACTACCGTCCATCCACAGAAACATGGAAAACTATGCAGAAACTGCCAGAATCAAGTTTTTCAGACCTCTGGAAAGTAGTCAAAGATTTACATCATCCAAGCTAATGCTGAATCAAGAGAAGACAACTTAAAAAATGGCAGGAAAGTTTTGTGGTGTTTTTACTTGCCTTTGCCCTGCCCCCTACATGGCTCAGCAGTGGTCCTGAAGACAATGGTCTGGATTCCCAGTGTAGAACCCTGGTCCCTTGTTCTGGAAGGAGCAGAGAAGACCTTATTACAAATTAATGTGTTTATTTGTTCTAGCCTATTGGCAGGGATACCTGAAAGATTAATGCAAGGCACTCATCTCTGTCCCATCTAACTAGGAATTTACTCACTTTTATAAAGTGGCAGACATTACTTTAAAAAAATTTTAAGGTAAATGAAAAACTCACAGCCCCCCTGGGGCAAAAGATTATGCTTAAGACATACAGCAGACCATCTAAAGCCTAGGAGGAAAATCTGGATGGAGAACTTCTTTGGAAAATAAGGGCATTCAAAATGACCCATATATTCTGAGTAATTTAGAAGACCTGTGCATGCCCAGGGAAGTACACATGCTTAGAAAATACCTGAGAAAATCCTAAGCTTTCACCTCTGGCTGATCTATAGCCTCAGTGCAAGTAGGAAGTGAAGGCTAAGCAGAATTCTAAACAGTCGACCTAAGTGTTAAAGGACTGCCCCAACACAAAGCCATTGTGCAAAGACTGGGAGAGTGTTTGAGTATTTTTTGGTTTTGTTTTTTGTTTTTTGTGTGTTTGTTTGTTTATATCTCCTGGCATTCATGGAAATCTCTGTAAAAACTCCAGCTTACACAAGCTAAAAACACATAGACTTCATTGACCACACATGATAAAGAATACAGTCTTTTCTGGGGGTGGGGGGATGGGACAATTTGGAATAGTTATTAAATATACAAATGACTTCAGCCTTAAACAATCAAAAACAGCAAATCCTAGGAAAAGGGTAGACTATTATTCCAGAGTTACCATATATCCACTTTGCAACAATAACAACAAAAACAACCACAGGGTATACACATGAAAAGCAAAGTATGACCTAGGTTCACAGGAGAAAACAAATTGACAGAAACTATCCCTGAGGAAGCCTGAACACTGTAATTACTAAACAAAGTCTTAAATATACACAAAAAGCTAAAGGATACCATATATAAAGAACAAAAGGTAGCAAGGAAAATAATGTGAGAACATCATAAAGAGATAAAAATTATAAAAGAGGGGCTTCCCTGGTGGCACAGTGGTTGCGCGTCCGCCTGCCGATGCAAGAAGAACTAAATAGAAATTTTGAAGATGAAAATAATAACTGAAAGTTTCTCTTTAGAAGATTCAACAGTAGATTTTAGCAGGCAGAAGAAAGAATCAGTAATTTTAAGAATGGGACAACTGAAATTATTGAATCTGGAGAGCAGAAAGAAAAAAAGGATGAAGAAAAATGAACAAACCCAGGGGAACTGTGGGACATTATTAAACCAATCAACATATGCATTATGGAGTCCCAGAAGGAAAAGAGAGAAAATGGCAGAAAGAATATTTAAAGAAATAGTGCCAGAAAACTTTCCAAATTTGATGCAATTCATGAATCTACACTTCCAAGAAGCTCAATAAACTCTGACTGGAACATATTCAAAGAGATTACCAGGAAGACACATTATAATTAAACTGTAGAAAGCCAAGGAAAAAAGTCTTGAAAGTAGCAAGTGAGAAGTAATACATCATGTAGAAGGGATCCTCAGGAAGGTTAACAGCTGATTTCTTGTTAGAAACCATGGAGAATGAAAGGCGGTGGGATGACATATTTTAAACGCTGAAAGCAAAAATAACTGACAACGAAGAATTCTATGTCTGGAAAGAATGTCCTACAAAAATCAAGAATAAATTAAGATATTTTCAGATAAACAAACTCTGGAAGAGTTTGAAAATAAAATGCTAAAAGTAGTATCTTAGGTTGAAATGAAAGAACACTAGACAGTAACTAGGAGCCAAATGAAGACATAAAAATCTCTAGTAAAGATAACTACACAGGTATATGCAAAACCCAGTATTATTGTATTTTGGCTGTTAACTCTAATTTATATTTCCTACATGATTTAAAAAACAAATGCATGAAAATAATGGTAAATATGTTATTAGGCATACAGTCTATACAGATATAATCTGTGACAACAGCATAAGGAGGGTACATATCTGTGTAGGAGCAGAGTGGCTTTTACCCTAATATCAGGAACAAGAGAATGATGCCCACTTTTACCACTGCTATTCAATATTATACGGGAAGTTCTATCTAGAATGGTTAGAAAATAAAGGCAAATAAAAGACATGCAATTTGGAAAGGAATCAGTAAAACTGTCTCTAACCACAGAACACATGATTGTCTACATAGAAAGTCCCAAGGATCCACAAAGATACTAGAGCTAATAAACAAATTCAGCAAAGTTGCAGGGTACAAGATCAACACACAAAAATCACTTGTGTTTCTATATATCAGCAATGGATAATCCAAAGGGAAATTAAGAAAACAATTCAATTTATAATAAATCCAAAGAATAAAATATTTACAAATAAATTTACAAGTAGGTGAAAGACTGGTACAATGAAAACCACAAAATTTTACTGAAAGAAATTAAAGAAAAACTAAATAAAAGGAAAGCCATTCTCTGTTCATGGACTGCAAGACTTAATATTGTTAAGATAACAATACTACCCAAAGTGATCTAAAATTAATTAAAAACTGATCAAAGACCTCAGTACAAGAATTGAATCCATAAAACTTTCAGAAGAAAATATTGGGGTAAGTCTTCATGATCTTGGGTTTGACAATGGATTCTTAGATATGACACCAAAGGCATGAGCGACAAAAGACAAAATAGACACATTAGACTTAATCAAAATTTAAAAACTTTGTGGGCCAAATGACATTAACAAGAAAGCCAAAGGACAATCTACAGAATAAGAGAAAATATCATCAATTCATCTATCTGCTAAGGGACAAATATATTTGACAAAAAAACTCAGAGAATTTAGAACTCAACAAAAAGACAAACTATCTAATTAAAAAATGGGCAAAGTACATTAATAGCCATTTTTCCAAAGAAAATATACAAATGACCAACAATTACCTGAAAGGACCCTCAACATCATTAGTCATTAGGGAAATGCAAATCAAAACCACAATGAGGTATCACTTCAGACTCACTAGCATGTGATAATTGTAAAAATAGAAAATGACAACTGTTGATGAGTATGTGGAGAAAGTGGAGCCCTTGAACATTGCTGGTGGGAGTGTAAGATGGTTCAGCCGCTTTGGAAAACAGTTCTAAGTTATACATAGAACTACCACTTCACCCTGTAATTCCTAGATAAATAAACAAAATAACTGAAAACAGGTACTCAAACAAGTAAATGTACATGCATGTTCATAGCAGTCTTGTTCCCAATAGCCAAAAGGTGGAAACAGCCCAGTGTCCATAAACAGCTGAATTGATAAACACTATGTGGTATACAAGTACAACTGAATATAATTCAGCCACGAAAAAGACTAAAATTCTGATATATTCTACTATGTGGATGAATCTTGAAAATATTTTACAAAGTGAAGGAAGTTAGACACAAAAAGTCACATGTGGCATGATTCTATTTATATGAACTATCCAGACTGGAAAAATCCACACAGATAGAACACATTTGGTGGTTGGCAGGGGCTGGAGAGAGGGGAGAATTTGGAGAAATTACATAATGGTTAAGGGATTTTCCTTTGGAGTGATGGAAATGTTTTGGAACCAGACAGAGGTGGTGGTTGCACAACATTGTGACTATACTAACTACCACTAATTGTCCGTTTTAAAGGGGTTAATTTTATGTTATATGAATTTCAAGTCAACAAATTCTTTCAAAAATTAAACTGTAAGAGGGATTAAATAAATGTTTGCCTTCATATAATATTTTAATTCAGAAATAGGAAAACTACAGCTCTTGTGCCAAATCAAGCTTACCAACTGTTTTTGTACAGCCTTTAAGCTAAAATGGTTTTCATATTTTTAAATGTTTGAAAAAAATAATACAAAATTTCATTAAAAATACTAGTCTGATTTCAACTTAATTAAACTTGGAGAACCTTTTCTACTGTCTATTCTTTGGGTACTGAAAAAAGATGAAAACAACCTTCCCTTTTTATATGACTCTGTTGCTGCCATCTTCTGAAAAAAATGATGTATTAATTGGACCCAACTGAGGTAACATGGTCTAGTGCAAAGATTAAAGAAAGTAATTGGAGACCTGGGTTCTAATTATAGCTCTAACACATATTAGGAGTGTGAAATTTAACAACATACCCTATTTAATCCTCAGTTTTTCATCTGTAAAAGGAAATATTAGCAATATTTCAAGGCTTCTGTGAAAGGTAAAGATAAGTTATGAAGAATTCATGTCACATAGTAGACATACAATACAATGATAATTTTCAGTCATGAAGAGACAGATAATTTTTTCTCTTCTAGATTTTAAAAACAATTTCCTAAGTAGCTTCTCAGATTGATAGATATATTGGCATACTAATTATTACTTTTTTTTGCAAAAATAGACTGTATTTTTAGAGCAGTTTTAGGTTCACATCAAAATTGAATGTACAGAGTTCCCATATGCCCCCTGCCCCTACATATAACAATTCCTCTTTTAATATCATAATCAAATATTTTATTAATTAGAGAACAATTAATGATAGCTTTCTTTCATGATATAGGCCCCTGTTCTTTCTCTAGCACTCTTCATCTCAATATTGCTTTTCAACTAGTGATTCTAGAATGAGGGTGAGAATCCCTATCCTGTGAGTAAGACTTTAGGACTCAATACTATTTCCTCTGGCTCTAAAGATCATTGTAGTGTGGGAATTCATTGGCTCACGTGTTGGCTCCTTAATCAGCAACAAGGCAAACCAGCTGTGTTTTAATCCCCTTGTGCACAGGTTTGCAGAGGTTTGAGTGGGAAGGTAAAGAAAACTTGGATTCTTTTGTTTAGACTTTACCTGAGCCTCTTGCTTGTGAAATCTGTAGTTACTAATCACTGAGGTCTTAGTCCTTTGGTAAGTGATTAACAACCTTTCCTAGAAGACTACTGGACTTGTTAAAATTTTGATGTCATATTGATCTTGTCATAACCATCTATTTCTCTAGATTGATCCACTCTCTGTATCTTATATCATGCTTTGTTGGCAAGATTTGACTCATTCTTTCTCCTGGTCATCTCTACCCACCTATGTGTCATAGGGAGACATCATCAACATCATCATCTAAACTTATAATGTCTAATATTTAATGAGTACAAAGAGTAAGATGGACATTATAATGAGTGCCTTTTATACATTATATAATTTAATCCTCAAAACCTTATGAAGTACATAATATTATTAGCACCATTTTACAGACGAGTAAAGCGAGAATTTGACGCACAAAAATAACAGCTAATACTCTTTAATGTTTACAGCCATGGTGAAAATAACTTTCTCTTGATCCAAAGATAAATGTAAAAATTTGGATAAGTAATATTAATAGTAACTTAATAATAATAAACTCATACAAGAACCAAACTAGGAGATCCCTACTCTATTTGCAGTGCCAAAGACTCTCATATTGCTTACCTCAATTGGTTAGTTTTTAATTTGTTTCTTTTTCCTTTCCATTTCTCCACATATATCCCTCCATATGCAATTCAACTTATTTTTCTCATCTCATCCTCCCACCACCATTTAATCATTGATCTCTCCTGACAAAGTATGTATTGAATCCATGCTAAAAAATAGTTGATGGGCAGGGAGGGTAGGAATATTTGTTAAATCCAGTTTGATTTGAAAATGAACAGGTGACCTAAATAATTTACATCAATCTAAGTGGAAAAATTTTTTTTTTTCTTGAATAATTGTAGCTGTTTTACCTGGTTGTAGCTCTTGATTGACTTTACTACATTGCATTGGGTAGAGAGGAAGTTCAACTCTTCTGGGTAGACTGTTTGTTTTACATTAATCTAGTTCAGAATTTCTCAACCTTGGCACTATTGATATTTTGGGCTGTTTAATTCTTTGCTTTTTGTCAGGGAGAGGCTGTCCTGTGCACTGTAGACTGTTTATTAGCAGTACTCCTGGCCTCCTAGATTCCACTAGAGGAATTAGATTCCATTAACATTCTCACTCTGTTATGACACCCCAAAGTATCTCAAGGCATTGCTAAATGTCCTTGATGGGGGAAGTAGGGTTAGATAGCCCCAGTTGAGAGCCACTGGTCTAATCTATTGTTCGGTGTGTCTAGTTGATTCCCAGTAACCACCTTTAACAAATTTTGAATTTATGGTTGAATCTGGTAAATTTCATCTTTTACAAAGTTTGCAGATAATTTGTGGCATGGTCATGACATTTTTTTTTTCTGATTTTTATTTGTGAATCTTTTCTATTGTATTTTATTTTATTTTTACTTTTGATTTCTAATATCTGGTAGTTATTTTCTGCTCCATCCTGAAAATAGACTTATTCCAGTTATATCAAATATGAGAAATGAAAGACTACTGCCTTCTTCTGTTGCAAAAATAACTCATTCTACTGAGGAGGATTTTGAAATCCAAAAAGATTAGTCAATTTGTTTAAGGATTGGTAACTAACTTGAAGCTAGCCCAACAAAAACCTCTCCATCCAAATGCTATGAATGAAAACATTTTATTCAATGTTGAGACTCTGGACTCCTGTTACTTTGAGTTGATATTTTAAAATATCCATTGAATTACTCACTTATAAACCTCTTTTACTTGATAACTTGACTTTTCAAAATCAGTAACCAATTCAAATATTTCCAATGTCTAACTAAGACAAATCAAATATTTCTTATTAATCAGAAAAATCATGGTATCTGAAATAAACATAGTGTGATTCCATAGCCTATTTTCTGTTGTATAAATAACACAATGCAATTTCAAATTAAATCATGTATACAACTATATTTTTATAATTTCTTCATTTGGAAAGAGACTATAATAATTAAAACTAAATCACAAGTAATTGAACATGATGACTTGTTAATGACCTCATCTTATGTCATTAATCATTTTGTGTATAAAATACAAACCCCAAATCATTAAGTTATGCATGGAAGCTTTACCTTTTGTTTTAAACTTTATTTTCAGAGTCACATCAAAACAGGTATCAGGAGACTTCCCTGGTGGCGCAGTGATTAAGAATCCGCCTGCCAATGCAGGGGACACGGGTTCGAGCCCTGGTCCGGGAAGATCCCACATGCCACGGAGCAACTGAGTCCGTGCGCCACAACTACTGAGCCTGCGCTCTAGAGCCCACAAGCCACAACTACTGAGCCCGTGTGCCACAACTACTGAAGCCTGCATGCCTAGAGCCCGTGCTCCGCAACAAGAGAAGCCACCACGATGAGAAGCCCACGCACCGCAACAAAGAGTAGTCCCCGCTCGCTGCAACTAGAGAAAACCCGCGTGCAGCAACAAAGACCCTATGCAGCCAAAAATAAATAAATAAATAATAAAATTTTTTTAAAAAACAACAGGTATCAGTACTTGCACTGCATTCATATATTTAGATTTCAGGCTTCCCTCAAAGTGAGTCACTTAAAATATAAGCCAGGTCACTGACATAGAGATAAAAATCTCTGATAAATGAAACAAAAAGATATGCCTTGAAAAATAGTATAATCTCCTAATCTCTATGCCACAGTAATCCCGTGTGGTCTGCGATCATTGGCAATTATTGCATTTTTACCCTTGTAGAAATGGGACTGAAAACCTCTAATTTGAGACAATGTGAACTGAATACCAAACAACTCCTGTATGCTATTTGAGCTTAACTGGTTTTGAAAGATATATAATTATTTAACATTTAAAACTGTCTTATGCTCTTTCTTTTCAATGGCAGCGATATATTTTCCCATATGTGTCTTCATGGAAGATGATAACTATATAAATCAATATAGGTATTAAAATCAGCATTTATAAAGGGCTTACCATGTGTCAAAACTGTATGAGTGACTTTAATCCTTCCTCAGTTATTCAACAGTGAGGAGCCTATAAGTACGACCATTTTGCAGAAGAAGACACTGAGTCTTAGGGCCCAAAACGACTTATAAAAGCTCACAAAGACCAGTAAGGGGTAGAGCTGGGATTCATGTTTCATTTCTTCTTTCTGGTACACTACACTGAAACACTTCCTTGTATATGTCAATAGTTAAACAGAATAAAAAGTCTTCACAGCAAGGGACATTTGAGAAAGGTCTTAAAAGATAAGTATGCTTCTTCTCAGACTAAAATTGGTTTAAGGTTATTTGAAGAAGGAATAACAAAGAGAAAAGTAACTTGGTGTACTTGATTAGGGCATATTTAAGGGATGACAAATTGTCAAATAATTCAGGAAAGCAGGAGTGCAAAGAAATTGAGTACAAACCTTTGGAAAGTGAAGAAACAAAATCTTCCTTTCTCCCCACAAAAGATAAAACTCTGCATGCAGGTTATGTTAAGATTGTTTAGAGACAGACGGGAGGCAGGGAAATAATTATTTTCAGCAGCAGCATAAGTAATTTTCATGATTCCATTTGAGGAACTATTCAGTTGAAAAGCAGCCTAGTACTCGAAGAGCAACGACAGCAGGTTAGGTACATCCATCATTAGCAGAGAAGTGACTGAATTCCCAAAGGGACTTTCAGGCTATATTGCTAAATGAAACATGTGGCTAATTTAAATTAGAATTATTTATGCACCTCCAGTTTGTGACAGGTATTTTGACATAAAGTTTGAAGAAGAGACTTGAGGTGATGGCTTCAAAAACTAGGAGGGATAATGGAAGACTCTAATACAGTTTCCTGCAAGTAATGAACACATGGAACAAATTAATGGTATCTGGAGACATTACAGAAAGTATTGCAGGGCTTCCCTGGTGGCGCTGTGGTTGAGGGTCCGCTTGCCAATGTAGGGGACACGGGTTCGAGCCCTGGTCGGGGAAGACCCCACATGCCATGGAGCAACTAAGCCCATGCGCTACAGCTGCTGAGCCTGTGCTCTAGAGCCTGTGGGCCACAAATACTGAGCCTGTGTGCTACAACTACTGAAGCCCGTGCGCCTGGAGCCTGTGCTTCACAGCAAAGAGAAGCCACCGCGATGAGAGGCCTGCGCACTGCAACGAAGAGTAGCCCCCACTCGCCACAACTAGAGAAAGCCCACGCACAAGCAATGAAGCCAAAAATAAATAAATTAAATTTAAAAAAATTAAAGAAAGCATTGCAAATAAGTTATAAATGAACATCTGAAAATGGGGAGAGAGTTTTCTAATTGATAGTGCCATGTCAAATTTCGGCTTAGAAACAAGTAGAATGGGAGCAGAGTTGGAAAATAACTGAGAAAATAGTAACAATAATAACAAAATGTGGAACTCGGGGAAACTCAAGAGCAGATAAGACTTTAGGATGGCACCCGTTACCCCTTTCTGACAAACAAGAAAAGAAAAATCAGTAGTGTAGGCTTGGTTTCAGAGTAGTTTGAACTATCTGATTTAGTGTCTTGAAAATAATCCACAGAGGTCAGGACTGTCAAAGCACTAAAAAAAAAAAAAATCTAGAACTTTGAACAGTCATACTTTCTATTTACTAGTTTCGTCTTCTTGACCAGAGAGGAAGCATGAAGGACAGGAACAAAATTGTCAAAACTGGTAGTGATTGGAAGTATCATAAAAGTCAAAATTCACTTTTTAAAAACTTGTTTGTGGACTTCCCTAGGGGCGCAACGGTTAAGAATCCGCCTGCCATTGCAGGGCACACGGGTTCGATTCCCTGGTCCGGGAAGATCCCACATGCTGCAGAGCAACTAACTACTGAGTCTGCGTGCCACAACTACCGAAGCCTGCGTGCCTAGAGCCCGTGCTCCGCAACGAGAAGCCACCTCAGTGAGAAGCCCGTGCACCGCTACGAAGAGTAGCCCCCGCTTGCTGCAACTAGAGAAAGCCCGCGCGCAGCAACGAAGACCCAACATAACCTAAAATAAAGTAAATAATTTTTTTAAAAAGATTTAAAAAATAAAGTAAAATCCCACAAGCCACGTGGCACAGCCAAAAATATTTTTAATTAAAAAATAAAATAAAATAAAAACTTGTTTATTCACCAGATAGCCATATATAATTATGGCTTCTCACCTGGCAAATCACCCGTTTTTGGACAATAGGCATATTTTGATCTATTTCTATTTTTCTATTATTTCTATTTTTTATTATTTCAACTAAACTACTCTTTTTGACTCCTTTTCACATAACTTTTATAAAAGACATAATATTAAATAAAAGCAGCTAAACAAAAATATTTAAGAAGGGAAGAAACTTAACTTCTTCTACCTGGATGTTAAAAGCAAATGGGAGGATAAATAGAGAGGTATTTTAAAATCAAACGTTAAAAGTTGTGAAGTTATTTGAACAATTAAGTGCAGCCTTCCTTTAGACACATAGTTTAACTTCATAAGACTATGATGATATTATAAATAAAACATTAGTGCTATCACCCTAAGAATTGTAAATATGTCAAGTTGCATTTTCTATGTCTTTATTTTTCAACAGAGGAATTACTCAGTTTGGGGACATTTTCTCCTAGCTACTATTTTTGTGGAGTTCCTTCAAGGCAACCTTTTCACAATATTATATCAAACACGTGTTTTCATTTAAATAGCACATATAGCATGAAGTTAAGAGTGATTAGGCCACTGTCCAGGTTCTCTAAGTGATTTGCTCTATTCCCCAATCAGGGTAGAAGGAAACACAGGACTCTGTGAAGCAAATATTAGAAACCAATAGGGATATAGCTGAAATGTGCCTTAGGCAACATATAATGAATGATAGGAACGTTTTTGTTTGTTTATTTCTATTCAATTTTTGCAAATATAATTTTTAAACATAAGAAAACCAGACTTTAATAGGAACTGAAGTAATCGTAGCTATCATGATACTCGATCCCTCACATGACTTATTTTGAAATATATCGAGAACAACATACAATCCGCCTGAGAAAAAGATCAGGCACAATATCAGTGCAAGCACACAAGAAAACATAAATTTTTACATCTTTGCTATTTTGAACTTATATTAACTTTACCATAAAATCAATTTTTATGTTTTTCTTAAGATTCAACATCACTTAATGGAAAAGAGGTCAATATTTACCGAATATACATACTATTTATAATCATTTGATCACTGTTAGAACAATTGTAATTGCCGATATTTTTGCAAATTTTAAAGTGTAATTTAATACATTGTTGCTATTGCACATATGTACAGACATACATACATACAAAACTTCCCTAGCTCAGTCTGCTTGAGGCTTGGAAATTGCAACACTGCAAAAGCAATAAGTATACCTACCACTAGATTTTATTATCATCTCCACTTAAAGGAACCAGGGCTCCTCCATCCTGGGTTGGCACAGGAGAAGACCAAAATGTGCCTGGAGCTCTACTTGTTCCAAAAAGCAAGGAAGCACACATCAGTGAGAGAGACTTGTCCAAAATGTGCCAGGAGATGGCCTCCCCTTCTGGTTGAGATGTAGTAATGGGGGCTGGATTTACTCTCCCACCTGAAATGACTAATAAATGAACAATATAATATATGAAGCAATAGTTTACAAGACATTGGGCATCAGACAACAGAGGACAGTGATCCCTGAAACACGGAAAACAAAGAAGGTGAACACTATGATTGCCCCTACTTAGAGCCTGGGCAGAGATTCAAGGTCATGGTGCAGAGAGGGGGAACTCAGGCAGAGCCCCTGGAATCCTTCAGGTGATGAGATGGAGCTCTGCAACTTGGGAGATCCAAGTGTCTGTAGTTCACAGGACAGAGTACTAAAAGCCAAAGAGCTGTGGAAGAGAGAAATCTGGAGATCTGAAGGTCCTGCCAATTATTTAGCTAAGTGCTAAGTGAGGAGACTACCTGAGGCTAGAACAGAAACACACACAAGGATTTGTACTGGAAAAAAAGGAGGGAGAGAAAAGGAACAAAAAATAAATAAATAAAAGAGCCCCAGTGAGCTGGGGGACAACATGAAGCAGCCTGATACATAAGTAATTGCAATCCTGAAGACGAGGTGGCAGAGCAGCAGAGAAATATTTGAAGAAATAAAGTGCTGAATTTTTTTTTCTGATTTTTCTGAAAATAATGAACTCACAGATCCTAGAAACTTATCAAAACCCAAGCACAATAAGCATAAAGAAAACACATCAAGGCACAGTATAACTGCTGAAGACCAGTGATAAAGATAAAATCTTAAAAGCAGCCAGAGGAAAAAAAGAGTCACATTGTTAGGGAGAGACAGAGATAAGGATAATACCAGGCTTCTCAGTGGAAGTAATAGGTTAAGAAGATAACTAAACAATATATTTAAAGTAGATTCATTAAAACCTGTCAACCTAGAATTCCATACCAAGTCAAAAAAAATAACCTCTCAAAAATGAAGACAAAATAAAGACTTGTTCAAAACTACAAAAGCTGAAAGAACGAATCCCCACAGATTCACATTCTAGAAATGCTAAAGGAAGTCCTTCAGTCAGAAGGAAAATGACACCAGATAGAAATCTGGATAAACACAAAGAAATAAAGACATTGGAAATGGTAATTCTATGGGATTTATTATTTATTACTATTATTATTATTATACTAGACTACTGTTTCAGGGGACCCCAGGAAACATCCTCAGTCTTGATGATTTGTTACAAGTATCCACAGGACTCTGGAGAGTTGCTATACTTATGGCTAGACTTACCTACAGCAAATGATACAGTTTAAAATCAGCAAAGAGGGACTTCCTTGGTGGCACAGTGGTTAAGAATCCGCCTGCCAGTGCAAGGGACACGGGTTCGAGCCCTGATCCAGGAAGATCCCACATGTCGCAGAGCAACTAAGCCCGTGCGCCACAACTACTGAGCCTGCGAGCCACAGCTACTGAAGCCCGCACGCCCTAGAGCCCGTGCTGCACAACAAGAGAAGCCACCGCAATGAGAAGCCCATGCACCACAACAGAGTAGCCCCCACTTGCCACAACTAGAGAAAGCCTGCGTGCACAATGAAGACCCAATGCAGCCAAAGATCAATCAATCAATCAATCAATCAATTAAATCAGCAAAGTGAAAATGTTAATGGGTGAGGTCCAGGAGAAACCAGGTGTAAGCTTCCAGAGGAGCTGTATGGATATGCTTAATTCTTCCAACAACAGTGTGTGTCAACATTTGTGAAATGTTATCAATCAGGGAAGGTCACCTGAGCCGTGACATCCAGGGTTTTAATTGGTGGTCAATCGTGTAAGGCATTGACTGAGCCACCACTTTTTACAATCAGACATAGCCTACTGTTTCAGATTTCTGTACCAATATGAACTTCTTTCAGGTAGGCTTATGAATGGGGAGCTAGTAATATGTCCATATGTAAAATACACATCTCCCAAAATCCAAACAACCCAGCCAAGTGCTTTGCCTCTTGCTTATTTTCAAGAGTAGGCAACAATAGCAGTTTATTTTTAGTTGCCTGTGGAATGTTACAGGTGGTCCTGCCCAGGAGCTGGCCTCTATTAGTCATGTGTGTCACTACTGCATTTAGTCAGCCTAGCTTATTCTTCAGTTTCTGATACTAACAATCATGCTATCATCAACTTAGTGTAATTTCATACTCAGAATTCTGCATCAAGTTCAAAACCCTTCTACTCAGATAATGACAGGAAGCTGGTGAATTCAAATAACCTGTGAATACAGTAAATGCAAATTGAGATCATTCACACCTGAAGGCAAACTGTTGTTGGCTCCTTTCCAAGATTGAGAAAGAAAAGCATTTGCAAATTCAATCACTGCGTACCATTCTCCCTTAGCTTGATGTATATCTTGCACTGTTGAAACCATATCAAGGACTGCTGATGTTATACGTGGTGGTATTTTATTAAAGTCTTGGTAATCTACTGTTGGCCTCCATCAACCATTTTTGTCACGGGCCACTCAGGGCTTTTGTACATATATTGATATCAGCACTCCAACTTCTGATATGCCATTAATTAAAGTGATGTTTTAGTTTTCTAGAGCTGTCGTTAAAACAGTACTACAAATTGGGTAGCTTAAGACAACGTACTTTTCTTTTTTTGTCTCACTGCTCTGCAAGCTCCAAGTCCAAATTTAAGGTATTGAATCTGAGTTTGCTCAAGCCTCCTGATCCAGCTGCCAATTTGCAGGACATACAGATGACAGAGGAACACACTGAACTGTACCATGAGAGTGCAGCCGGCAATATTCAGATTGTGGGGAACTCTACAAGTTAGTGGCTTGGATTAATTAACAGATAAAAGGTAGTGAACAAGGTTGGATGGAGAGAGAGATGTACATTTGTGGATTTTTGTTGTTTTTGTTTGTTCTATTTTTTAATTCTTTGTAGTGTTTTTTTTAAGATATGTCTTTTATGATTTTTAAAAAGCTGAAATATGCTGTTGGTGAATACAGAAGTTTTGGCGTATTCTCTGATTTTTCTTGATGTTTAAAATGTTGATAGTCACTTAAAAAGTAAAACAGAGACGTGACTACAGAAAGTGTGCAGACTAACAGGACTATGGGCTATCCATCACTACAGTTGGAGTAATCTTGAATATTCTGGAAAATTAGTGCCAATTCAGTACTTTATTCACCGAAAATGGCAGGTAAGAAGTATGCTTTTTAAGTCAATAATGCTGATAAATACAATTTAGAGATAGAGGATTCTATAAATTGAGAAAATTGTTAAGAATTCCCTCTTTCTCATTATTGTCAAGGTAAGCCCGAAGAAAGTTAGCTATTTAATGCTAATGAATTATTTACTTGTCAGGTACAATACAAAAGGCAGATGTTGACTCCTGAACCATTCCATCTGTCTGCTGATCTCTTTTTGTGTCTTGGAATGGTTGCCTGATCTGGGTACCATATGCCCTCAGCCTTTCCTATAGCAACGAAGCCACATGATTGAGATTTGTAACTGATGTGAATCCCTATTACAACTTCATGGTAAGAAACATAACCTCAAAAACAGGTGAAATAGTCATGTGATATATTCTTTCATTAGCTCATCAAGGGATTAGACGTGAAAAGGATAATGCTTTGGAAGGAAAAAAGATATGTAAGTTCTTAAAGTGAGAAATTTAAAAACAAATAAACAAACAAAAAACCCAAAAAAGCTTCCCAACCGATTTTAATGTCACTGCAGTAACTAATGTGATTCCTTTAGAATCAAGCCACTCTCTACACCCAGGAGCTCTCTTTAGACAAATGGACCCCTGGATGCTTGTCGTACTTTGCATTTGGCTGTCCTCCATCAGTGCTCAGATAAAACAGGCTCTCTTTAAAATGTCAGCATTAAGTTGGCTGTAACTGAAATAATTAGTTTTTACTGTTTTTCATCTTTGACCATTACTTTAGAAGAATTAAATTCTTATTTTATACAGCTTGTGCCTTATTCTTTGGAATAAGAAATTTCCAGGTGAACTCATGAAATTTGATATTCTAAAGTTATCTTCCAGTTCTTCTTGACAATGATGAACAATGAAAAAGAAAAACTTGATGTTCATAAATGATATTGAACCTAAGATTTGGAGAGTTGCAGAGACATGTTTTGATTTAAAAATTGAGCAGAACATGTCAGATGAGAGAAAATGAGACTATACACATGCCAAAATGTCATTTTCATAAAATACCTGTTTGAAAGATACTTCATTTTAAGCAGAAGATTAAATAAGGCTATAAAGAAATAAGTAGGGCCACTTTAAAACACTCAAGATTTTCCTTTGTGTGGATTTACATTGTAGATTCCAAAGGTTAATATCACTCCTGTGCCAGAAAAACTAGGTGTTTGTAAAGGCAGAAAATAGATCGATAAAATGCATCATCAAAAATATCACCATGTTTATCATATAGATTCAACGGGTTCGAGCCCTGATCCAGGAAGATCCCACATGTCGCAGAGCAACTAAGCCCGTGCGCCACAACTACTGAGCCTGCGAGCCACAGCTACTGAAGCCCGCACGCCCTAGAGCCCGTGCTGCACAACAAGAGAAGCCACCGCAATGAGAAGCCCATGCACCACAACAGAGTAGCCCCCACTTGCCACAACTAGAGAAAGCCTGCGTGCACAATGAAGACCCAATGCAGCCAAAGATCAATCAATCAATCAATCAATCAATCAATTAAATCAGCAAAGTGAAAATGTTAATGGGTGAGGTCCAGGAGAAACCAGGTGTAAGCTTCCAGAGGAGCTGTATGGATATGCTTAATTCTTCCAACAACAGTGTGTGTCAACATTTGTGAAATGTTATCAATCAGGGAAGGTCACCTGAGCCGTGACATCCAGGGTTTTAATTGGTGGTCAATCGTGTAAGGCATTGACTGAGCCACCACTTTTTACAATCAGACATAGCCTACTGTTTCAGATTTCTGTACCAATATGAACTTCTTTCAGGTAGGCTTATGAATGGGGAGCTAGTAATATGTCCATATGTAAAATACACATCTCCCAAAATCCAAACAACCCAGCCAAGTGCTTTGCCTCTTGCTTATTTTCAAGAGTAGGCAACAATAGCAGTTTATTTTTAGTTGCCTGTGGAATGTTACAGGTGGTCCTGCCCAGGAGCTGGCCTCTATTAGTCATGTGTGTCACTACTGCATTTAGTCAGCCTAGCTTATTCTTCAGTTTCTGATACTAACAATCATGCTATCATCAACTTAGTGTAATTTCATACTCAGAATTCTGCATCAAGTTCAAAACCCTTCTACTCAGATAATGACAGGAAGCTGGTGAATTCAAATAACCTGTGAATACAGTAAATGCAAATTGAGATCATTCACACCTGAAGGCAAACTGTTGTTGGCTCCTTTCCAAGATTGAGAAAGAAAAGCATTTGCAAATTCAATCACTGCGTACCATTCTCCCTTAGCTTGATGTATATCTTGCACTGTTGAAACCATATCAAGGACTGCTGATGTTATACGTGGTGGTATTTTATTAAAGTCTTGGTAATCTACTGTTGGCCTCCATCAACCATTTTTGTCACGGGCCACTCAGGGCTTTTGTACATATATTGATATCAGCACTCCAACTTCTGATATGCCATTAATTAAAGTGATGTTTTAGTTTTCTAGAGCTGTCGTTAAAACAGTACTACAAATTGGGTAGCTTAAGACAACGTACTTTTCTTTTTTTGTCTCACTGCTCTGCAAGCTCCAAGTCCAAATTTAAGGTATTGAATCTGAGTTTGCTTAAGCCTCCTGATCCAGCTGCCAATTTGCAGGACATACAGATGACAGAGGAACACACTGAACTGTACCATGAGAGTGCAGCCGGCAATATTCAGATTGTGGGGAACTCTACAAGTTAGTGGCTTGGATTAATTAACAGATAAAAGGTAGTGAACAAGGTTGGATGGAGAGAGAGATGTACATTTGTGGATTTTTGTTGTTTTTGTTTGTTCTATTTTTTAATTCTTTGTAGTGTTTTTTTTAAGATATGTCTTTTATGATTTTTAAAAAGCTGAAATATGCTGTTGGTGAATACAGAAGTTTTGGCGTATTCTCTGATTTTTCTTGATGTTTAAAATGTTGATAGTCACTTAAAAAGTAAAACAGAGACGTGACTACAGAAAGTGTGCAGACTAATAGGACTATGGGCTATCCATCACTACAGTTGGAGTAATCTTGAATATTCTGGAAAATTAGTGCCAATTCAGTACTTTATTCACCGAAAATGGCAGGTAAGAAGTATGCTTTTTAAGTCAATAATGCTGATAAATACAATTTAGAGATAGAGGATTCTATAAATTGAGAAAATTGTTAAGAATTCCCTCTTTCTCATTATTGTCAAGGTAAGCCCGAAGAAAGTTAGCTATTTAATGCTAATGAATTATTTACTTGTCAGGTACAATACAAAAGGCAAATGTTGACTCCTGAACCATTCCATCTGTCTGCTGATCTCTTTTTGTGTCTTGGAATGGTTGCCTGATCTGGGTACCATATGCCCTCAGCCTTTCCTATAGCAACGAAGCCACATGATTGAGATTTGTAACTGATGTGAATCCCTATTACAACTTCATGGTAAGAAACATAACCTCAAAAACAGGTGAAATAGTCATGTGATATATTCTTTCATTAGCTCATCAAGGGATTAGACGTGAAAAGGATAATGCTTTGGAAGGAAAAAAGATATGTAAGTTCTTAAAGTGAGAAATTTAAAAACAAATAAACAAACAAAAAACCCAAAAAAGCTTCCCAACCGATTTTAATGTCACTGCAGTAACTAATGTGATTCCTTTAGAATCAAGCCACTCTCTACACCCAGGAGCTCTCTTTAGACAAATGGACCCCTGGATGCTTGTCGTACTTTGCATTTGGCTGTCCTCCATCAGTGCTCAGATAAAACAGGCTCTCTTTAAAATGTCAGCATTAAGTTGGCTGTAACTGAAATAATTAGTTTTTACTGTTTTTCATCTTTGACCATTACTTTAGAAGAATTAAATTCTTATTTTATACAGCTTGTGCCTTATTCTTTGGAATAAGAAATTTCCAGGTGAACTCATGAAATTTGATATTCTAAAGTTATCTTCCAGTTCTTCTTGACAATGATGAACAATGAAAAAGAAAAACTTGATGTTCATAAATGATATTGAACCTAAGATTTGGAGAGTTGCAGAGACATGTTTTGATTTAAAAATTGAGCAGAACATGTCAGATGAGAGAAAACGAGACTATACACATGCCAAAATGTCATTTTCATAAAATACCTGTTTGAAAGATACTTCATTTTAAGCAGAAGATTAAATAAGGCTATAAAGAAATAAGTAGGGCCACTTTAAAACACTCAAGATTTTCCTTTGTGTGGATTTACATTGTAGATTCCAAAGGTTAATATCACTCCTGTGCCAGAAAAACTAGGTGTTTGTAAAGGCAGAAAATAGATCGATAAAATGCATCATCAAAAATATCACCATGTTTATCATATAGATTCAAATCTAAGTTAGAAACATGCCCACTTCACAAGCATATCAAGCAGTGGTCATATATTCAGACTGTATTCAAGTTCATATAAGCCTTTAGAACTTCCTGAAACAAAGTAGGGGAAGAGTTCTAATAGGAAAATAAATACAAACTCTCTCCTAACTTAAGCTGAACTTAACAGAACAATGACCTTTTAAGTCTTTGTTTCATTTCCAATTATTGAGGTAAGTTTGGTAAAATGTTGCCTTTTGGTACATGATTGTTAGATTTAGCTAAAATTACAGGTAATTGACAAGTTACATTATCATCAATTCTCTTTAACACGTATTGGCAAGTTTTGTATCACTTCTAGTCAGCTAATTCTCATAATTTTGTTTTAAATCAGTTTACTTTTCTCCATCTACACTGACACTAATTTAGCACAAACTACCTTTATGTTGTATCTCTATTAATTTTTTAAAAAATTTATATTACTGCCCTTTCCATCTGCAGTCTTGCCTTTTCTGATCCATACTTTGCACTTAGGCCAAAATGATCTGCCTGGTGTACAAATTTTATCTGAGCAATTCCTGCTTAAAAGCATAATTACCAGTTGCTTTGGGGAGAATATACAGTCCTAAAATTGCTGTAAGCCCCTCATGACTTGGTTCCTTCCTTTTTGTAAACCTCATCTCTTACTTCTCTCTAACTTCGTCTTTTGTATGACCCAGACATGCTGAACTGTTTGCAAATTGTCTCCTCTCTAGGCCTTTGCATAATCTATTCATTTGGCCTGCATGTAACAATCTACACCCAATCTTATCTACTCTCCTTCACTAATTCAACAAATATTGACTGATCTCTTCCAGGCTCAGTAGGCAAGACTAACTCCAGCCCATTTAGGGTAAGATCATCCTCCTTCCACCTCTCCAAGGCTCAGTTAGCCAAAAAGACTTACCTTAAGAGATGTGTCTAAGTATGCAACTGTGGGCTTAAGGAATTGATTAGAACAGGACATCCAGGAATAAGAACAGGAGATTGTCTGAGGGAAGTTGAGGCTGTAATAGAATTTAAGCAATCATCAAGCAGAAAGGAATGTCAGGTCATATGGGAATCCTGGCAACAGTTAGTGGTGGAAATTCAGGCAGGCTCCTGTCCACAGGTAGCAGAATCCTGTACCCTTGCTGACATGAGCAAGGCAGATGGTAGGGTCTCAGCCTTGATTTAGTACAGGGTTCTTATTCTAGATGCGGTCTGAAAGTTTGAAGTGAGGGATGAGTTGGATCTACTGAGTAGGCCCTTAGCAAAGGAAAAACGAAAAGGAAATTAACATTTTCAATAGTCTACCAAGTGTATATACACCTTTCAAGTGTATGATTTTCTTTGATCTTTATAAAATCACAGCGTGAGGAGTTGAAAAAATGGCCCAAAGCCACTTAAATAGCAAACTAGTAATGCAGGTTTTCAAAACAAGGCTGATCCCAAAGGCCAGGCTTTTTCCACCACACAAGATTATCTCTCAACAGGAGCCCCTGTTAGAAGAAAAAAGAATGTCTTGGGACTTAGAAGCAATAGGCAATCTATAACTTGTCCCTAAAGTCAATAGTATTAGAAGCAGCAGATCAATTTTTAGAACAACCCAATGTGAGTAATTGTGTCCACCAGATCACTGTTCTGGTTTTTAATCCTATTCTCCACCAGAGAGCATAGTTGTTTCTTTTATATGCCTTTTGTATATGCCTCGTCTCGTAAGATAGGTTCAGTTACTGGGTAGGACTGAGCCTAAGGTAGTTAACATATGTGTCATCAGTCACAGTGAAAAAGTAAAATCAGAAAAAAAAGGAGAACTTAAGTAAGCCTCCTTCAGGGCATGTATGTGTGTGTCTGTCATATGTGTATATGTCTTTGCATGTGTGCTAAAGAAGGGTCTCAAAATGTCCTCTTCATTTATTTCACGTTCCTGTATTGTATAGCACAAGCTGGCCATCTCAGCTAAAAATATTTTTTAGACTTATATTGCTATACTTGGGTTGTTTTCCTCAGACTGTATTCACTGTTTATCTCTCCTTTCTCTCTCTTAGTGCTTTGTTGTATTTTTCTCTCTCTCTTGTGTTTATTTTTCTTATTATAACTATCTCTTTTCCTGTATTTCTTTTCAAGGCTTCCATTTCTCTTTAGTTATCTGGCCTATGACTAGGTTTCAAACTACCTTGTCTTTTAAAGAGAAGATACTCCTGTTTTCCTGGTTTAGACCCAGGGAGTTAATTGTTATCATCTTCTACATGATGATGACCAGAAGCCTCATGGACCAGAACATTTCTTGGAGTCGAGTTATTGTGTTAGGCAGAATTATGGCCCCTCAGAGATATCAAGTCTTAATTCCTGGAATGTGTAAATATTACCTTATATGTCAAAAGAGTCTGCGGTTTTGATTAAATTCAGTATTTTGATACAGGGAGATTATAATGGATTATCCAGATCACAACTGTCATGATAAGAGAGAGGCAGGGAGAGATCTGACACACAGAGAAGGTGGTGTGAAGATGGAGCAGAGAGAAATTTGAAGATACTGGCCTTGAAAATGGGAATGACTGGACTACAAAACCAAGGAATGCCAGCAGCCCCCAGAAACTGGCTGAATCAAGGAACAGATTCTTCCCTAGAGCTTCTGGATAAAGTACAGCCCTGATGACACCCTGATTTCAGCCCAGAGATAACAATTTTGGACTTCTGGCCTCCAGAACTGTGAGAAAATACATTTTTGTTGTTTTAAGCCACCAAGGTTATGGCAATTTGTTACAGCAGCCAAGAAATGCTAATGCATTTATGTGATTAGTTCATTCTTTGCATAATTATATATGTTATTTAATCATCTGTCTGATTTAGCAAAAACAATACTGGCTTAATAGGATTGCTCAACAGCGATTTTCTCTGTAGGAAAGGCTGTGTTCCCCCCCCCATTTCCTTTAAATATCCTTCTGCCACATGTTTGGGTTAAGGCAGTATTCTCATCTCTACATTACAGTTTTTCTTTAAGAATGGACAGACTTTCCATTCTTTCTTCAATGTAATATGTTAACATATGAAGTATATTATCCTAAGTTATTTTAAAGATACTATGGTTTTATAGCTAATCTAAAATAAAAAATCCTCAAGTTTCAAAGAACCCCCTTTCCTTTACATGAATTGTTTAATTTTTAAATCCTAAGCAATTTCATTTATACAATATCTTCACATTATTAAGTGCTCTGAAACAAAAACAGATATGTGAACATTGAAAAGTAATCTTATAATGTGTTTCATTTTTCTTGTTTTTGTTGTTGTGCTGGAGACGGGGAAGTCCATCCTCTGAGAGCTAAAAATAATATAAATTTCCAATCACACCTCACTTTTTAAATGTGAAACTTTGAGCTCTATAATCCATCCCAGGATGTCATAAGGTCTTAAATTTATTTTATTTCCCTTTGCATTAGAGCACATGACAAAAACATTCTATATCTAAACTTGTAAAGCTGAGAATGGCTGATATTAATCTGCATTAGAATTACCATTTTCCCTCCTCTCTCCATATTTTTCAATATTAAGCAAAATGGGCAAAATATAATAGGCAAATACTTTGTTCATGTCCTATTGTAGAGATAAAGGAGATGCTGCTACAACTCAATCACTGTCAGTCACCATATAATAGCACAGAAGAGTCATTAGTGCAAATATGATATAAAATAGCTATTCAAGGATATCATTTATTAAGGAATAAAGCACGGACTATATGAAGTTAAGGATTTTCTCTTCTAAGTCCCAGGCCTCTCAGAATCATAGAATTTTAATCAATAGTTATCCCTTTATCCTACTGCCCTATTATCCTTTCCTATTTTCATATTTCCCCCTCTGGAAGACTGAAACATTTTGTATAAGATTCAAAGGCAAACTTGAATAATTTTAAGAATACCTGAAGGTTTATATAATTTATACTCAAAATTAAAATAAGATGTATGACATTCATTTTGTTTATTCCTGGTTATTAGCTAGATTTTGGAGGTGTTCATTTAGGTGTTTCTAATTTCCCTTTGACATGCTTTTATTTGGGAAAAATATAAAATACTATTTCTAATCCTCCCCTCTAATTTTTTTTCTCTTTTGTTAATTGAAGTATAGTTGAGATACAATAGTATATTAGTTTCAGGTGTACAACATAGTGATTAAACATTTATATACCCTCCCCCTAATTTTAACCAGAACACCCTATTTGAGGGAAGAGGAAAAAATATATACACTATCTGGATAATCACCTCAGGTGTCTGTTTCACTTTGCTTTGGTAAAACTAATTAATATTAACTGACAAGACATAATTTCTTTAAATGGTAGCATTCTAAGGCTTTCAACTGAGGCTTAAGCAGCAGTTATATTTATTAGTCCACATAAATTCTCTGAGTAGTCTGAAGGAAGCATTTGATGCTGTGTTTGATTTGCAGCCAAGCTATTCAAGAAAATTGTTTCAACATCCTCTATGAACATGTAAACCAAGTAAAGTAAATGTCTTTTAAGCTTATTATCAACGAAAGTGTCCTCACCCAATGCATTAGCAACAATAATAAAAACAAAGTACACTCAGACCAAAGGCGCAGAGCTGAGCCACGGGCCTCCAGAAGCTCTTGTCATAAATCCATTGATGATGTCTTTACTATGGAGTATCCACTTAACTGTAAATAAAACTTCAGACATGCTTAAAAATTGTTTCTTCCCCCAAGAAATGACAGTTAGAAATAGCTTCCTGATAGCAATCATTACTGGCTTTTACCATTTAGTACAAAAGGCCTGACCATGGTTCAAAGGTTTAATTTTTATGTTTCAGTGGTCACAAAGTCAAAAACATGGATTTATCTACAATAGCAAAGATAGCTATAAATTCTATTATTGGTGACAGCAATTTTCTTCAACTACCTTAGGCTGACTGTAACTTTATTGTTACTTCCAGGAGGGACTTGCAGGCAATTTCCATTTTACAGTCACCATGAGTTAAACTCACAATCCCAAGCAGCAGTCATTTCAGGCTGGTGCATAATTTAAAGGAAGAAGCGTAACATGTAGATTGTATTATCTCCCCACACTTGCCTTGTTGTCCTGGCTGCTTAATCTTCTGCCAGCACCAGCCAATCAATATGTCTAGCCTGTCAGGGTCAGATTGACAAGGTGCTTGCCATGCAATTTTTATACTGCTTTCACTATTATCTTCACAGAGCATTTTTACATCTCCCTGGTAGTAGGGAGACTGTCAAAAGGCAGCTGAAGTCAGTAGTTTGCATGGAACTGTTTTGTAAATGAGAGGTCACTAATTAGAGACCCCTCTAGCATAGTTACTGCACTAATGGCATAATATCCATTCGTTTCCCAGCAACTATCAAGGTTTTAAAAAGAGTTGATAAGAATTGTTTTTAGATATCAAACTAATAATAGAACAGTGTATTTTGGCCATTTTTTGAAGAACAAAATGTCATCTATATGATAAAGGTTTATAATTTTGTTTATAAATTCACTCATTAGGGTATTCATGAAGAGAACAGAACTACATATTATTCTTTCATTTCAAGCTGGATATGTGACAATATCAGCAGAGTAAATATTCTGACTGAAAGGCTCTGGGGCTGCATGAACGCTTAAACAAGTTTGTTATGATAGTATTACTATTACCAAGAAAATCTCATCCATCCTTTAAAAAAGCATTTGTAGTTATTTCATGGCATAGGATCATCTCAGCATGGAAAAAATGTGTAATATATGCCACATTACATAAAATTGTGCCAAAGTGCAGAATATTCAGTAATTTATTCAGGATTACACTACTATTTAGAGTTTACCCAATAATGTCTTATATGCTGGTAAATATCAGAACTTGGACCAGAACCCAGAAACATGTGTCTGATGATACTGAGCACTCAATAAACAACTGTTGTCTGAGTGAGTGAAGTTTGTTTTAAATACATAATTGAAGTTGCAAAAAAAAAATTTCCACTCACAGGTAAACCTAGTTAATTAGTTTCCTTTGATTTTAGCCATTGCTTAGTTATGTCAGATAGAAACATTTTTAAAAACGCAGACCCCTATTTAAAAAATGACCTAAGATAGTTGGCTTGCCAATTAGCTAAAACTTGTTTCCCACCCTTAATATTTTATTCTAACCAAATATAAATTTGCAAGGCACATAATTTACTCAATCAGACATTCTTTCACTTCATTTTCCCTGACATTTACTCTAAATGACATTTATAAATGTATTATATGTGATCTGCTTCTGTAATTTAATTCAATATTTGTGTCATGTACGGTGTTAAAAGCAGATAAACAGATGTGCAAACATATGAATGATGGAAAAATACTAAGAAAAAAACATGCTCATAAAATTCAAAATTAAAAGCTTTAATTAAAAGTTCAACAGATGCCCCAATCTGTTGACACAGTTTTGTTCCTTTCACTTCTCTCAGAAATTTTCAAAATACTAAATCACTTTTAATCTACGTGAGATTTTTATTTGGGGGTAGTTGTAAATTTTCTGTGTAGGTAAAATTTTACATGATGTATTTAGTTACTTCACTCACATTTTCAGATGTCTCCTCATTTTATTAGTTTTTAAAAGTCTCTAAACTTTGGTCCCAATTTGCTTTTCTAATTTATATTATATCACATCCTCCGTGTATTACCCAGTAAATAGTATTGTGTGTTTTACCAACTAGATACTCAGTGTCTCTGGAATCTGCTAAAATCTCTTCCCACCCACCTGAGGCTTTTGTGTCTCTGCATGTTAACTTAGTCCTTTGCTCTATAGTCTATAATGTTTTCTAAGAATTTCAGCATGCAGATGCTACAGCCAGATTGATCGGGTGCGAACCCCATCACCAAATCATGTGACCTTAAGCAAATATTTAAATCCCCCTTTGCTAGCCTTTTCATCTAAAAAAAAAAAAGGATCTAATGCTTGTAGTTTGCACTTATCTCATTCAATTGCAGAGACAAGTGAGCTATCCTATGTCATCTGTTTGAAACAGTGCTTGACATTTAGTAAATGCTCCATACTGGTAGTTATTATTATTATTAGCATCATTTTTATGAATCTGGAATTTACCTTTTATAAACTTTATCAATTTTAAAACGTAGGTTTTCCCTCCTTCATTCAATTTCCTCTTACAAACTAAACTGCAAATCTATTCTTCTTTTGAACTTCTTTAGAATTTAATTTTTCATTTATTCATTTAACATTTGTATAATGCCTAATGTGTACTAATTTTTCTGCTGGATATTGGCATAGAAATTAATGTTTTCTGCTTCAAAGGGCTCACAATCTGGATGAATTAGGGAAATAAAATTATCAATTCTAGTCGAGTTTAGTGGAGACTAAATACAGGAGAAACCTGGAAGTATATAATTTCAAACAGTTTAAAAGGTGACTATGAGAATTTTTTAAATGTAGATTTTGTTAAATCTAAGGACATCTTATGAGCCAAGTGCCTGCTACCTATAGTTTATAAAATCAAAATATCATACGTTTGGCACTTAGTATTTTATTCTTAATAACATATATTTCCCACTAGCAAAAATATACCTATGAAAAGCTTCTTTATAGCTATGATTTTATAAGCATCAAAGATTACTTTCTTTAGACAAATTTTAAGTGATATTTCTAGGTATATGGCTATATTAAGATTCTCATATTTTTTTCATATCTATATGTAAAATACTTCGATAGAACTTTTTCTTTTTTTTTTTTTTGCAGTACGCGGGCCTCTCACTGTTGTGGCCTCTCCCGTTGCGGAGCACAGGCTCCGGACGCGCAGGCTCAGCGGCCATGGCTCACGGGCCTAGCCGCTCCGCGGCATGTGGGATCGTCCCGGACCGGGGCACGAACCCGTGTCCCCTGCATCTGCAGGAGGACTCTCAACCACTGCGCCACCAGGGAAGCCCACTTTGATAGAACTTTAAATGCAGATTTTTAACAATAATATTTGTGATTATTTATCTTCTTATATAACAATACTAAAATATTTAAAAATTGTTTTTCCCCTATGCTGGATGAAAAATGGCATATTTTTATTATTTCAATTTGTACTTTAAAACTGTTATTTTTGAATAGATAAAATTTTTACAAGGTTCAACATTTTAATGTTAAAAGAGTACTGTATCAGCTAACTACTACTATGTAATAAAGCACCCCAGAATCGAGAAGCTTAAAATAGCAGCCATTTATTTATATTTCATAATTTCCATGATATCTGGGCAGTCTGCTTGGATAGTCACAGATGGACTCACTCATGCATCTGTACTCATTTGGTGGCAGCAGCTAACAACTGTCCTGTTGAGAATAGCCTTGGCTATGATAAATCAAATTTCTTCTACTTGTTTTTCACATCCCTAAAGATTTATTTGCGAATTGAATTTTAAAATTCATTGATCTCAGATTTTATCCTTATTAACATTTTCTGTTTCTCTGAACTTTATTGATTTGTTCTTTAAATACTTTTGAATTGGTGCTTTTATTAATGTATTTATTTGCATTCTTTTATATATATTTATATATTCATATATACACACATATATTTTTATCTCATTGCTGGATTTCATATGTATGTTTTATCATATATTGTCATTATTATTACTTTATAGATATTCTGAAATTAAAACTCGGATTTCATCTGTGCCTCAAATGGTTTTGAGAGTGAGATTTTCTTTTTACCTTACTTTTCCAGATGAGAGAAGCTGTTTATTTTCTGATTTTATAATCTTTTAGTACTTATTTTCACTGTCATGTAATAGTTAACTTTGGTAAATGTTCCATGGGTTCTTAAAAATAAGTTGTATGTGTGTTATATATAATCTGCCTTATTCATTAGGCATTTGAGTTATAAAACCTTATCTCTTACTCTATCATGAAATGAGAGAAGAAAAATAAATCCTCCAGTCACCAATATACTTCCATATTTCCTTTAGAAGTCTATACCTATATTTTCTATAGATTTTTATTAGAAGATTGATATTAACTGTCATATCTTCATTATGAATTACATCATATACAGGCACTTATATCATATTTAATCACATTTCCTGAACTTAGTGCTTTTCTAGTACACAATAATTCATTCCATCATTTCTCATGTGTTGGGCAGGAAAAATTTTCCTTTCTTCCCATCTAGGTTCTTTGGCTGGTTTAAAAACTAAATGGACATTCAGACAGAAAAACAGGAGAAAAATAAATTTCATACATACAGGAGCCCCTGTGACACTCAAAGGCCATCAGGCGTTGAGACATATATCATCCTGAGCTAAGGAGAAGGGGCTAAGGATTGGGGCTTCAAAGGGGAGGAAGATAATTCACAGGAAGATGAGAAGAGCAAATGTTTGGTCAACAGGTGTTGGCCATGCAATGCAGGTAAGTCTCTATGATATAAAAAGTTCTCTCTGGTAATAGCTGTCTTCCTGGTTACAGGCCTCCTATCTAAACTCTTTCAGGCAGTTAAGGGAAAGGTAAAAAGCTTTTCCTGAGTCGGCTTGGTCTTAACTGCACAAAACAATACACATGCCAAAGGGGCACCATTTGGGTTGGCATATTCTGCTTCCCCTCACCTGCTGTTTTATCTAGATCTCTCTTTTATAGCACTGAGTTGGTTTTGGTTTATGGTCTACTCTGAAAACTAGCATTTTGTTCAATAAGTGAATTCAGCCCATTTATATATATTAAGTTGAAGGATATAATTGATATTTTGTTCCACTATGCTAAGATTTTAAATAACACTCTACACATATTTAGTTAATGTTGGTTTTTCCTGTCACTTCTCACTTACTATAATTCCCTAAAACTCTAATTTTTATGATAGTTTCTATTAATGTTCTCATATGAACAATAAAATGAGTACAGCTCTGCTTGCCCTCTACTCTGACTTCAGGTTTAATTTACTACATTAAATTTGTGTTTACCTCAGTGCTATTCAATAAACTTCTAATTTTGTCACTTAATTTGCCTTCCATAGATATCATGTGAATTCTAGCTATTATGATAAGTAAATAGACATAATTTCCTTACCTTTAATATTTTCCCACTTTTTGCTGCAATATTTGTGGATATATAATTTAGATATATCACGACTTATAAACATTACATTCTTTCCAGGAAGCTTTTTAGTCTTTCCCCCACTGGAAATAAAAAATTATGCTTGCTGTTTATTGTTCATCTTTTTGAAAATTTTCCTCAGTATTTCTTGAGTTTGCTGAAGTTTGTCCTCTAGGTAAATATCCTTCCAGAAGAATTCTTGGGGAAGTTTTCTAAGTTTTTGCGTATTCAAAATTGTTTACCTGTTACTGTCATACTTTGAAAAATGCTTTGACTGAGTATAAAACCCTTGGAGCACACTTTAGTTTCTTGTAAACTTTATGGATATTTCAGGGATTGTGTCTGGAGGAGATCTGATGTCAGTGTAATTATTCCACCATTATACCTTTACAATTGACATGACTTTTGGTACAACTCTTAAAAGTATTTTTTAATTTATCTGCAGTAATTTTAAATGGGCCTATATCTCGGCTTTCACCATTCTTTGTCAAATTTACCTAAGAAATAGGTGTAATGTAAATATGAAGGTTCAACTCTTTAAGTCAGGGAAACTTTGTTGAATTATAATTTTAAATATTTTTTTCCCATGGTACTGGTTTTGGTTTTCTTAACCAAAAACATTGGTGATGCATATAGTTGATTTCCTTACCCTGTCTTCAGCAGTTTAAATTTTTCTTCTTTAAAAGAAGAAAACCTAGGGGGCTTCCCTGGTGGCACAGTGGTTGCGCGTCCGCCTGCCGATGCAGGGGAACCGGGTTCGCGCCCCAGTCTGGGAGGATCCCACATGCCGCGGAGCGGCTGGGCCCGTGAGCCATGGCCGCTGGGCCTGCGCGTCCGGAGCCTGTGCTCCGCAACGGGAGCGGCCACAACAGAGGGAGGCCCGCATACCACAAAAAACAAAACAAAACAAAACAAAACAAAAAAAAAAAAAAAAAAGAAGAAAACCTACTTTTTAAAAAAGTAGGTTATGACTGTTTTCTTTTACTTGCCCCTCTCATTTCTATCCTCTAGATCATTTGCTATGTGTTCAGCTATGTCTGATCTTCCTTGTATCAATCTTAATTTCAACTCCTATTTTCTAACAGTTTTAATTTTTTATTTTCTTGAGCTCTTCCCACTTACATTTTATGTCCTATTTCAATCTTTCCTATATGCTCAAGCATTTCTTTTTTCTTTTCTTTTCTTTTTTTTTTTGGTCTTAACTCTAGAAAAGCATTTTCTTCATCTGCTTCCAGGCAAGAAAAAATTTGGCTGAGTATTTTTGATCTGCTGTTTGACATTTCTCTTCATTTTTTACTTTTAATCTTCATAATCTGCACCTTGTGATCTTGGTGTAGTTAATAAACTTTGAGACTGTTGAATATTCTTGGACAGCTAATTGCCAGAGACCTTTGCCGGGCAAGTATACCAGCCATGGTTCAGAGGACCTAGAATTTCACTATGCTGATTTATGTGGGTTTTGTATTTAATTCTCTCCATCCAAAAAGGAGAGACCACTGTGAGTTTTTTTTTTTAATGCAGTCTCTTTGATCCTCTCTAACTGCTTCCTGAAAATGGGGCTTTCTATGAGATTCCTTGTTTAGGTCTGTCTCCTCTGCATCCAGGAATAAATTATCCAAGTGAGGAATAAATTATCCCTTGCCAAATTATATTCTCCCTCTGCACTATTAAAAATAAGGAATTGAGGTTTCATTTAATAATGATGCCTCTCACCTCCAAGAAAGTCCTTTGTGGGTTCTTTCTGAAACATACCATGTGGACATCCTCTCTCTGTTTCCAACCTTCCACCACTAGTTTTTAAATAAATATAGTGTTATGGGCTAAATCGTGCCCTCCCCTCAAAATTCATATAATGAAGCCCTAATCCCCAGTACCTTATAATGTGAATATATTTGGAGTCTTTAAAAGATGATTAAGTTCAAATAAGTCTGGCTGTTCAGGTCGGCTGTAATCGAATCTGACTGGTGTCCCCATAAGAAGAGGAAATTCAGTCACAAAAAGGACCCTGGCCATACACACGCACACAAAAGACCAGTTGCAGGCAATGGAGAGAAGCCTTAAAGGAAACCACTATGTGGACACCTTGATCTCAGCCATGTGGCCTCGAGAACTGTGATGAAATAAAATTTCGGTTGTTTAAGGTACCCCATATATGTTATTTTGTTATGGTAGCCCTAGCAAATGAATACACATAGTCATATTTTTAAATTAATCATTTAAACAATTAATAAATGAAATAGAATATCTGAAAATCAGGGTGTATTCATACTACTGATGATATGTTAGCTATAAACACAGCACTCTTCTTTGGTTGATAGGCATTAAAACTAAAAATGTCAATTCATTTTTTAAAAGAGTGTGCATTTATAAATATAAAAATTAGTTAATATTTAATAACCATTGACAGTTTGTGAAAAAACTAAGCTACTATGTATGACTAGGTAGAAATTATTTCTGATTTTTAAAAAATACTTTTTTTCCCCAGTTTGGCTCTTTTTAAGGCCTCTGTATTCTTATTTTAAAGGAAACTCATGGGGGGGGTTGCTCAGGTGCTTCCACAAGGAAAATTCAGTTATTTTTCACTGTCCTAGAAAGCCATACTGCAGAATTGAGGTCAGTGAAGTCACTCTGTCAAACCTGAACGCTGAGCCTCCTTCCAATGTCAGGAAGCATAAAGCATAATGGGACTATGAGAGGAGCATTCCGGCTCAGGCTTCTAGAAGAATCCATGTTGGGTCTCAGCAATCTTATTATTGACCCCTTGTAAGATAAAGGAAATGGACATCACTTCTCCTATTCTTTCTACTCAACACAAACTACCTTTGTGGAGTCATCAGCAGCACTAGGACAGTTGACAACAATGGTGAGTCCTGCAGTATATGAACAACTGTGCCCATGAACAGGTATCACTTCAATCAATGGAAATTCTTATAAAGAATATCTGTGGTTGTGGAGATTGATAATCAAACAGCTAAAGAAACATTAAACATGTAAAAGGATGGTGGCAAGCTCCAAGCAGCTTAGCACGTATTTATTCAGCAGACAAAGGGATGGAGCTTAGACTTGGCAGAGCTTAGACTCTGTCGAGAACCTCATGGGCTCTTCCCTTCAGCTACTCCCTAAATGAGAGAGAAGAGCAGGGCTTCTGAAAACGGTGGTCAACCTTTAAAACTTCACACTTCATTTTTAAAATATAAATCATCTCCCTTCTCTACTTCATGATGAACTTTTAGTTTATTGAGATAAATAGAGAGAGAGAGAAAATTATCCTTTTCTGATGTTGGTAATGTGGACTAAATTCCTTGAAGAATTGCTATTATAAGAAATTATGCAAAATAAATTCATCTACTAACAAAATTCCTAGCACAAACAATAATCATACTGGCAATATCTGTTATAATCCCTTACATTTGCGAGGAACATAACTAATGAGTCAACTGTGAGGCGCACTGTTTTTTCCACATCAACCATCAGATCATCCCTCATTTATTAAAAATTTCTGTCAGATTTAATAGGTCTCTTTTATTAATGAGTGTATTGCCCTGCTGTCTCATCAGGAGAGCATAGAATGGAGAAAAAATAAATTAAGGTTTATGTTTGTATATTTCTGCATTTTCCAAAAGTGCTCAACAGAAGCTTAAACAAAGGTGTCTTCAATATCCATCTTCCTTACTTGCCTGCCCCTACCAATAACACAAACATACGCATACACACCCAACAAATATACATCCCATATGCACACACACAACTCCGATCTTTCCATACCCTTACTTGAGTAATTAGGTAGCTAATAAGGGATTGCCCTAATCTGCCTAGTCCAAATTGCAAAATATATTTAAAAACTCATGCGTTAAAATCTATTTTAAAATGCCATAGACACATCAAGAGAGAAAAAAGAGAAAAAAATTAACAAAATAGTAGTATGCTAATCAATTTACTAATGTTATAAATCACAGTATGTATAACAGTAACTTAATAACTAGATACTGTCCAACAAATACTCATCTGGCAAAACCTATAGCTAACAATATACTCTTTCCCTAAGATCAAGGTCAAATACAAGCATATCTTCTTTTATCAGTTTTATATAACATTTAACTTGATGTCCTAGCCAGCGAAATAAAGCAATAAAATATGAATATATTTTGGAAAGGAAATAGTAAAACTACTTATTCACAAATGACACAATTGTTTAATTAAAAAGTCTTAAGGGACATACAAAAACTTCTAGAATTAATATGTAAGATTGGCAAGGCACAGAATTTAGGGACAAAAATTAATCACATTCTTCCTATATTAGCATTAAATGATTAGAAAAATGAAAAAAGATACATTAAAATATCATTAAAATAAAATACTTAGGACCAATCTTCACAAAGGATATGCAAAATATCTACAATGAAAACCAAAATCCAAAAAGAAAAAGCACTCCTAAGGAAAAAATTAAAGTTTTAAATAAATGAAAATATATATATTCATCATTAAAATAGTCAGCATTGTCAAAATGTCCATTCTTCCCAGTGTGATCTATAGATTCAAGGTAATCCAAATCGTAATCCCAAGATGTTTTTCAATAGAAATGGACAAAGTAGCTCTAAAATTCATATAGAAATGCAAAGGATCTAAGATATTCTTTAAAAAGAACAAAATTGGACATCGATTATACAGTAAAGTTATAGTAATCAACATAGTGTAATATGCAATAAGTAAACACATAGAGATAGGACAGGAATACACACACACATACAGTCAGCTGACGTTTTAAAAAAGTGTCAGAGCAATTCAATGGGGGAAATGAAAGTTCCTTAATTAATGGTGCTAGAAAACTCGGATATCCATTTGGAAAAAAAGACATGAGACATAAACCATACCTTTACCTCATATTATACGTAAGTTAGTTTGAGATGGACCATATGTAAAAGCTAGATATATAAAGCTTCTAGAAGTGAACACAAAAGAATAAAGTCATTAACTAGGAGCAGGCAAAGATTTGTTTGCAATAACCTAAAAGACATAATTGATAAGTTAAATTATATTAAATACTTCCTGTCATCAAAATATACTATTACAAAAATAATGAGGCAAGAACTCAGAGAAAAAAATGGTAAAATATATATCTGGTGGAGAACTTTTTTTTTTTTTTTTTTTTTTTTTTTTTTGTGGTATGCGGGCCTCCCTTTGCTGCGGCCTCTCCCGTTGCGGAGCACAGGCTCCGGACGCGCAGGCCCAGCGGCCATGGCTCACGGGCCCATCCGCTCCGCGGCATGTGGGATCCTCCCAGACCGGGGCGCGAACCCGGTTCCCCTGCATCGGCAGGCGGACGCGCAACCACTGCGCCACCAGGGAAGCCCCAACAGTGGACATCAAGTCTTTTTTTTTTTTTTTTTTTTTGCGGTATGCGGGCCGGGCCTCTCAATGTTGTGGCCTCTCCCTGTTGTGGCCTCTCCCGTTGTGGAGCACAGGCTCCGGACGCGCGGCCATGGCTCACGGGCCTAGCCGCTCCGCGGCATGTGGGATCTTCCCAGACCGGGGCACGAACCCGTGTCCCCTGCATCGGCAGGCGGACTCTCAACCACTGCGCCACCAGGGAAGCCCGAGAACTTTTATCATATACAATCAAACCCTCTCAATTCAATACTTAAATGACAAAAAAAAAAAAAATCCAATAAGGAAATGATCAAAAGACTTGAACATACACTTCCAAAGAAAAATGAAGGACCAGTAATCACACTGATCCTTCTAAATATTCACCCAAGGGAAATAAACATAGATGTTCACAAAAACACTTATGAATGAAAGTTCATAACTTTAGCTATAATATTATAATATCCCTAAACTTAATATTACACAAATGCTCACCCCCAGAAGAATGGATAGCTAATTGTGTTGTAGTCATACAATGGACTATTACTCAGTAATAAAAATTAGCAAACAACTGACACATAAAACAAAATGGATGATTCTAAAGGCTTTATGATGTGTGAAACAGCTGATAACAAAAGAGAACGTAATGTATGTTTTCATTCAGATGAATTTCTAGAATAGATAAAATTAATCTGTGGTGAAGAAAAATAATTAAATGGTCACCTCTAAGGACATGTTTGGCAGGGACAGGAAACAAGGGAATTTTCTTTGGTGATCAAATACTCTATATTTGGATAGGCATTATACAGGTCTGTTTATGAAAAAAATGAAATCACATGCCAGAGATATGTGTATTTTAATGTACTTAAATTTTATGTCAAAGAAAATCTGTAAGCAAACACTGAACTTAGTAGGCATGATTTTCACAGTTTTAGTTATGAATTCTGAAGCACTTTCTTTTTATTCTGAGATTGAGAAAATGTATAAATATATTGTGGATAATGGAAGCCAGATTTACCATTACTCACAAAGAGAGATATACACAGAGAAAGCCAGAAGACTAGATTGTAACTTGTGTTCTGTGTGCCATGGATCAGAACCGGGGGTACTATTTATGATAGGTTCATAAAAAAAACAGATATAGAAATGAATATATATGTGTGAGCTATTTATTTTTTTGTTCTTATTTTTAAATCCCTGAGCTTCCCTGGTGGCGCAGTGGTTGAGAGCCCGCCTGCCGATGCAGGGGACACGGGTTCGTGCCCCGGTTCGGGAGGATCTCACATGCCACGGAGCAGCTGGGCCCGTGAGCCATGGCCACTGAGCCTGCGTGTCCGGAGCCTGTGCTCCGCAACGGGAGAGG
>NC_041218.1:26239493-26249480 GCF_002837175.3 Physeter macrocephalus
TGCGCGTCCGGAGCCTGTGCTCCGCAACGGGAGAGGCCACAACAGTGAGAGGCCCGCGTACCGCAAAAAATAAATAAATAAATAAAATAAAATCCCTAGTTTTATCTGCCGTATTTGACCAGAAACAATGACCCAGCAGAAACAATGACCACATCTAGCCAAGATCTTGGCTTCTAAATATTATTCTTTAATTACAAGGAATAGGCTCCTTGGATAAACGGTTGGGACCAGGAACACAAGAGAAGCCTGGAACATCTTGTCATATCAGAAGATAAGTAAGTGCTCCAAGAGTGAGGAATACATTAAAAGAAGGACCTAAGGGCTTCCCTGGTGGCGCAGTGGTTGAGAGTCCGCCTGACGATGCAGGGGACACGGGTTCGTGCCCCGGTCCGGGAGGATCCCACATGCCGCGGAGCGGCTGGGCCCATGAGCCATGGCCGCTGAGCCTGCGCGTCCGGAGCCTGTGCTCCGCAACGGGAGAGGCCACAACAGTGAGAGGCCCGCGTACCACAAAAAAAAAAAAAAAAAAAAAAAAGGACCTAAGAATTAGCTTGGTGTGACTCTCCCAAAACTAAGACATTTTGAGCATTAAGATAAATAATGATAATAGCAAATTATAACTCACTGCATAAAATAAGGATCTATGAGCTGAAGCTGTCATGAATAAATGAGTCAATAAATAATTGGAGTAAAAGAGAAAACTCACCAAGACACTACTTAACATATACAGTTGGAATTATGAAGTTATAACATTGATTAAAGGAAGCTAAAAAGTCTTGGATGAAAATTTAATGAAGACAAGATACTTAACATAGTCTTAAAGAATCTCTACAAAAATTATGATTAATTTCAAAGGGGAAAATAGACTTGATTATAAAGAAAATTAATGGAAGCCACAGCAACCAGCCAAAGTTAATAAAACTAAATATTCTGAGAAACTTACATCATATGCCTCTTGATATGATGCACTGAGAGTGACATAACCTTAGATATGTGCTTTCCCTGACAAAAATGCATAGCTTGACTTAATACGAGAGAGAGAGAGACAGAGAGAAAATGAATAAACAATAAAGCAAGGGTAAAATGTTAGCAAGTGGCTAATGTAGATAAAGATTATACAAGAGCTCATTGTTATGTTGCAATTTTTTTGTAAGTGTGAAATCTTACGAAAATAAGTTACAAGATACATGTTAGCCTTTGTTTTTATGGAACTTAAGTTCTGGAGGGGTAAGACAAAAAAGAGAAATAAGTGAATAAGCTATACAATTTTTTTAAAATAATTTATTTTATTTTTTTTTTTGGCTGTGCTGGGTCTTCATTGCTGCATGCGGGCTTTCACTAGTTGCAGCGAACGAGGGATACTCTTCATTGCGGTGCCCGGGTTTCTCATTGCGGTGGCTTCTCTTGTTGCAAAGCACAGGCTCTAGGCGTGCGGGCTTCAGTAGTTCTGGCTCACGGGCTCTAGAGCACAGGCTCAGTAGTTGTGGTGCATGGGCTTCGTTGGTCCGCAGCATGTGGGATCTTCCCGGACCAGGGCTCGAACCCGTGTCCCCTGCATTGGCAGGCAGATTCTTAACAACTGCGCCACCAGGGAAGCCATCCCAAGCTACACAGTTTTAGGTGAGGATACTTGCCATGAGAGGGAGGAAAATGAGAGCAATATCCTAAAAGAATGATATTGTCCTGAGTTGATATTGTGGCGCATGGGCTTAGTTGGTCCGCAGCATGTGGGATCTTCCCGGACCAGGGCTCGAACCCGTGTCCCCTGCATTGGCAGGCAGATTCTTAACAACTGCGCCACCAGGGAAGCCATCCCAAGCTACACAGTTTTAGGTGAGTATACTTGCTATGAGAGGGAGGAAAATGAGAGCAATATCCTAAAAGAATGATATTGTCCTGAGTTGATATATTTCGTTTTAAGGATAATTTGGTCTCTATACCTGAATGCCAATACATTATTCATAGTTGCTGTTTGATAAAACTTAATTGAATTGAATGACAAAAGCTAGTGTATCCTAATACTCTAGGAAATCACTGAGTTTCGAATGAGCCAGGAAAGCATGTCAGGGTAGCATTATTAAAAAAACCCCAAAACAAACAAATAAAAAAAAACCACCTGCACTTAGAATGGGTACTGTACCATAGGAAACCACTCTTTCCCACCTAATTGACTTCCCTGCATATTGACCTAGAAAAAGCACCTCAGGTTTTACAGAAATCATACATTCTGCATAATAATGAAAAATTATGCAGAAACTTTGAGAAAGAAGACCAGGCCATCCTTAGGCGGTATGGGACCCTTCTTAAATCAGATCGCATTGTTTACTTTCACTTATTTTTCTAACTGAATAGTTAAAATAAAATGACCATATAAGAATCTGGTATTGGAAAATATATTATCATCCAGTTTAACTTGCCATCTGTTGGTTAAAATATAATAGAGGGAAATGGGAGCTGATGTTTAGAGAAGATTGCATATAATTACATATATAAATAGATGTTTAGGTATATAATAGTGATAAATATAGAAATAAAATATAAAATATGATAAAATCAGGGTCTTTTATGTGCACATGTATTGGATCAATTTTATCTTTCAAATTTCCTACAGTCTAAAAATATCAAAAACTATTGAAGAACTAAAAAGAACAATGTGAAAAGCACAAACTCTCAAATCCTATCTGTTGTATGTAAGTGGCATTCCTACCATTCCATTCATGAAATTATGGCCAAAAATTTCTTCCCCCTCACTTTGTTTTCCTGCTAGGAAAAAAAAAAAAACCAAACCTGTGAAAATTGCAGGGAGTGAGAGAGGGTGTTCTTAACAGATATTGTATTTTATTTTAATACTTTACATGATATGGAGGTCAAACTGAGACCCAAGCGTATTAAATGATGAATAAAGTATCATTCGAAAGGTGAAAATGCAGTGTATCACATTTATCAAAACCAGTGACTAGGGTGCTTATTTACTTTATTTTCTACCTATTCAACATCATGAAATAGAAAGCTATGCCAATTTAACATCATGAAATTATTGCCAATAATTTCTTCCCTCTCACTTTGTTTTCCTGCTAGGAAAAAAAAAAAACCAAACCTGTGAAAATTGCAGGGGGTGAGAGAGGGTGTTCTTAACAGATATTGTATTTTATTTTAATACTTTACATGATATGGAGGTCAAACTGAGACCCAAGCGTATTAAATGATGAATAAAGTATCATTCGAAAGGTGAAAATGCAGTGTATCACATTTATCAAAACCAGTGACTAGGGTGCTTATTTACTTTATTTTCTACCTATTCAACATCATGAAATAGAAAGCTATGCCAATTTAACATTTTTTATTGATTCTAAATTCCATTGTCTTTCCCTCTATTATTTTTGAGTATTGAAGGATGCAAATATAAATACACATTATGTTATATAAAAAAAGGAAAAGAAAACCATAAAGGAAAAATCATTTAGTGTTTTGGTTTTAGGTCATTTATTTCTCCATGCATGGAGAAGTTGAACAATGCTATCTGAAGAGAATATTATCCTGCAATAAAGCAATCAGATTTTTTAAAAACTCAAGGTATAAATAAATTATAACTAAACCACAGCTACTCTAAAATCCACTTTTTGTAATTCTTTTTTAAGTGTATGCTGGTGGAATTATTACAAAGTTTCACAGGCTTTCACCTAAAGTATTTAAGATTTGGAAATTTTATTCAATATACGACAGCAAATGCAATTATAGAATATAATTCAGATACAAATTGTTGTTCTATAAAACTAATGAAATCCATTGCATTGTTAACTTTAAGAACTTCATTTTTACCTAAAAAAATCTGCTTCTCTACTAAAGGACAGCAGAAGGAAAGATTAATCCTAAATCCAGTTAGAGTACAAAAGAATAAATTGCAATATGTTACCAGCGTTTCTCAACTTCTTGAGGCTGTTTCCTACAGCCCTTTGTTTACAATTTTTAATTAAAGTTTTTTTATTTAATTGCAAATATTTTTACATTGTTTGAAATATAAACTAAACTTAATTTGGAAAAGTAAAATCCTTCTTTTTTTACATATTAAATTTATTATCATCATAGTAAATGGGATTTGGATATAGATATTGCCAATTAGGGAAAACATTTTGTAAGGCTGGGGATGAGAAATGATGTGGGAACCTCTTCGGGCAAAGATAACTTCAGAGTTCTCCTGGACACAAATAGTGTGCCCAGGTGACCATGTCTTAATAAGTAAAGTGGATTCGATTTGCCGTGCCTGCTAGTTCCATCTTTGCTTTCCTTCAAGGAGCTGTGACAGACAGCACATGGCCTGTGGGGGATTGTTCGTAC
The DNA here is from genome assembly GCF_002837175.3 of Physeter macrocephalus. NCBI lineage: Eukaryota > Metazoa > Chordata > Mammalia > Artiodactyla > Physeteridae > Physeter > Physeter macrocephalus. The sequence goes on from NC_041218.1 coordinate 26,243,829, forward strand.
CTTCCCATTGGTGATATCTGTCATTGCATCTTGTTCCTGTTCCCTGGCTTGACAGGAATTCTGCTTCAGGGTTGAGAATGGTTGGGAACCCAGCCCATTTATGCCTGTCAGCCTTGTTGACAGGTAGACACTGGAGTTGCCCTCTTCAGTGTCATCTAGCTCAGCTTCTAGGCACACCAGAATAGGGGCGGTCTTTTCTACTTAACAAAGAGGAGCCCATGACACAGAACTGTGACACCTTAACTACCGCCACTCAATTCTGTTTTTTTGCTTCAACAGATTGTCTCTCTAACCACTCCTGGCTTAGCTCATCACTTAACCAGCATGCAAATCTAAATTAATCCTCTTGATTCAATACTGAGCATTTCATCATACACCAGACAGATACATACCCACAGCTGAAAGAGTCCTCCCAAACTCATCCCATTATTAAACTCCTGTATTAGTCAGTTTGGACTTCTAAGACAAAATAGCATAGACTGGATGGCTTACACAAGAAACACATTTCTCAGAGCTCTGGAGGATGGGAAGTCTAAGATCAAGGTGCCAGCTGATTCGGCTCTTGTTAAGAGTTCTCTTCCTGATTTGCAGGTGGCCACCTTTTTTGCTGTATCCTCACTTGATCAACAGAGAAAGGCACTAATCTCTTCCTTTTCTTATAAAGACACGGATTCCATCCTCATGACCTCATCTAACCTTAATTACCTTCCAAATTTTCATAGTGCAGATTGGGGTTCCAACATATGAATTTGGTGGGGGACATATAAACATTCAGTCCATAAAACCCCATGCCTTATCTTAAACTGTTCATCTCTTAAATACTGACCTTAGTGTTTAACATATCTAATATTTTATGTAAGGATATTAATTGTTGGATCATAGCAATTCAATTCACTTCCTGTAAAATGAGCTATTATCTTATCTGAGTTCAGTAGCATAAGCAGCATTTTTAAAAACTCCTCAGTTATAAATGTTGTGGCAGAGTTGATTATTCTCTAGTTTTTAATCACCTTTGCAGTGTGTATATTATAATACAGCCTTTCTTATAATAAGTTTGCATGTTGTTTACATATCAATTTCCCTATTACACTGGGAGCTACTTGAAAGCAAAAAACAACTTAGTAATCTTGGACCACTTCATTTATGATAATTTATGGAACATAGTAGACACCAGTAAATGTTTTTAGAGTATTGAATGAATGTACAGATTATCAAATATATAATGTGTGAAAAAGAAAAATATGGAACTTATAATACATTTATCATTTAATTATATAAATGGTAATTATGGTTTTGTAAAATTTATATTAACATTTGAACAAAGACTGAAAGGACAGCAGGGAGAATGAGAACAGAGTGATTTGTTGGAGATGGTAAAAATGAGTTTTCCTATGTTTTGATTTCTATTCATATGATTATTATATTATTTTGGGAATAAGCAATACATAAGAGAAGGGCTATGAGTATTACATGTGATGCAATGAGTTCCATGTCTATATTATATAGCTGTTTCTGTTTCCCCAAGTTCAGTTGGGTGTGATTTTCCCCATGTTTACTCCAGCCAATGAAATTATAACTACCTAAAGGACATCTGAATATTCTCTTTATAATAAATATTTACAACGACAGACGGTGGATTTTAAAACATTATGCTTTTCTGAGTATATAAATAATTTTAAAATTAAATTTAGAAGTTCTACAACATTTACCGATAAATATATATACATTGTATATTTTGCAATGTTGTGGCTTAAAATTAAGTATCTTTATGTTTAAAGATATATGCTTGATAGGATTTCACCTTAATGTAATACACGGAAGCATTTATTTTTAAAACTATATACATTTCTTAGAATTATTTTACATAATCATAATATGTAATACTGCATTGCACTGCACTATGTTAGGGGTACAAATTCAATAAATCAAATAACGACAAAAAAGCTCTCATTATTGAAAGGTTTTACTTGGCCTACTGAAATTGTGACAACTATTCAATTTTGAGAGCTGCACTGAGGAAGGAGGAGAGTGGGACATAGGAAAAAATCAGGTACAACAGATACAGAATTATAATTCAGCAATGACACACATACCCATGGGTCCTAACATTAAATACATCTTGTGGCAAGCAAGTAAAATTTTTTCTTTCAAGGGTCTTATGTTTTAACTCAATTAGTATTATACTTAAGAAGAATGAAACTATTGATTTGCTTGTAGAGAAGCATATGATTGATAATATATGCTAATATTTTACTAAATATTAAGATCTAGTATAATGACATGTTATTCTAATCCCTTAGCTCTCCTGTAGGTAAATATAATCCTACATTTATTTTTGAGGTAAGAATTAGGTGAACAGAATCTCCTCCAAATAATGTAACTCTGTGAATAAAAGTACAATAGAATGAAGTATTAGACTTTTTAATCCAAACACTCAGGTTTTATAGTAGTATCTTTCTTCCTCACATCTTATAATGACTTTTTATTTGCTATTGCAGGATATGTATTTTAGCATTAAAATTAAAATATGCATATTTTATATATGATATATAATTATATAACATATATCATAATATCTATTAATATACTATGTACTATATAACAAATGTATATATAGCATTAAAGTTAAATATTTGAGCATTCAAAATTATAGCTAATTGATGTCCATTTATAAATTTTTAGTTCCTTAATAAAGTGTTAAATAATAATAAATTGTGGCAAAAAAGAATATTGTCTTCTTTACCCTTTTTCAACACCATTGATAATTTCAAAATCCCACTGAGCCACTCTCAAGCTATCGTTATTTCAACAATCAGAAGGGCAATTACAGTTTAATAACAATTTTGATCAATTGCCTGATAAAGTAATAGGGGATTACAATAAATGTGCATGCATGTTGATAAATTTTCTCAGGCTCCCCAGCTCCCACTTCACAGAGATTGGGAAGTATCAACTCTGGCACCACAAGACGTGCTTGGAGTGATTTCATGGCTCTGCCCCAATAGCAGCAATCATACTGCACAGGGATTACCATGCCAGTGAGACTAATAACAAACACTTAAAATGATTGGTGTGCTCAGCCCAGAAAGTAGTGAAAGAACGTTCATGATTATTCACTGGAATCCAGAAACAACATAGTACAGAAGTTTTAACTTCTTTGTGTAAGAAATATATATATGAGACAAAATAGTGCATAACACATATAAATCTGCTAAAACAAAAAGAAACATTGTCTTAATTTCCTTTTTCTTCTATGATCTTAGCACTGTTTGAATTTCATGTCAATTTCTTGAAATATATACTTATCAGTTAATCAATGACTAAGTAGATATTCAGTATTAGTTCATTCGATTATATTTTATTGAGTACCAAGCACTGTTTTAGCTATTGAACAGTTAGTTGGTAATGAAAATCAAGAAACAGACAATCCTTTCCCTTATGAACCTTATAATAAACCATAAGTAAATAGAAATAAAAAGAATCCTATAATATGTCAGTGTTTGATTAGTCTATGAAGACAATGAAACAAGAGAAAAAGGGCAAAAAGAGTGACCCAGTGGGGGTGTGCTGTTTTACAAAAGATAATCAGGAAAGACCTCTTTGGTAAGGTGATATAGAGCAGAAACCTGAAGAATGTGACATTAGCCAAGTGTACATCGAGGGGAAGAAAAATAGCAATAAATCCAGTGTGACTTGAGCAGGATGAGTGGGAATGAGGGAGAAGGAGTAGTAAGGGGCCAAATGGCTTAGGGTTTTTTAGGTCAGGATAAGAACATTGAGTTTTACTTTAAATGAGATGAGAAATCATGGGAGGTTTTAAATTCAAAAACTGACTTTCATTTTTAAAAGACTGTTCTGGCATTGGTGTGGGGAAATTACAATAGGTAAAATTGCAGCATGGAAACAAGTTAATATTCTATTCCAATAATTCAAGCAAAATATGATAATGGTTTAATCCAGATTGGTAATAGTGTTTGGCATGCCTATTAGATAGCCCAAAGGGGAGGATGAAAGGCAGTTAGCTTTGTTGCTGGAAATTCTGGAGTTTGCAACAGAGGCCCATTCTGCAGATGTAAGTCTGGAAGATTTTAGAGTAGAGACCATGTCTTAATTTGAGTTGGGACAAAAGCAAATTATTTGCAGCAATTCATTTATGAGGGGTCCTCTGGAAGTAGAGGTAGCAGTAAGAATGCAGGCACAGTGAGACAGAGAAAGAGAAAACTCCAGAGTAAATGTGCATTACTGAGGTTTATGTTGCAAGTATTGGAAGTTTGATTCCACAAGAATCTCTGGAGAAGAGATTTTCTTTTTTCTTTTGCCCTACCCAGGTGCGTGGGGAGTTTCTTGCCTTTTGGGAGGTCTGAGGTCTTCTGCCAGCGTTCAGTAGGTGTTCTGTAGGAGTTGTTCCACATGTAGATGTATTTCTGATGTATTTGTGGGGAGGAAGGTGATCTCCACGTCTTACTCATCCGCCATCTTGAAGGTCTCCAATAAATCTTGCTAGGTCCTCTGGTCTGTATATTCTCCTTTTCTCCAAAACCTATCACCAGTTGGACATCTGTGTAAGGAACACTGTGCATTCAGTTCTGGAGGTGTGGATTTCACGGCTACCCCACAGGCAGCCCTTTGACCACAGCCGGCTGACCCCACATGCTGAGATGTATTCTACTTGTTGATTTTTTAAAGAGAATAAATTATTCTACACACTCTCCCCCTGACTCGTCAGTTCTTCACAAGAGGCAATACATCATGACTATGAGCCACTAATTAATACCTCTACAACATAGATTGATGCGCCATTGCAACTTCCCTGAAAGTATGCTAAGTCTCAGATCTGAATTGTCATTAGTCATAAAAATACTGACATGACGATTAAGTTTAACTAGGTAATTCTATCCCAATTTAAGTTTCTGGTAACAAGCCAAACGCAGAACCCATTTATTTATTTAGCTGCAATCATGAATACAAGAACCATATTAAAAATTTTTATGCTATTGAAATGGTTTCTAACACTCAACTGGTGAGTTCATCAGCTCATGACAAATGATTATATCATTTATTTATATGTTTGTCAAAGTCATACATCACTTTTCCCCGGGGAAGCTCACTGTACTTCCTAGTAAACCAAAATTATATTCTGTCTATTATACACACAAAAATTGAAAAGGAGAGAAGGAAAGGCAGATGCATTGGCAGAGAATGAAACAGTAAATAGTCACTAAGTCAACTTCTGACCAGAGGACAAGTGACTAAAGAAATATCTCACAGTAGTAGTGTATGTAGCATGTGCTTTCAGAGAAATAAGATATTTATCTAGAATTTTCACAAATGCTTTGTCTTTTGATAGAATATTTTGTTGTGATTGTTTTGCTTTCTACTCAGCATATAGTTTCACAGGACTCTGTTGAATATTTGGCGGTGATGACGATTTGAAGTGAAGGTAGTAAACTTTCTCTCACCCTCAAGAATATTTAACAGGAGCTGTGCCCTAGTCCTCTGAGGAGGGATCTCTTTTAATTTTTATTTATTTTTATTTTTTTTTATTATTTTTTATTTTTTGCGCTGTACGCGGGCCTCTCACTGTTGTGGCCTCTCCCTTTGCGGAGCACAGGCTCCGGACGCGCAGGCTCAGCGGCCATGGCTCACGGGCCC
>NC_041218.1:26249690-26264814 GCF_002837175.3 Physeter macrocephalus
GGACCGGGGCACGAACCCGTGTCCCCTGCATCAGCAGGCGGATTCTCAACCACTGCGCCACCAGGGAAGCCCAGGGATCTCTTTTTAAATTCTATGTTTCTTTGGAGAAAAAGTTGGTGAGTAGGTGTGCTAAGTTATGAAACTTTTTATTGGTCAGACCCTAGTAAAATCACTTTTGGTTCTTAAAGTAGAATTGTTTTCATTTTTTTACGGTAACAAAGCTGTTAGGACACTGAAAAAAATATCCCTGGGTTCACAAGTACTATATCATAATCAGTGCAAACTATTACATTTAAAAACCTAAGCAAATTCCTAGATTGAATCTAGGCTAACAACCAGAGTAGAGTCAGGGATGAAAAGTGGAAGGATGACTGGACCATGATGACTTTGGCACAGTAAAATGATCATTTCAGGTATATTTTATTGGAGCAGTAACAGTATGTAACATTATAATAATGTAACAGCAGTAACATTATGTCCTGGATCTGTTCATTCCACTCTATAGATTCTAAAGCAAAGCGAGGGCTAGTACAGACTGGATCTGTGTTGTTCATCTGTGGTTCTGTCCTGATCAGCGCACTGTCTGGCATATCAAAGAATAAACAATTAAACACATTTTTAGAAATGTCTTCCAAAATAAAATATGAAATGAATTTCTTCATGTCAATAATATGCTTAACTCTTTTATCCATGTTTCACTTTTTCTTAAAAGAAATTAGAGATGATATGTAATATTTAGTTATTTCTTGAGTATCCCAAGCTAGTACTTCATACGAAAGATTTAAAAGTTTTAGCTCTTCAATAATTCTTTCAAATCATTTCAAAGGATTATGAAGAGACTGTGATAAAATGCGTTAATTACCAGTTCTAAAAATTAGGTTTATGTGTTGACTTTATGACTTTATGACAATCCAGTTGAATGGCAATTATAGCTAGCTTTTGAGAACAGATGTGGATAATTATTTTATTATTTATTGTCTTTTTATTATTGAAGTATAATTGCTTTATAATGTTGTGTTAGCTTCTGCCGTACAACGAAGTGAATCAGCTATATGTATACATATATCCCCTCCCTCTTGGACCTCCCTCCCACCCCACCCCCCAGTCCCACCCATCTAGGTCAGCACAGAGCACCAAGCTGAGCTCTCTGTGCTATACAGCAGGTTCCCACTAGCTATTTAATGCAATGTTATAAATGGGACAACCCATCAAACTCTTGATTTTTTTTGTGATTATGCAAAATTTCAGATGGTTGGGTCTGTTTGGTTCCACACATCACTGGGATTAGTTTTTTATAATGATTCAGTATGGTCTGATTTACATTTAACTAAGCTTATCTTTTAATTTTAAGAGTCATTATTTTGTTTCTGCTCTTGTGAATCTTCTTTGGTAGTATTTACAAACTTAGGACTGAAAAAAGAGAGGCAAGATTTTTAAAATATTAGAAAAGAAGCCAGTCATTTAATTTTGTCTCAAAAATGCACTGTATCTTATAAAAATCTGTATAGGTACATAATAGCTATTGAAGTATATAAAATATTAGGTGAGCTTCAAAGTAAAGAAGTATTGTGTCTTATTCTTTAAGAATTTGAAATGTTCAACAATTCTGGTAATATTTCATTAAAATTTATGATGAAAATGTAAGACTAACTTTTATTCAGTAAATTAAAAATTTGTAGAAAGCGGTACCTGTTTACAAATGTACATATTTCCCCCTCATTCCCTATCAATGAATGGTTGTTAGCCTAATTTCTTTTTCTGTAACAACTTCCACTTTTTAAATGTCCTTGTATGCCATTAGAAAAGCAATATACATACACATACAAAAAAGTAAAGAACTTCTTACAACTTCATTATGTCATATATAAGGTTCGTGCTGAGTCATATACTTGTATGTTTATGACTGTTATGTATAAGTTAGGAAATATCGTTTGTAATTTACAGGATAAATTTTATATTTTTATGTATACTTTTAAAGCATAGATTGTGCAATTAAAAACTTCTGATTGATTATTTGGGCTTACATGTGATTATACTGCTCTTATTTTAGATAGCAACTTATTAAGCTTGCGTAGCATATTAATTAATGAGAATTCTTACTCTGCTTATTTACAGAGACATTGTAGCATATTTGTAATGCCCAATAATGACATTTTTAGCAGTTCCCAATAAAGCAGTCCAATTAAATTTGGCTTCTAGGAACTGAAGTAAGAATTAATTCATTTTATTGCTTACTTGACTCTAAAATCTAATATTACAAAGAAACAATTAGTAACTAAAATTTTTAAATTTTGTGCAATAGAATACAGAATTGCATTAAGTGTATTTTAATACTTACAGGATTACAGTTTATTTATTCCCCGATCTTAACTCAATTTAAAAAATATTTTCACAGTGTGCTTTCTTCAACATCATCAAAAAAATTTAAGAATCAACCAATTATTATTTTAAGAGGGAAAATAAATGGAAGAAATAGAGAAAATGATAACAAGCCTATTAATAGTTTCTAATAGTGTTTAAAATGATCAGAATATCTTCAGTCTCAATTGTTGCCTGAGACAATTAGTTTGGTCAAAGACAAAGCATGAACCATATGTAAGACTTAAAGTTTTCTACCATTCTAATTATCTCAATTATTAATACATACTTTTAAATCTCTTTGTGTTTTTATTGGTGATGCATTATAAAAGATGATGTATGTACTAATCATGTCCTATTCACTCCTGAGGAAGGGATCCCTCATCCTAAAATAATTTCTCCAAAACCAAAGAAGCTTCTGTAAATGATGAGTCTGTAACATACAGCATAGACATAGGAAAAGACAATTATATCAGAAGCTTCCTGAGAGAATATCCGTACATATTACTCAAGCATTTCTAATACTTACACACACATTTGTAATAAATAATTATAATCTTGCAAAGACTGGCTAATCGCCAAATAAATTACAAAACACGAGTGCACTACTAATAATGGAAGAGAATGAGAGAATTTGCATCTTCTTTAAAATTTTTCTCAATCATTACATGCACAATATTCTTTATGGCTAAACTTGATTTGTAATTTATTTTATTCATTTGATAAAATTATTTAACATTGTTTCCAAAGCCTCACTTTATATTTTTTGACAATATACTTGGACATTTTCCTTCCTGTTGATGACCACAATCATTGAAGACCTGACTGCTACAGAATATCATTTTTGATAGTACTAAGATATTATATAGAAAATGTGGGTTAAAGCAATATTTCTGACCATGAACTCTGATTGTCTGTGAATTGTCTGTTTGAGAGCATGAGATAGATTGTCTAAGCTTTTTCTATTACAGTACATAAGACTCAGACTTTCATCTCAGATACCTGAAGTAAAGAATTGCTATAGACCACATTACTCAAAAGGAAAAAAAAAAGGTATTTTCCTCATTGAGGTCAAAATATTATTAAAGACACCTACATGAGTACCTATGATTGCTTTTCTGCCTTCTCCCAAGAAACCAAGCAAGATAAATACTTCCTTAATGCCAATGTGTCAAACATACAGATCTCAGGGTATTTGTTTGTTTGTTTTTGTTTAATATAACATAAGATAGATATATATCAAATTACATATATGAAGAGTGCTTCGATTAAAGCCAGGACTCAAATTTTTGTTGTAAAATAAAAATGTGGCTCTGAATATAATGTTTTGCTTAGAGATAGTAAAAAATTGACGAAATGGCAAATTTTATATTTCTAAAACCATTGCAAATTTATTTGCAGTTTAAAATTTTAGAATAGATGTTTAATTTCAAAGCACAACTTCAATAATCTGCATTTATCAGATAGATGAATAAATGAATGCTTATTTGGAAATGCTACAATCCTATATAAAATGATGTATCTTTAATCTAATTTCCCTGTCTGATCAGAATTTAAATTATATATTGAGTTTTCAACACATTTAAAATATATGTGTATACATTACTATATATGCTAATTTTATATTACTGTATGCTAATCATACATATATATATTAGTAATAATGATGCAATTCAACCCAGGATATAGAGAAAAATAGGAATAGTATGATATGAAACCATGCCCATGAAAGCATGTGACTATTTATATGAATCTTTTCAGTTTAACTTCACAAAATTATTGAAATTCACTATACTTGTTTAATTTTAAACAATATGAGATCTTTTTAATACTGTATACTATATTCCCCAAATATGTATTTAAATTAATCATTCTGCAACATTTGCAATATTATTTTCTTTACACAGCCTGCCATTAAACATGGATAAAAAAGGAAGTCCTATTCTTAATGGATTTAGGATCTTTTGGGTGAGACTGAACACACAATTTACAAGACTAAAACCTGCTTAAGGAACAGCATATAAACAAGGTATTTTCTTTCAAATTAAATACCTTAATGGTGAGTCAATTCCCTGGTAATGAGTTTCCTTATTATGGTTTAGTTAATCAGGGTAAATTTAGTTTTTAAATTTGTAATATAACTCCTAACTTCTTATGAGAAGAAATTGTTCATTTTCTACTTAAAACAGACTATTTTGAAAGGCCGTGTCTTAGTCAGCTATTGCCCCAATTACCAAATGTACCAAGCAACTCCAAATCTCAGTAATCTACAACAACCAGGTGGCTTCCAAGACGGCATGTGGCGGGAATGGCTCTGGTTAGGCTGAATTTCATCGTGTATGCAGGCTTCTAGTTTGGGGTCCATGTTTCCACAATTTCCTTGGAGCAGCAGATAATAACAGCAGATTCTTCTCTTCACAGATCATAGCAGAACAAGCAGATAAGCAGAAGCGCGCAGACACTTTTAATGCCTTGGCCAAACTGACAAAGTGTGCCTTCTGTCCAAATCCCACTGACAAAATGGAAATATGACAAAGTAGAGCCTGCCGTGCCCAGCAGACTGGGAGGGAGCACACTAGACATAGACAGCCTGGGAGTTGTTTGTTCCTCCACTTCGCTAGCACGTTGCCGGAATTTCTTGGAAATATTGTTAAGGAACTTTTCTGAGGCTAGAGTTTCTGCAAAGAGATCAAGAATCTTGGTAATTAGAATGATGGAAGAAATTGATTGATTGGGAAGGGCCATTTTATAGTTACAGAATTCTACAGTTGCAGGAAAATGTTAGGCTATACGTATAGAATTTCATAATTATGTTTTTTAACCTTCTTTTTATTCCGGAACTGTTTTTAGAGTTGAAGCCTCACACATTGCATATGTTCCATTCCAAGAAATGTGAAGGCAGTCACAGAACGAATTGTTAGAGGTTGGGAATTGTGATGGTTAATTTGATGTGTGGGCTTGACTGGCCATAGGATGCCTGGAATAAACATTATTTCTGTGTGTGTCTGTGCAGGTGCTTCTGGATGAGATTAGCATTTGAACCAGTGGATATAGTAAAGCAGAGTGCCCGCCTCAATGCAGGTGGGCGTCATCCAATCCACTGAAAGCCCGAATAGAATAAAAAGCAGAGGGAGGAGGAATTTGCTCCCTTGTTTCCCAAGTACTTGATCTGGGACATCTCTGGCCTCAGACTGGTATTTACACCATTCTTCCCTGCTTCTCAGGCCTTCACACTTGGACTGGATTACATCACTGGCTGTCCTGGGTCTCCAGCTTGCAAACAGCAGATCATGGGACTTCTCAGCCTCTATAATTATATGAGCCAATTCCTAAAATACATATGTATATTTACATCTACTTGTCATCTATCTATCTATCTATCTATCTATCTATCTATCTATCTATCTATCTATCTATTTATTGGTTCTGTTTCTCTGGAGAACCCTGACTAAAACAGGAATGATTTAAAATGTCTTCCCTATGACTATGTTAGAAATAATATGTTACTTCTCTATTAAGAGAGACAATATTTAAGACAAACTCCAATATTTCTAACAGAGAATTTTAACTTCCTTTTTGTCTCATGTATCAATAGCTGGACACACACAAACATACACCTACACGCATGAACACAAAAGTCTACAATTCTGATAGAAGTTCTAGAGTCAGTTAAATGAAATATTTTACAAGGAAATGACAGAAGACCCCTGCTAGATTAAGCCAAATTAATAATAATTAAAGGTTTGTAATAAAGTTGCCAAGTGCTGTATCTAGGATTTAATAATCTCTACATTTTTCAGTATATTTTAATAATTTAAATATAATTACTAGAAAATGTCTTTTTAAACTTTTTTTTAAAGCTAATGTTTTAGTTCTTGATAGGGGAAAAATAATATATAAAGAAATGACTCTTTTTGATTAACCACGTCAGTGAGAAATGGATTATTCAAGGTGTAAGCACAGTGTCTAACAGAAAATAGTTTCTGGAGCATTAAAGTGCCATCCATGGACATATATACACTACCAAGTGTAAAACAGACAGCTAGTGGGAAGCAGCCACATAGCACAGAGAGATCAGCCTGGTGCTTTGTGACCACCTAGAGGGGTGGGATAGGGAGGGTGGGAGGGAGACTCAAGAGGGAGGGGATATGGGGATATATGTATACGTATAGCTGATTCACTTGGTTATACAGCAGCAACTAAAACAACAATGTAAAGCAATTATACTCCAATAAAGATGTTAAAAATATAAAGTGCCATCCACTGGCCTTGTTTGTTTAATATTTGTTTCTCTGAAAAGTGGCTACAATATTAACATACATACCATCTACAGATAAGTAAAATGATAGAGAAAATGGAAAAATAAACAAATAGCAAAATTGTTATATGGGCTTTCCAGTGAACAGTCAAGAAATGTTTTGCATTATTTAGCATCATCTACAGACATCTCCTGATTTTGTCCATGCTTTTATCTGAAGAAATTTCTTTACACTCAGGTGAAATGGTCTGATAAATGGCAAACCCACTGTAACACTGTTACCCGCTGTAACAGAAACTTCAGAAAGATTTAATTGCTTGAAAATATCTGAAGAAAAAATACAGGACACCAAAAGGTCCAATGTGAAATTAAATGGCAGTTACCTAACATTTGGGATTTGAGAGGGCCTACCCCCTGGGATGTTTGTGCAGCCAAGAAGCTTAGGGATATTGCCATCCAGTAAAGTTTCTTGGTTGGTAGAAAGTGCCCTAGTGAGTTAACTGGAAGGATAAGTATGCATACTTAACACCTACATTAATGCTATATTGCTGCTGACCTACATGCAATCTGAACTAGCATACATGACGGGTCAGAAATGGAACCTTTCTGATACTCTAATTTTAAAAGAGAAGAAAGGAGAAGTATAAAGTAAACTATATGGTTTATGGTCAATCACAGGTTTCACATATGTGGAAGTGATTTTTTTAAGTGAAAAACTCTACTCCCTTGCATCAATTTTTATTTTTATTTTCTTCCAAGATCATTAGTCAACACACTGCCAAGGGTGAATTCTGATCTTTGAAGGTCCATTACGGAACCCTCATTTCTGTGAAAATGATTCTAGCTGTAGATCACAGACAATCAGCTCATGCAAGTAAGACTGCACAAAGAGTTATAGGTGAGGATGCAATTTATATGTTGAAGAGAACATGTGTTTCAACTGAAGCCACAACATTAAACGTTTTCAAAAGCAGAATTACAAATGGCAGCATAAGTGACTGGTCATTTTGACCATTGGCTGGTAATGCCACATTTTCTCATGAAGGGGGAAAAAAAATCACTCTTCTATAAAATAAAAAATAAATGTGCTTGAAAAGATGCTCAACATCACTAATTATTAGAGAAATGCAAATCAAAACTACAGTGGGGTACCACCTCATACCGGTCAAAATGGCCATCATTCAATAGTCTACAAATAACAAATGCTGGAGAGGGTGTTGAGGAAAGGGAACCCTCCTACACTGTTGGTGGGAATGTAAGTTGGTGCAGCCACTATGGAAAACAGTACGGAGGTTCCTCAGAAAACTAAAAATAGAATTACCATGTGATCCAGCAATCCCACTCCTGGGAATATACCCAGACAAAACTATAATTCAAAAAGATACATGCACCCCTGTGTTTATAGCAGCACTATTCACAATAGCCAAAACGTGGAAACAACCTAAATGTCCATGATAGATGAATGGATAAAGAAGATGTGGTACATATATACAATGGAATATTACTCAGCCATAAAAAACCAACTAATGGCATTTGCAGCAACATGGATGCAATTAGAGATTATCATACTAAATGAAGTAAGTCAGAAAGAGAAAGACAAACCATATGATTGTCACTTATATGTGGAATCTAAAATATGGCACAAACGAACCTATCTACAAAACAGAAACAGACTCAGACATAGAGAACAGACTTTGGTTGCCAAGGCGGTGGGAGGGAGGGGGATGGACTGGGAGTTTGGGGTTGGTAGATGCAAACTATTATGTTTAGAATGAATAAACAACAAGGTCCTACTGTATAGCACAGGGAACTATAGTCAATATCCTGTGATAAACCATAATGGAAAAGAATATAAAAAAAGAATGTCTATATGTGTATAACTGAGTCTCTTTGCTGTACAGCAGAGATTGGCACAGCACTGTAAATCAGCTATAGTTCAATAAAAACAATTTAAGAAAGTAAAAATAATGATAATAATATAACATGTATCTAATAAAAAAAGTGCTAAAGATGAACAAGCAATGGAAGATCAGGACACAGGTATAATAACTTGAAGTAATTCATTTAATTCTATAGTTGTTTAATACTGCATGCCTTACACTTTTTTAGGTACAAAAGACTTAAAAGAGCAGGCTAGTTTATAATAACTTGTGTACAATTTAAATATAAAGAATATAAAATTTATTTGAAATTATATTTTTAATGAATTTGAGGTAGTTTCTAGTATCTGGCTACCCTGTCTCAAATATTGGTGATTTGATTAATTAATGGCACATAATAAATTATATATTGTGCTTTTATTATCTCTTTGGTCTGCTAATTTTTCTTGTAAACCATTTGCTCGGTTTTTAAAGTTCTCTATAAGCCTAATTAGCATTTTACTTTACCAATTAATGAATATAGTCTAGAGGTAAAATTAGTTAATACTAGCTATGAACATTAAAAAATTAGTTTGGAGGAAGGGAGAAAATTATTTGGTAAAAACAACATGGCGAATTTCTCTTATTAGGAAAATCTCATCAAGTGAATTTTGTTTCAATCGGATCCTCATTTCAACTGCTTAATGTTAAAGAGAAAATTCCCAATGTTGAAATATAACTGTTGGAATTTTACTAATTTGTAAATAGAACATTTAATGATGTTTTATAGTTAGCAACTGATCTGTGTCATATTTTAAAATGCACTGTTCTGGTATAAAAGTATATCACTTTGATAACTAAATAAAAACTTTTTTTTAATTCAGGTATTAGAACAAGAAAGAAGGCTCTTTCCTCATCCCTCAAGATATTTTCCTTTTTATAATGCTAAATCAGGATTTCACAGACTCAGCCCTATTGACATTTGGGATTGGATAATTATTTGTTATGGGGGCTGTCCTGCACATTATAGGATGTTTAGTAGCATGCCTGGATTTCATCTTCTAGATGCCAGTAGCACCCATGCAAACTCCACAGTGATAACAATCAAAAATGTCTCTGGACAAAACCAAATATTCCATGGTGAGACAAAATTACCCAAAGTTGAGAACCACCTCGTTAAAATGATAATATTTTATTGAGGAGACATTCAATAAGGATATATTAGTAAGCCTTTTGCTAAGTAAATTTAACTGAATATTAAACGGCTATCAAGATAGATTCTACATTTAGTAACCAAATGAGAAACATTATTAAATCTGCATATGGAATATGTTTGTGCCCTGTGTCTGACTTGTGAATTTTGAAAAAAAGATCCAGAGATCAGAATTAGCTTCATATTGACTGCATATTTTTAAAGGGTAAACATGACATGCAAAGTTCAAATATCAAAACATAAGACAAACTCACTAAACAAAATAATACCAGTTACATGTCCTTCAGTTCAACATGATAATTGGAGGAGAGTAAAATTAAGAGGAGGACTGTGAGAGCAGGATCGTGATTTTTTTTTTCTCGAAGCATCTCCTTCTAAGTTGGATTTTGATTCTGATATTACACTCTTTCCAATTGTCCATATATTCTTCTAAAATTTGCCATATGATGATTATCATATTTAAATTACCCTGGGATTAATAAGTATTGGAAAAGGGATGCCTGGTAACCATTAAATCTAATGCATTGGAAAGGAATAGTATGTGGTTATTGGGAGAGAACACCAAAATTTACATACATATATACAAGTGGGTACACACACACACACACACACACACACACACACACACACACACACATACATATATACACATATATGTTGTTTTAAGAAATAGTGAGCTCATTACTAAGCAAAATATAAAACATAACAAATAGTGAGAAACTATCTATATAGGTAGCATCTATCTATATATGTAGCATCTAGCTATAAATAGAAAATAAAATTCAGGGAACTATATGATAATTAAATGTTCTTCCTTTTTAGTTATGAAAGATAAATTATCTTGTTGGCTTTCTACTTTGGTTTCATTACTAAGATGATTTTTTAACTAGTCACTCTATGTTCACTAAATACAATAGATCAAAACTACTTAGTTGGGAGTTATTAAAAATCATCTAGTCTGACCCCTCACTTTATAGATGGGAAAACCTTATCCAGAAAAGTTAAGTAACTTAACAAAATCTCTGGCTAGCTAATGTCTTATTATAGGTTCATAGCTCTATAACAGCACAATTTAGGAATCTGAAATAGCAGCCAGAGGACAAGTCACTGAGTAAAGTTAAATTTAATTATCCTCAAATCAGATATTGAAAATTCATATGTATATGAAACATACACAAGTGAATGTACTGACCACCAGTCCATGCTAGGCACCATGAAGAACAGTAAAAGTGACATAGTTTGTATGTGGGCAAGGGACATGTGAGACATCTCTTTACCTTCCTCTCGATTTTTCTGCGAACCTAAAACTGCTTGAAAAAAACACTGTCTTAATTTTAAAAAGTGAAACAGTCAATTACTTTTAAAAAGTTACAATAAAACAAGTAAGTGTAACTAGAATCACAGGCAAACATGTAGTAAATAGTCTAATAGAGCTTCGAAGCACAAGCTATGTTGAGAGAAAGAAAATTCATGTCCTGTTGAGCTGAAAGGAACCAATGACCCAGCCTAAAATGTTAGGAAGGGTTTCAAAAGTGGAGGGGTGGTTATGGAAGAGAGGAATTCAGTGCAGGAAAAACTATTGAAATACAGTTCTAATCCTTAATTATTCTATGATCATAGGAATTTATTAATTACAGTGAATACATTATCAGGTGTCACAAACTCTGTAGAGGACTAGCACAGAAATGGAATCTACACCTAGAATTTTAAAATAGCAATAGCTACAATTTTATAAGAACATACCACGGGGCAGACGCTGTTCAAAGTTTACTGATGTGTAACAAACCACCTGCCAACAAAATCAATCTATCATTTTAATGGTGCTGTGGGTTTACTGGGTCCAGCTGGGTGGTTGCTCTGCTCTAGGCAGTATCAGCAGTGACTGCAGTCATCTGGATGCTCAACTTAGCTGCAACATCCAAGATGATTTCTCATATGGCTGAAACTAGTTGGTGTTGGCTGTAGGCTGGAAGCTCAGCTGCAGCCATGGAGCAGAGCACTGGGTTCTCCTTCACAGGGCCTCTCCTAGGGCTTGGGCTTCTGTTAGCACAGGGACCACATACTAAGAAGAAACAACCTGAGCATGAAAAGTGGAAGATTGCTTAAAGCCCAGATTCAGAAGTAACACAGCATCACTTCTGCCACGTTCTGTGAGTCAAGGAAATTTTAGGACAGTGTAGAATCCAGAGGAGCGAAAACAGATTCCGCCTTTTGGTTTAAGGAGAGGCAGAAGATTTGTACCCATCTTTAAGCCAACAATCTTTTATGAATCCAGTCAGCCTTCACAACAATTCTGTTAAATACTCAAGGAACTTGAAGCACAGAGAGGTTAATACATAAATTTTCCAATTATCACGGCAAAGAATTGGCAGAATAGACGATTAAATGGAGATAGTCTGACACAGAAGATAACAAATGGCATTGATATTATGCATATATATTATTAGGAAATAAAATTAAAAATACAAATTATTTTATTTCCTAATAATAAATCAATTTGGTGTTTTCCTATATATTGTATTTACTCTATTTTGTATAATACTCTATTTAATTTGTATTCTAGCCAACAGGAGTCCCAACACTTGGTAATCTTGTTTTATTTAATTTATTTTATGTTTTATTAAAGTATAGTTGACTTAAAATATTACATTTGTTACAGGTGTGCAACATAGTAATTTGATGTTTTTACAGATTATACTACATATAGTTATCATAAAATATTGGCAATATTCTCTGTGCTAAACATTACATCCTTGTAACTTATTTATTTTACAATTAGTAGCTTGTACCTTTTAATCTCTTTCACCTATTTTGCCTCTCTCTCCAATTTTCTTGTCTTAGATATTGTGATGTTTACAGGTCCCAAAATTTAATATTGTCACACTGGTTTAGTGATATTTCAATGATCAATTGAATACTTACAGTTTTAAATATTAAAATTCCATAACATGAGTAAACAAAAAAGTATCCATTGCAAAATTTTGAAAAAATGTTTTTATTGTTTTGAAATACTGTCACTTTTTTATTACACAAAACTGAAATATGTGGGATTTGTGAAAAATGCTACAGCTTTCAGGAATTAAATCATGAATTTCAGGATGTTTTGAATTGCATCAACATAAAAAATTAAAACATAAATATGATACCACTGTTTACCACTGAATGAGATTATTATTCATTTATAAAAATTTTTTTAATTTAATTTTATTTATTTTTTTACAGCAGGTTCTTATTAGTATTCAATTTTATACACATCAGTGAATACATGTCAATCCCAATCGCCCAATTTATCACACCACCATGCCCACCCCCCCGCCGCTTTCCCCCCTTGGTGTCCATACGTTTGTTCTCTACATCTGTGTCTCAGTTTCTGCCCTGGAAACTGGTTCATCTGTACCATTTTTCTAGGTTCCACATATATGTGTTAATATAAGACATTTGTTTTTCTCTTTCTGACTTACTTCACTCTGTATGATAGTTTCTAGATCCAACCACGTCTCAACAAATGACCCAATTTCGTTCCTTTTTATGTCTGAGTAATAGTCCATTGTATATATGTACCACATCTTCTTTATCCATTTGTCTGTCGATGGGCATTTAGGTTGCTTCCATGACCTGGCTATTGTAAATAGTGCTGCAATGAACATTGGGGTGCATGTGTCTTTTTGAATTATGGTTTTCTCTGGGTATATGCCCAGTAGTGGGATTGCTGGATCATATGGTAATTCTATTTTTATTTTTTTAAGGAACTTCCATACTGTTATCCATAGTGGCTGTATCAGTTTACATTCCCACCAACAGTGAAAGAGGGTCCCCTTTTCTCCACACCCTCTCCAGTATTTGTTGTTTGTAGATTTTCTGATGAAGCACATTCTAAGTGGTGTGAGGTGGTTTTGATTTGCATTTCTTTAATAATTAGTGATGCTGAGCAGCTTTTCATGTGCTTCTTGGCCATCTGTATGTCTTCTTTGGAGAAATGTCTATTTAGATCTTCTGCCCATTTTTGGATTCGGTTGTTTGCTTTTTAATTATTGAGCTGCATGATTTGCTTATAAATTTTGGAGATTAATCCTTTGTCAGTTGCTTCATTTGCAACTATTTTTACTTTGCTGTGCAAAAGCTTTTAAGTTTCATTAGGTCCAATTTGTTCATTCTTGTTTTTATTTCCATTACTCTAGGAGGTGGATCAAAAAAGATCTTGCTGTGATTTATGTCAAAGAGTGTTCTTCCTATGTTTTCCTCTAAGAGTTTTATAGTGTCTGGTCTTACATTTAGGTCTCTAATCCACTTTGAGGTTATTTTTGTGTATGGTATTAGGGAGTGTTCTTATTTCATTCTTTTACATGTAGCTGCCCAGTTTTCCCAGCACCACTTGTTGAAGAGACTGTCTTTTCTCCACTGTATATTCTTGCCTCCTTTGTCATAGATTAGTTCACCATAGGTGCGTGGGTTTACCTCTGGACTTTCTATCTTGTTCCATTGATCTATGTTTCTGTTTTTGTGCCAGTACCATATTGTCTTGATTACTGTAGCTTTGTAGTATAGTCTGAAGTCAGGAAGTCTGATTCCTCCAGCTCTGTTTTTTTTTTTTCCTCAAGACTGCTTTGGCTATTCGGGGTTTTCTGTGTCTCCATACAAATTTTAAGTTTTTTTGTTCTAATTCTGTAAAAAATGCCATTGGTGGGCTTCCCTGGTGGCGCAGTGGTTGAGCGTCCAGCTGCCGATGCACGGCACATGGGTTTGTGCCCCGGTCTGGGAAGATCCCACATGCCATGGAGCGGCTAGGCCCATGAGCCATGGCTGCTAAGCCTGTGCGTCCAGAGCCTGTGCTCCGCAATGGTAGAGGCCACAACAGTGAGAGGCCTGCGTATCGCAAAAAAAAAAAAAAAAAAAAAAAAAAATGCCATTGGTAATTTGAGAGGGATTGCATTGAATCTGTAGATTGCTTTGGGTAGTACAGTCATTTTCACAATATTGATTCTTCCAATCCAAGAACATGGTATATCTCTCCATCTGTTGGTATCATCTTTAATTTCTTTAATCAATGTCATAGTTTTCTACATACAGGTCTTTTGTCTCGCTAGGAAGGTTTATTCCTAGGTATTTTATTCTTTTTGTTGCAATGGTAAATGGAAGTGTTTCTTTAATTTCTCTTTCAGATTTTTCATCTGTATAGGAATGCAAGAGATTTCTGTGCATTAATTTTGTATCCTGCAACTTTACCAAATTCATTGATTAGCTCTAGTAATTTTCTGGTAGCATCTTTAGGATTCTAAATGTATACTATCATGTCATCTGTAAACAGTGACAGTTGTACGTCTTCTTTTCCAATTTTTTTTTTTTTTTTTTTTTTTTTTTTTTTTTGTGGTATGCGGGCCTCCCTCTGCTGTGGCCTCTCCCGTTGCGGAGCACAGGCTCCAGACGCGCAGGCTCAGC
>NC_041218.1:26265375-26266525 GCF_002837175.3 Physeter macrocephalus
TGTTTGCTAGTATTTTGTTGAGGATTTTTGCATCTATATTCATCAGTGATATTGGTCTGTAATTTTCTTTTTTTGTAGTATCTTTGTCTGGTTTTGGTATCAGGGTGATGGTGGCTTCATAGAATGAGTTTGGGAGTGTTCCTTCCTCTGCAATTTTTTGGAAGAGTTTGAGAAGGATGGGTGTTAGCTCTTCTCTAAATGTTTGATAGAATTCACCTGTGAAGCCATCTGGTCCTGGACTTTTGTTTGTTGGAAGATTTTTAATCACAGTTTCAATTTCATTACTTGTGATTGGTCTGTTCATATTTTCTATTTCTTCCTGGTTCAGTCTTGGAAGGCTATACCTTTCTAAGAATTGTCCATTTCTTCCAGGTTGTCCATTTTATTGGCATAGAGTTGCTTGTAGTAGTCTCTTATGATGCTTTGTATTTCTGTGGTGTCTGTTGTAACTTCTCCTTTTTGATTTCTAATTTTATTGATTTGAGTCCTCTCCCTCTTTTTCTTGATGAGTCTTGTTAATGATTTATCAATTTTTTTTATCTTCTCAGAGAACCAGCTTTAGTTTTATTGATCTTTGCTATTGTTTTCATTGTTCCTATTTCATTTATTTCTGCTCTGATCTTTATGATTTCTTTCCTTCGGCTAACATTGGGTTTTGTTTCTTTTTCTTTCTCTAGTTCCTTTAGATGTAAGGTTAGATTGTTTAACCCAAGATGTGATCTATCCTGATGAATGTTCCATGAACACTTGAGAAGAAAGTGTAATCTGCTGTTTTTGGATGGAATGTCCTATAAATATAAATTAAATCTATCTGGCCTATTGAGTCATTTAAACCTTCTCTTTCCTTATTTATTTTCATTTTGGATGATCTGTCCATTGGTGTAAGTGAGGTGTTAAAAGTCCCCCACTATTATTGTGTTACTGTCAATTTCCTCTTTTATAGCTGTTAGCAGTTGCTAACAGCTCTTATGTATTGAGGTGCTCCTATGTTGGGTGCATATATATTTATAATTGTTATATCTTCTTCTTGGATTGATCCCTTGATCATTACGTAGTGTCCTTCCTTGTCTCTTGTAACATTCTTTCTTTTAAAGTCTATTTTATCTGATATGAGTATTGCTATTCCAGCTTTCTTTTGATTTCCATTTGT
>NC_041218.1:26267244-26284925 GCF_002837175.3 Physeter macrocephalus
TGGTCCTTTCTCTCTCTCTTCTCTTTCTGGGACCCCTATAATGTGAATGTTGTTGTGTTTAATGTTGTCCTAGAGGTCTCTTAGGCTGTCTTCATTTTTTTTGTATGTGTGTGGTACGCAGGTCTTTCACTGTTGTGGTCTCTCCCGTTGCAGAGCACAGGCTCCAGACGCGTTTTTTTTGTATGTGTGTGGTACGCAGGTCTTTCACTGTTGTGGTCTCTCCCGTTGCAGAGCACAGGCTCCAGACGCGCAGGCTCAGTGGCCATGGCTCATGAGCCTAGCTGCTCCGTGGCATGTGGGATCCTCCCGGACTGGGACACGAACCTGCATCCCCTGCATTGGCAGGCAGATTCTCAACCACTGCGCCACCAGGGAAACCCTGTCTTCATTTCTTTCATTCTTTTTTCTTTATTCCGTTCCACAGCAGTGAATTCCACCATTGTGTCTTCCAGGTCATTATCCGTTCTTCTGCCTCAGTTCTTCTGCTATTGATTCCTTCTAGTGTAGTTTTCATTTCGGTTATTGTATTGTTCATCTCTGTTTGTTTGCTCTTTAATTCTTCTATGTCTTTGTTAAACATTTCTTGCATCTTCTTGATCTTTGCCTCCATTCTTTTTCCAAGGTCCTGGATCATCTTCACTACCATTATTCTGAATTCTTTTTCTGGAAGGTTGCCTATCTCCACTTCATTTAGTTGTTTTTCTGGGGTTTTGTCTTGTTCCTTCATCTGGTACATAGCCCTCTGCCTTTTCATCTTGTCTATCTTTCTGTGAACGTGGTTTTTGTTTCACAGGCTGCAGGACTGTAGTTCTTCTTGCTTCTCCTGTCTGCCCTCTGGTGGATGAGGCTATCTAAGAGGCGTGTGTAGGTTTCCTGATGGGAGGGACTGGTCGAGATTATTATTCTTATAGTATTAAAAGTTTATACATTCATTTTACCATCTCCATGTGAACCTTTCTCCAGTACTTTACATATTATCTCTGTGCAAAGTTTTATCCAGTTTTCATAATTATGGTTAAGGTGCCCATAAACTGTGCTCAATAGGATCCTGGGTATAAGCCTATTAAAGCACGGGATGGTTTTTCACTGTTTATTTGCCTGTTTACACCATTAGCATGTGATGTAGGAACTGGATCTTCCTTACTGTTTTATCCCCAGAGAAGTTTTCTTCAGCTATAGGTTTATCAAGTATTTTTCTCGTGTTACATCTTTAGCAGACACATTCATTTTCTCTACGTTTATTCTGTTTTCTACTCTCAGTACCTGTAATATTTTATCTCATACTATCACCTCTCTTCATTTTATTGCATATTCCTAATGGACCTCTCAAGTTATCCTTTATATTACTGATTTGATTACCTGCTTTGTAGATTTTAAACAATGAAGTTAAGTTTAAAACTTCTCTAACGAAGTGTTTTTTTAATCCATAATTAATATTTTATTATTTTTCAAAAGTTTACTTTAGAATAAGAATCTCCCTTCTTTTTTTTCTAATTTTCTCAAAATGAGTCTATTTTTCTTCTGTCTGTCATGTCTCATCATGTATAAATTCCATGGGATCCATTTGGATTTTTTAATTAGCATTGCAAGTTGAATTTTCCTAAAAATTTAGTTACTTGTATAATGTAAATTATTAAACTGCACCATTTTTTCTGTACTGGAGATATATTTGTGTGTAGTTTCTTGAGTTTGTCCCCAAATGAGATGAGGTACATATAGGATCGCTTTTTTTGGTTGTTAATAATTGAGAAGAGGAGGTATATTTTTCTTGGTCTTCCTTATACTAAAAATGATTATTTTCTTGTGAATCCTTCTTTATTCTACTAGTCATGTCTTCATTTTAGCGACAGAGAAAGATATAATACTTGAGTTCTTTTTAGAAATAGTACATCCATTCCAACTAATATTTATATTATGTAGATTCAGCTTAATATTTTAAAAAGTAGAAGATCAAACATACTCCTTTAAATAAGCATGTTACTCTAGCTTTCTTTTCTCCCTCCCCTCTCTCCCTTTCTATAATTTCTCTTCTCTTCATATCCCTTCTTCTTTTCTTCCTTTCTTACAAAAGAAAATAACATAATTACAAATGCAGAGCTTGAGGATCAAAGTGGCACATAAGTATACTGTGAGTATTCAGTATATCCTATATTAATAAAGTATTAGGAAGATTCATCATCTCTGATTAACATTGATTTGTTGTAAAGGAAGCAGGTATTTGAGTGACTTATTGAGAAAATTTCTTAAAGCAAAATAACAGGGGCTTCCCTAGTGGCACAGTGGTTGAGTCCGCCTGCCGATGCAGGGGGCGCGGGTTTGTGCCCTGGTCCGGGAGGATCCCGTGTGCCACGGAGCAGCTGGGCCCATGAGCCGTGGCCGCTGGGCCTGCACGTCCGGAGCCTGTGCTCCGTAACGGGAGAGGCCACGGCAGTGAGAGGCCCGCGTACTGCAAAAAAAAAAAAAAAAAACGAAAAACCCATGAGGGTAGGTACTATTGTTATCCCAGTTTTAGAGCCAGAGAAACTGAGGCACAAAGAAGTAAAAAAAAAGCAAAATAACAGTTCAGGAGGTATAATTCATATGTATGTATACATCATTACCAAAGTATTATACCATAGACTGAATGGCTTAAATAACAGAAACTTATTTTCTTACAATTCTGGAGGCTAGAATTCTGAGATCAAGTTGTTGGCATATTTGGTTTATTCTGAGGCCTCTCTCCTTGCCTTGTAGATGGCTGTCTTCTCCTCCCTGTGCCTTCATATTTCATCCCTCTGTGTATATCTGCATACTCATTCTCTCTGATTATAAGGACACCAGTCATATTAATTAGGGCCCACCCTAATGACTCCATTTTAACTTAATTACCTATTTAAAGACCAAAGACAATCACCTTCTGAGGTACTGGGGGTTAGAACTTCAACATATGAAATTTGGGGGAGGGGGCAGACATAATTCAGCTTACATACAACAAGTTATATTTGAAATTTTTGAAAAGTACTAAAATATTCAACCTCAAATTAGCATGAATTCTTACTGTCCTTTATTTATCCTTATTTTTAAGAAATAAGGAAAAATTACATACTCTATTATTTACCTAAAGAATGTATTTGATTTTATTCCAAACTTAACAAACAGGGGCAAAAGAATCAATGTGTATTCAAAGCTGAAATACATGAAAGTGAAAGACAAGGCTCAGAATGAATATTTTAGAGTTTTATTGCCCCACACCTCCAAAAAAAGCCCTGCTACTGGCCTGGTTATGAACTAATATAGTGTCTCCTATGTGAGTAGTTTCATCCTATAAGAATACGCATATCTCCTTCAAGTGCTTATTAAAAAATACAAAAATTTGTAGAATAAACAACACTGAAAACTCAACAGATTATTACAAATTGAGGTGTATAGTAGTATTTAACTTTTAATAGTGTTAGTTTTTATTATCCTTTAAAGATCATTAATAATTTGGGGAAAGTTATTTTTTTCTGAAGAAATCACACCATGCTAACAACAAATACCTCCTTAAAAATTCTCTTCTACAGTAAAGTTAAATTCCATATTATGTTGTGGAGAATGGGCTTCATTTTCAGAATAATTCAACTAAATTAGACTACAGATGCCACATTCCACTAATATATGATCCTTTATAACATTTATTCCTTTCAAGAATTTCACAGAACTTGAAGACAGGCATGAAGCAAATATTCTTATCTGTATTTTGCAGATAGGTCAACTAGGCTATTGAGACTTGCAAGCTTAGCCTAAAGTAACAGAAGGAATTTTTGACGTCCTCTATGCCTCTGGAATTGAAACCTTTTTTTTCTTTGTCCCTACTCCTCCCTCACACCAGCAAAACGTCATTTCTTTTGCCAAGTTACTTCAAGGTACACAACACTATGGGGCAATATCAAAGCAGCTCAACCCAACAGCTCTGGTTCTACAAGGAACTGAAAAATCACCATGGATTGTGTTTGAACGCTATCTGCTAAGGGTTTGAGACATGGTTTTGCTATCTTCACACACCCCCATGCCCACCAGAACTTGTTGAATCCATTTCCATTCATAATAACATTTTATAATGTTTTACAGAGACCTTTGGTGTTTGCAAAAATACCATATCAACCAGCACTTGTCTAAACAGCATGCAGTCAGTTTAAGGAGATTAAGAAGGTATCAAATACACTGCTGTATTGAAGTCAACTTTAAATCTCCCAAAATGGTTCAATGTACATGCATATGCCTGAAAATGAGTTTTCATGAATCTAGTGCATAGTGGTAAGCAAAATATTTGAGGAAATGATTTATGTGACCATGGCTTACAAATTCATTCCTCTTTGGTATGAATGTTAATGATGCACTAGCTGTCAGTTTCACTATGGTAAGTAATGGTTTTGTGAAGTAACATGATTAAGAAACTATTAAAATAACTGAAGTACTGGGCAATGAAGCAATGGCTGGACATGACTAATTATTAGAGCCGACCCAATAGGACGATCATGATAGATGTCTTCGTTAATTTCTGTCAAAATCTTTTGTATCACACTGAGTAATTAAACGAGCAACCTTCATATAGGAATAGGAGTACTCCCAATTTTTCTCAGTAATGAGAGCCTAAAGATGGTGGCTCTAATCAAAGGATGTACATGTTGGCGCAATAACACATTCTATTCATTCTTGTCTTCAACTCATTTGGTTCACATTGACCTACAAAATTTACTGATGAATACACCACTTTCCTTTTCTACTCGCAAGGTAGCTACTTGTTCATATTCAATCAAACTTGATACAATTTTATTCCTTTTTGCACTAACCTTTTACTAAATTAAGTTTGGGTAAAACAGGGACTATAAAACCTAAGTTACAAATATAGAGTCAGTGGTAAAAATAAAACACACAGGTAAAGTATACACTGAAATAGAATAGGAGAAAATTTCCCCTTTATTTTTAGAAAATAAAGATTAGAAAACTAAATTTGTTAACCAGTAGAATTTAGTAGAGTTTATTTAAATGTTCCTTGTTTACTGTCAAGAAATAGTTAGAAGTTTTATATGTTAACTCTTAGGCTTGAAGGAATCATATATATCAATTTAATTCCCACCCCCATCCTCTGTCTTGTATTGTTGAGTCTAACCAGGTTGTCTCATTTGGTTGTTATGATGACTGATAGATGTATGTCTACAACAGACTAGCCTCATTAATACATGCATACATAAAGTCCAAATCATGATTTGTATTTTAATAAAAGCTATCTTATGGACTTCAAGCTTCTGCTTGAAGATATAGAAACTTAGAGAGAATGGCACAGACAAACTAATGACAATGAAAAGTCAGATAATCTGTATACCACAACTTTTCTTGAGCGCATCTGAGGTCATACTGAAAATAACTACCTGTAATTTAAGGGAAGACAGGTGCCATCAAGGAGAGATGGGACAAAAGCACTGACTGACCTAGAGCAGAGCACAGCAGAAGGCAGGGCCAACTTACAGGTGAATGATACAAAATCAAGTACAACATTTAGCAAATTGCTAAAATCTGAGAGCAGACTAACATGAAAATGTAGGACCCTTGGGAAAGGCAGATCCAAGTGGTGTCTTTGGAGTTGTCATACCTCCTGCACCAGGAGTGGCTGATAAACCCTAACAAAATTCAAAAGCTTTTTGCATGGATTCACATATCTCAGTTCTTCTGGTAGTCAAAGAATAACTGCTGTCTCTTAGGTTTCTTATCACCAAAAAAGAGACCTAGACCCTATTGGACTTTTTGCACATTGGAGACTGTACAAACTCCATGACCAGTGATTTTGCCAATTAGAACCTCCAGTGGAAGATAGCCTCCACTTCGGGGATTTGAACTTGCGGCTTCCCTGACATAACTACCAGCTATCCTCATTGCGAAAAGCAGCTATTAGTTTAATACTGAACATCTGTCCAAACTGTACACCTGATCCATGGAGGACTTGTGAAACTCTCTCATTCTTTGTATACTACAGATAATTCAACCAAAACACACCATAACAATCTGCTTCCTAACTGATTTATTAGGACTAAACTTCATAGATACAGAATATATCATCCAAATGTCTGCAGGCAAAAAATTTGCTGAAAGTTTTACCACAATATAAATTGTCATTTCATTCTTTTTTTCCAGCCACCATTAAAAGATTCCTCTCCATTACACTTCTGCTCTCCAAACAAGTGCTTTTTAACATAATTTTTAACTTTTTATTAAGGTAAGTCCACTTGCATTTATATTTAGACAGCTTCTGCTAGGTTATACTGCAGTAACAAGTCAAAATATTACAGTACAAAGTCTTACAAAAGTTTATCATTTGCTTACAATATATGTCCTTTGTACATCAGTTTGTGGTTTGTTCCTATTGCTTATTGGTCTACTAAGGGATCTGCTTTATATATTTACACCATTTTGGGACATGGGCTAAAAGAGTATTCCAGACCTGGGACATGACATCATGATGACAGAGGGAAAAGAGCACAACGTGATAGGTCTTAATGCCACTCCTCAGAAGTGGCCTAAGTAATTTACACACATTGAATTGGTTAAAAGGAGTGAAAGGGCCATGCTTAGTATCAGTCAACTGGAGGAGGAATCTATTAAAGGTCTTTGATCTCAACACTACTGTGAATACAATTAGTACTTCTCATTTTCATGCCATACCCCCACCTAAATGTATATGTTAAAGACTATAAATAAATATTTTAAGAAGTAAATATAGGAAGAGTATAATGTCATTCAATCCTTGGCTATAAGCAAATAATAGATGGCTTCCATCATTTATCTTCAGCCAAAGACAAACTGCAT
Source organism: Physeter macrocephalus (assembly GCF_002837175.3). Lineage (NCBI taxonomy): Eukaryota > Metazoa > Chordata > Mammalia > Artiodactyla > Physeteridae > Physeter > Physeter macrocephalus. The sequence goes on from NC_041218.1 coordinate 26,274,067, forward strand.
GATATACAAGAGGTTTTAGAACCAGTTTGTCATGCTCCTATGCAGGATGCTCAAATAAGACATTTTAAGTAAGATAAGTTACATTACACATTAAAGGGGTTGCTTGAACAAAAGAAACCCTTCACGTCTTATAGATTACAATATAGCATGTAGCAGGACTTGCTAACAACCAATTAGTTTGCTTGCTGGAACCTGAGGAGGAAATACTAAAGTGACATTTCCAGAGACTGCACGTATTTCTTCATGATCTCTGGTATAAAGAACCTACTCTATAGAACAGAATGAAATTGGTGCATAAGCACTGAAAGCTAAGACACAGAGGAGAAATTTAAAAGTGATTTTTCTTTATCTTGAAAGCCAATTATACTGCTCCATTGCCACATTTCTACATTTAAGGTTTAAGGGTAAACTTCTTTTATTTGACTATATACAGCAGCAAATACATGCAAAATTATTGGAAATAGAAATATAAATGAGAAAACGAGTCTCAAATCTACTTCTGAAAATATTTAGAAAGCATCTTGTTCATGCAGTACCAAAGTTTCGGTTTGTATGACTGCTTTGATTAAATCACCTTCAGCATTGTAATCATCTTCAGGATTGTAATCTTCAAATCTAGTAAGTAAATCTTTACTCAGGGACAAATAGGATCAACCTCACCATCATCAGAAACATATTCTTACACATCTGGCCAGAAGTATACTTTCTCCTCCAGGTGACTTAGTTAAAAGTGAATGTTAAGTTAGTTGTGCAGAGAAGGAGTAGAGTGAACACATCAGCAGTATCACAACTGACAGTGTTGATAAATTACTCTGCCTGCAGTATAATGCTAAACCTTTATAAATAGCCTATGACATTTAAAATATATAATTGTAAAACTAAATTAAAATGTTGATAAAATTCTATTTTATTTCATTATCTTCAGCCTATAATGGTGATATTTATCTTTCAGTAAATATTGATTTTAACACTTGCCATTCAGCATGTAGCTAAACTCTATACTTGATGAATCTCCATAAAATTCTAACACGATTCATTGCATGTTTATAATTGGTACACATGTACAACTAGTTTTGCTCTCAGTGCCTTTTTTTAACCCCTAACTTCTTATTTAATTAACAAGAGTACCCATAAGCAAGTCAGCCATATGCTACACCTGTCACTCCCTCGCATAATTTTGGTCTTATTTTATCCCTTACCACGTTTCCCCTTCTTCTTCCTGCACCATCACCCTGACCACCTTGCACTTGGTTTAATAGGCTGCATTCTTAGAACCTTTGTTCTAAATATTTCTTCTGGTTGGAATACAACCAACTTACCCAAATATTTGTGTGGCTTTGTGTCTCACTTCCCTTAATCAAATCTCATTTCTAAATGAGATTGACTGGGTGCCCTTTTTAAACAAAAACTCTTGCCCCCAGCACTTGTGATGCCCCCAACCCTTATCTATGTGTCCTAATTCTACACTGTATTATCACCTACCAAGATACATATATTTCACATTTTGTATAATGTTTACTGTATATTGCCTGCAACCTTCTGCCACTCCAAAATAAGTTGTTCAAGGGCAGGGATCTTGGTCTGTTTGGTGCCTCGTGCATAGCAATTTTTCAATAAGTACTTCACAAAAGAGTGAACAAGCCATAAAATAGGACTTTGAGTACCATCACATATAAAATGGCAATTATACTGCCCATAATTCATCCATTCTAAAGAGCATCATTCCCTATAAACATTTTAAAGCTGCACACAGAGCTCCTATATAGATGACAATAACATAGAGTTGATATAAATACTGATGATTAAATAAGTTCTCCAACAAAAAGAAGGTGAAAAGTTCCTAACTAGCCATATTTTCTCCCCTTGGGTAAATATGTCCTAAAATGTTACAATTTAAATGAATTCATGACATGATGACAATGATTGAATTATTTTATTTTTTTAACTATCTATTTATTTATTTATGGCTGCGCTGGGTCTTTGTATCTACGCGCAGGCTTTCTCTAGTTGCGGTGAGCAAGGGCTACTCTTCGTTGTGGTGCACGGGCTTCTCATTGCGGTGGCTTCTCTTGTTGCAGAACAAAGGCTCTAGGCACACGGGCTTCAGTAGTTGAAGAAGGTGATAAGTTCCTAACTAGCCATATTTTCTCCCCTTGGGTAAATATGTCCTAAAATGTTACAATTTAAATGAATTCATGACATGATGACAATGATTGAATTATTTTATTTTTTTAACTATCTATTTATTTATTTATGGCTGCGCTGGGTCTTTGTATCTACGCGCAGGCTTTCTCTAGTTGCGGTGAGCAAGGGCTACTCTTCGTTGTGGTGCACGGGCTTCTCATTGCGGTGGCTTCTCTTGTTGCAGAACAAAGGCTCTAGGCACACGGGCTTCAGTAGTTGTGGCACGTGGGCTCAGTAGTTGTGGAACATGGGCTTAGTTGCTCTGCAGCATGGGGGATGTTCTGGGCCAGGGATGGAACCCGTGTCCCCGCATTGGCAGGCGGATTCTTAACCACTGGACCACCAGGGAAGTCCCCAAATTATTTTATAATTTACCTTATCCTAAGCCTTTTTGGTGGCAATAAGGTTGTTATATGAATTCAACGCTCCTCTTTCACATTGGAGGAACAAACAGCAATATGAAAACAAAAATAATTTTTTTTACATTGGTGTTAAATGATATGAAAACTTCCTCTATAGATAACAGGCATGGTATATTGATTTATGCTAATGATACTAATAAAGCAAAGCATGTTTTAAGATATTATAAAATGAGTGATAGGGCTTAGTTACTTCTTCCTTGCATATCTATCATTATAACTTTTGAAATGAGACTTTTAGTTCATAGAAAAATGTGGGTGCATTTGCAAATCATCCACTTTCAATAATTTTAGCTGTTCCCGCTAATGTCTATAAACTGTTTCCTTGTGACAGAGAAGTTAGAAATATAACATCTATATTTTTCTTATCACACATAATTTCTGTGTTCCCTACAACACTGAAATTCCATATGGACAGGCATCATGTCTGCTGTGTTCCTTTCTGAATCAAACAACCAACTGACAAGGACTCTCATAGCTATTATATGTAAAATCAGAAATAATATTAATCTTATAAATTTTAGCATCACTTGTGTTTCAGCATAGAAACTTCAAATTAATATTGTTTTCCTGAAATGAATTGGCAGAGTTTTATTTAGGAAGTGATACAACATACACTTACTTGTATATTTGCTTTTGTAACCCATGAGTTGCATTTTTATGCATATCCTTTAATTCCTCCTGCCCCTAAAATTAGGATAATATCCACCTCACAAGACAGTCATGAGATTTAAATGGGATGGACTGCTAAGGCAACATACAATATAACTATGCAATAAATATTAGTTGGTACTTAAAATTAATTCAGGCAACTGCATATAAAGTTTGAAGCAATCTTTGAGCCTCCATCATGCAGACCAGAGCATAAAACACTATGTAGGATAAACTAGAGCATCAGTAGGAACTGACACTAAGTCTAGGTCAGTGAATTTTTCTCTGAGTAAATATACCCATGTGAGCAGACTTAGACCACTGCATAGAATATTGCCAGGACCTCCAAAGACTCTGTTATGACCCCCTCTAGTGACTACCACTCTAATGATTATATCCTACATTAGTTTTGCCTGTTTTAGAAATGGAACTGTAATGTATGGACTTTTTGGTGTCTTGACTCCTTTTGATAAACACCATTCATCATACAGGATTTTTATTGTAGTTGTGGTTCATTTCTGTTGTGATGTATTCCATTGTGTAATTATGTCATAATTTACTTTTCCATGATAGTTTGATTGAAATTTGGATTATTTTTCAGTTTTGGCCTACTCTGCAGTGCTACTAGGAATGTATCTTTGATAAACATATTAATGCTGTTGTATATGATGCTCATAGATTCAGCTTTAATAGATACCTCTCTTTTCCAAAGAGATCGGACAGGAAAAACTCTCCAAGTAGTTCATGAGTGGTTCCTTCGTTTCATATCCTCACCAACTGTTGCCATTCTGTCTTTATTATGTAAGCTATTCTGCAGGTGGACAGTCATCTTACATCATGGCATTAGTCTGCATTTTCCTAATGATTACTGAAGCTGAGCTTTTGTTATATTCGTGTATGGTTCTGTATATTTTTAATATTTTTTATTCTAGAGCAGTTTTAGATTTACAAAATTATTGCAAAGATAATACAGGGAATTCCTGTATAACCAATTAATGAACTAACAAATATATTATTATTAAATATGATCCAGGGACTTCCCTGGTGGGGCAGTGGTTAAGATTCCACGCTCCCAATGCAGGGGGCCCGGGTTCGAACTCTGGTCCCGGAACTAGATTCCACATGCAAACCACAACTAAGGGTTCACATGCCACAACTAGGGAGCCGGTGATCCACAACTAAAGAGCCTGCCTGCCGCAACTAAGACCCAAAGAAACCAAATAAATAAATAAATATTTAAAAAATAAATAAATATAATCCATACTTTATTCAGATTTCTGCAGTTTTTCCCCCTGATGTCTTTTAGTGTTGCAGCATCCCACTCAATGTAGCATATTACATTTAGTTATTATGTCTCCCTAGGCTTTTCTTGGCTGTGTCAGTTCTGAGACTTCCCTTGTTTTTGATGACCTTACAGTTTTAAAGATTATGTCAGGTGGTTTATAGAATTCCTCTCAAATGGGGTTTAATGTTTTTCTTATAATTATACTAGTGTAATATATTTTGAGGAAGACTGCAGAGGTAAAATGCATTCTCATCACATCATATCGGGGCTACATATTATTAATACGAGTTACTACTCTTCATGTTAACATTGATCATCTGGCTTGAGGTAGTGTTTGCAACTTTCTGCAGTATAAAGTTACTACCTTTTTTCTCCCTCTCTGTACTGTACTATTGGGAAGAAAATCTCTATAAGCAGCACACAGTGAACGAGTATGGACTTAAGATTCATATCCTTGAGGATGGACTGTTTCAATTATTTGTAACTCTTTTGCCTAGGAAATTTGTCTCTTCTCCCACATTTATTTATTCAATCATTTATTTATATTAGCATGAACTTATGGATATTTACTTTATACTTTGGGTTATAATCCAATACTTGATTCCTCAAATTGTTCCAGCTTTAGGAAGTAACTCTTTCAGTTGGTACCAGTATCCCTTTAGCATACCACCATAATTTTGTGTGTTTGTGTGTGTGTGTGTGTGTGTGTGTGTTGAGTACCTTGTCACTTTCTGGAACTATAAGATATTCTAAGCTCATCTTGTATATTTTCTACCCCAGTCCCAGAATTAGTCATATATCCAAAGAGCACTATTTTTAAAATTGAAGAATATTAAAAACCAAGATCTGGGTATTAGTGTTCATTGATACTGGCCATCTCAAGTGAAGAGCAAGGAATTACATGTGTGTGTACTAATCCATGTATATACATATATGCATAAATATTTTTATACTTAACTATATGTATCCATATTAAGCTAAACATGAGTTCAGTTTGACATCTGCAACTCTAACCATTACCACATGCATGAATCTAACCTCCTCCTCTGGCTTATCTGTAACCTAACACTTGAGCAGTGATAAATCTAGCTCCCATCATCTCCATCCATTTAATTAATCATTAAATTTCAAACATGAAGTCATTAAATTTCAAAATGGTTGCAGAATTGTTAATCCATATCCCCACAAAGAACAACTTTATCATCTATATTACAGTGCTTATGTATAGTTCCTTTTGTCTTTCTTCTTACAAACTCCACTCATTTCTAAAGTAACTCAGGTCAACATCTTTTTTCTCCACCACCTTCATCAAGTTGTTTCTTACACTTCTAGAAGAGTTAGAAGGCTTTGGTCATATTTTGCATTCCATCCTGGGATCTCCCCTTCCTAAATTATTTCTTTTAATGTTGATAAATCAAAGTTTACTCTTTGTGCTGTAAAGTCCATGGGTTTTGACAAACACCTACTTAATATCTTATATTCACCATTACAGTATCATATAGAACACTTTCATTGCACTAACAAATCCCCTGTTCTCCCACAGTGCAGTCATCCCCTCTCTGAATCTCTGGCAACCACTGATTTTTTAAATATTTATTTACTTTATTTTTAAAACCATTTTTAGGTTCAGAGAAAAATAGAGCAGGAAGTACAGAAGTTTTCTATATACTGCCTCACCCCTCTCAATTTCCCTTATTAATTAACATCTTGCATTAGTGTGGTATAATGGTAATATAGCCAACTAAAGTCCATAGTTCATAATAGAGCTCATTCTTTACATGTACATTCTATGGGTTTTGACAAACGTGTGACATGTATTCACCACCCACAATACTTTCATTACCCTAAACATTCCCTGTTCTCTACTTATTCATCTCTCCCTTCCCCCATTCCAAACCCCTGCAACCACCAATCTTTTTACTGTCTCCATTATTTTTCTTTGTCAGGAGTGTCCTGTCATTGGAATCATGCAGTATATAGTCTTTTCAGATTGGCTTCCTTGACTTAGCAATATGTATTTAACGTTCCTCCATGTCTCTTCATGGCTTGATAGCTCATTTATTTTTATTGCTGAGTAATATTTCATTGATGGATGCATTACAGTTTTTTTTTTTCTTTTTTCCATTCACTTATTGAAAGCCATCTTGGTCACATCCAAGTTTTAGCATTGTGAATAGAATTGCTATAAATGTTCATGTGCACATTTTTGAATAGATGTAAGCTTTCAACTTATTTCAGTAAATTCCAAGGAGAACAGTTACCCAATGATATAGACGTACGTTTAGTTTTGTAAGTAACTGCTAAACTGTCTTTCAAAGTGGCAATTCCTTCCTGAGGATAACTCTGCCTCACCACGGAAGACAACAGGTAGGTATACGAACAGAAAATTCAAAGCAGGTGAGGAGCACTACTACAGAAAGTTGTTGCTTTAATTTTGCTTTGCTTTTGGCTCATAGTCACTGGTAACTTTTTTTTTTTTTTTTTCGGTACGCAGGCCTCTCACTGTTGTGGCCTCTCCCGTTGGGGAGCACAGGCTCCGGATGCACAGGATCAGTGGCCATGGCTCACGGGCCCAGCCGCTCGGCTGCATGTGGGATCTTCCCGGACCGGGGCTCGAACCCATGTCCCCTGCATCGGCAGGCGGACTCTCAACCACTGCGCCACCAGGAAGCCCCACTGGTAACTTTTTAATGTTGGATACTTTTTCTATTTCTCCTTTTAGGTGTATACATATTACACATCCTACCCTGACCTAAAAGAAATTCAGATGTGTATAGGCAAATGCTAGTTTAAATAAAACAAACTACTCTGAACATGAATTTATCTTTGTACTTTGTAAATATCTTTAGATTCAGTAACAATACTTTATATATGCAATGCTCCCCTCTTTTTCTGGTAAAAATCTAATAGAATCTCCTTTCAAAGGTTGCTTGAAGTTCTCCAAAAGGTTTTTATTTTTCTGCTCCTTAACCCTATATTAGATCTCAAAAGTAACCACAAAACTTTGTGGCTCCTCCCGCCAAGAGATGGAGGCTATTTTCCTATTCCCCAAATCCATCAGTTTGACCAAAAGAATGCAAAAACATGACACTGTGCAAATTCTGACCAAGAAAGACTTGCAGGTTTCTCTCTTACTACTCCTGGAAATACCACAATTACTACTACGTGAGAAACAAAAGTACCAGACAATTAGCCTGCTCAACACTAAACCAGCCAGCCTTACTGTCCTAGCTGACAGTCCGTAGATCATCAGATATGTGAGTAAAACTGTCCTAGATCATCCGTTCACCAACCAACCCACCACTTTCTGCTACCAGTTGACTGCAGGCTCATGATCGAATTAGCTGAGATCAGCCTTGGCTGAGACAAAAAGGACCACCCAAACTACACATGATATCATAAGCTAAATAAATTGTTGTCTTTTTATCATTAGACTTTGGGGTGACTGACTATGCAGATTTGGGGGTGACTGATACATCCACAGTAAAATTAATTGACCATTTCTCTTGGGTGTCTTTCCAAAGTACTCTGTCTATAGTTCAGTCCTAGCCTCAATAGCAATGTAATAAAATACTAATAGACTTATGCTACATTTTGTAGTCTGTTAGGGACAGAAACTTCAACTTCTGTTATCTTTGGGTTTTAATAAGTTTTATTATTATTTAGGTTTGGTAAGGCCAACAGATCAGGAGATGATGCCATTGAAAAGATAGTTTATTATACTCACAGATCTCAAGAGAGGAAGTATACCTAATGCCATGGTTGGGGGTGGGGGGGAGCACACAAGGAGTTGCAGGGGTTGCTCACTGGCAGGGGAGGTAGGGGACCTGTGGGTAAGAGCCTTCATTGTGCTTTTCTCAAGAAGCAAGAGACAAGGCAGGGTAAACAGGCTTAGTATTAGCTGGTTTGAATAAATTTTCAGTGGGCTCTGAGGCATAGGGGCTGTCCCTGGTTGTCTGTTACCTGGTCCCAGGGTGGTTAGGGCAGGTGTAGAGTGACCCTATGTGTGAAAGCCCAAGAAGGAAAGTGGTTGGGGATGGGAACTTAATCTGCTGCTCAAGAAGGAGAATGGGGGCTTCCCTGGTGGCGCAGTGGTTGAGAGTCCGCCTGGTATAATGGTAATATAGCCAACTAAAGTCCATAGTTCATAATAGAGCTCATTCTTTACATGTACATTCTATGGGTTTTGACAAACGTGTGACATGTATTCACCACCCACAATACTTTCATTACCCTAAACATTCCCTGTTCTCTACTTATTCATCTCTCCCTTCCCCCATTCCAAACCCCTGCAACCACCAATCTTTTTACTGTCTCCATTATTTTTCTTTGTCAGGAGTGTCCTGTCATTGGAATCATGCAGTATATAGTCTTTTCAGATTGGCTTCCTTGACTTAGCAATATTATTTAACGTTCCTCCATGTCTCTTCATGGCTTGATAGCTCATTTATTTTTATTGCTGAGTAATATTTCATTGATGGATGCATTACAGTTTTTTTTTTTCTTTTTTCCATTCACTTATTGAAAGCCATCTTGGTCACATCCAAGTTTTAGCATTGTGAATAGAATTGCTATAAATGTTCATGTGCACATTTTTTATTAGATGTATTGATGGATGCATTACAGTTTTTTTTTTCTTTTTTCCATTCACTTATTGAAAGCCATCTTGGTCACATCCAAGTTTTAGCATTGTGAATAGAATTGCTATAAATGTTCATGTGCACATTTTTGAATAGATGTAAGCTTTCAATTTATTTCAGTAAATTCCAAGGAGAACAGTTACCCAATGATATAGAAGTACGTTTAGTTTTGTAAGTAACTGGTAACTTTTTAATGTTGGATACTTTTTCTATTTCTCCTTTTAGGTGTATACATATTACACATCCTACCCTGACCTAAAAGAAATTCAGATGTGTATAGGCAAATGCTAGTTTAAATAAAACAAACTACTCTGAACATGAATTTATCTTTGTACTTTGTAAATATCTTTAGATTCAGTAACAATACTTTATATATGCAATGCTCCCCTCTTTTTCTGGTAAAAATCTAATAGAATCTCCTTTCAAAGGTTGCTTGAAGTTCTCCAAAAGGTTTTTATTTTTCTGCTCCTTAACCCTATATTAGATCTCAAAAGTAACCACAAAACTTTGTGGCTCCTCCCACCAAGAGATGGAGGCTATTTTCCTATTCCCCGAATCCATCAGTTTGACCAAAAGAATGCAAAAACATGACACTGTGCAAATTCTGACCAAGAAAGACTTGCAGGTTTCTCTCTTACTACTCCTGGAAATACCACAATTACTACTACGTGAGAAACAAAAGTAAAAAACAATTAGCCTGCTCAACACTAAACCAGCCAGCCTTACTGTCCTAGCTGACAGTCCGTAGATCATCAGATATGTGAGTAAAACTGTCCTAGATCATCCGTTCACCAACCAACCCACCACTTTCTGCTACCAGTTGACTGCAGGCTCATGATCGAATTAGCTGAGATCAGCCTTGGCTGAGACAAAAAGGACCACCCAAACTACACATGATATCATAAGCTAAATAAATTGTTGTCTTTTTATCATTAGACTTTGGGGTGACTGACTATGCAGATTTGGGGGTGACTGATACATCCACAGTAAAATTAATTGACCATTTCTCTTGGGTGTCTTTCCAAAGTACTCTGTCTATAGTTCAGTCCTAGCCTCAATAGCAATGTAATAAAATACTAATAGACTTATGCTACATTTTGTAGTCTGTTAGGGACAGAAACTTCAACTTCTGTTATCTTTGGGTTTTAATAAGTTTTATTATTATTTAGGTTTGGTAAGGCCAACAGATCAGGAGATGATGCCATTGAAAAGATAGTTTATTATACTCACAGATCTCAAGAGAGGAAGTATACCTAATGCCATGGTTGGGGGTGGGGGGGAGCACACAAGGAGTTGCAGGGGTTGCTCACTGGCAGGGGAGGTAGGGGACCTGTGGGTAAGAGCCTTCATTGTGCTTTTCTCAAGAAGCAAGAGACAAGGCAGGGTAAACAGGCTTAGTATTAGCTGGTTTGAATAAATTTTCAGTGGGCTCTGAGGCATAGGGGCTGTCCCTGGTTGTCTGTTACCTGGTCCCAGGGTGGTTAGGGCAGGTGTAGAGTGACCCTATGTGTGAAAGCCCAAGAAGGAAAGTGGTTGGGGATGGGAACTTAATCTGCTGCTCAAGAAGGAGAATGGGGGCTTCCCTGGTGGCGCAGTGGTTGAGAGTCCGCTTGCCGATGCAGCGGACACGCGTTCGTGCCCCGGACCGGGAGGATCCCACATGCCGCGGAGCGGCTGGGC
>NC_041218.1:26285260-26328194 GCF_002837175.3 Physeter macrocephalus
CAAAAAAAAAAAAAAAAAAAAGGAGAATGGAACAGCCTCTAGCCAGGGCCTTACAACTGGGTGAAGGCGGCATTTAAAAAACCGTATTACCCTTTGTAATCCTAATTTTCTGTGCTATTCCTCTGTCTCCTCTCTGATTCTGGCAACTATATGCTGCCTTCTTGTTCCACCCAATAAAATGTATTCAAAGCAATCTTAAGACACATTGAATTAATGTGACTTGCTTCAATAGGTCTTTGCATTGTATTCTTTGCCTCAAATTACGTAATAGAAAGGCACTTATTTTCCACAGCTAAACTAATTAAAAGTAGATTTTGAAACATTTTCTTGGTTTTAAAGCCACTAGTGGCATGGAGAAAATCATAATATCCACATGCTTTTCCAAATCTGTATCCCATTGTCATAGTATATTAGATCTCATCATAAATATCAGATTGGCCCAACAAATAGAGAAGGAAATTAGAGCTGACAGCCATTGTTTTATCTTTTTATCTTTAGTGCTCAAGTCAATCTTCTAAGCAAACTCTTTTAAATCAAGTATATAAGTATTAATTATTTACTATGTACTTGAAAGAAGTGGTAGAGACAGGGGAAAGAAGTGGAAGATATTTCTCAAATTAGTTAACTGAATCAGTGCCTCCAATTAATTGGTAAGAACATTATCTATAAGTGAAACAATATAGGATAAATATAAAGCATTCCATTATTGCCTGCTCTATTTTTTGGTAATTACGGTGCTGTCATAATTCAAAGTGCAGATCACTGTGCTGAACAGTGACTGAAGGAAGGCTTTCCGGAGAAGCTAGAATGGAAGAAGTGCCTAGAAAGGATTTTAAGAAATGCAATAGCTGAAAGAGGAACAGGCCTTAACAGAAGATGAGACTTAATTTACTTTTCTTTCTTCAATAGTTCCTGAAGAGAAAGAAAAGGAAATATGTATTCCTGAATCAGTCTGATATAAACTTAGTTTTTAAACTTATTTTAAATAATTTCTGAATTACAGAAAGGTTGCAAAAGTACTACAATTTTCTTATATTCTTCACCCAGGTTCCTCCTAATGTTAACATTTTACCAAATTTTCTTCTCTTTCTTTCCTGTGTGTGTGCATGTGTATGTGAGTATATACACATATACATCCACTGATACAGATACACATATATCTAACACACATAATCTTCTGAACTATTTGAGAGTGAGTCACAGACATGATGCCCTTTTACCCTCAACTCAAAACTCTAGTGCATATTTCCTAATTACAAGGACATTCTCTTACACAACCACAGTATAGTTATCAAAATTAAGAATTAATATAATGAACTTTAGAATCTACTCTATAGGCCATATTCAAGTTGGCCAATTTTCCAGCTAATGTTCTTTAAAGCAAGCTGAGATTGTATGTTAATTTTATTATCATGTTTCTTTAGTATACGTTAATTGGAACAATTTCTCACTCTTGCTTTATATTTCCTGGCCTTGATATTCTTGAAGAGAACAGATCATCTATTTTGTAGAATATCCCTCAGGTTTTGTTTGTCTGATGTCTCCTCCTGATTATATGTTTGGTAGGAATATTATAGAAACGCTGCTATGCCTTTTCCAGACAACATATATGGAGGTACACGATATATATTTGTCCTGTATTGGTAATGGATTATAACCTGTAGAATAAAATTGGAATCTATGAGTCTATACTGATATGAATATATGAAAGAGAGAGTTTTGAAAATTTGTTCCTTAGAATAAAACTACTATACATAAATTTAATGATGGAAATAGAAAATCACTGTTCTGCAACTACCAAAAAAATAATTGATTTAAGCAAGAATAAACAATAGAATTTAATGCCAGTTACTTTAGGAAGAACAAGCTTTTGCGTAGTCTCAAAATATCTCTCTGTGAGATACATTAATTACAGAGGGAAAAATACTAACTTCACATTGTAGAAAGCTGGCAGATACTATTTAAACCAAGTGATCAAAGTAAGCCTTTATTTTTAAATGAAAGTTTAGTAGTATTCATAAAGGGCATTTTAAATTAAGCATACATTCATCTAAAATTACTTTACTAGAGACAACCTAAAATGGTAGAAAACAACTAATATTATAGTGTAACTTTCAACATAATTAACAGATACATAAAAATATTATTTCTCTAAATAATTTGATAAATAATGATTTGTTTAGTAATTTGGACACAGTTTTCTAATGTGTAGTTTTCTAATAGAAAACTACATTATTATATTTTTATGTTTCAAGGAAACTGTTAGAATAATCCTTCAGTTTTCATTTTTACTTTTCAAAATGAATTTTTTCACTACTTTCTCTTGACACTTCTGGTATAATCACAGAAAGATCTCTTCAACATTTCAAGCAAGTGAAAATACATCAGAGGAAAAATACTACTAAGTTCAATTATACATAATTGAGTTAACTCTGCTTAGAAGTAAATTGATTTAACTCTAGCTAAATCACAGCATAGTACTACTCTCACAGAGTAATACAAAAAAAAAAAAATTCAGGAACTTTGCAATGTTTCTCAAATAAAGAAAAAAAATACACACCCTAATTGGGATGACAGAAAAGGAGCCAGACCTTATTATATGAATATCAGTTAATGCTTTAAGGGAAATAATTAGCATATCTACAAAAAAGGAATATGTTACAGTTAAAAAAGGAGTCAGATATACTAAGAATTGCTTTAAGACACATCAGAGGCAAAAGAAAGAAGACGTGGGATAGTCATGATGCCATTAACTGAGAAGAGCAATGAAATAGATGTTGATCTCAAAATGGCTGAGTAATTTAGCTCATTTTAATTCCACATTTAATAAGAAGAATGAAAAGTGAAGGCAAGAACTAAAAGATATATGGAAAATTAAAAAGCAGTAGAAACCTTACCAAATTAAGTAATACTTGACAGAAAGAATGCCCTAAAAATCACTGATTAAACTAGGCATGGCTCATTTTACAATAAGCATGTTTATTAAAACACCAATACTGTTTACCATTATCTAGAAAGAAAAAGAGGACAGAAATGGCAAGTATAAAAGCTTAACCAAAAACACTGAGATATGTGAAGAAATAGCCCGAATAACAGAAACACGTTTCCTTAAAGGTTATATCTCACAATGGACATAAACTGATAATACAATAGGAGGGTCATTTTCAACAAGTGGTAATTCTGGTCCCTTAAGATTATCAGTGGAGTTTGAGGGTAAACCTTTGTTCTGTGAGGTTTCTCTTATGAGTCAGTCACCAGAATACTATGGGAAGAGAATACAGCCAATAAAACAGAATGTAAAGAGTTAAGGACAAAAGGAGAATCTACTAAAAGGACTTCTTAATTACCTTTTCTCTACATTGTAACTCTGGAATTTGTCATTTTACATACCTAGAAATTCTTTAAAACTCCACTTTGAAGTACTCTTCAATTTTTCTGTTCCACTTCTCCATGCAAATTGACATCTTCTAGAAATACTTTCCTGAATAATATTTAGATCTCAGAAGTTTCTTATAATTGATTATATACTATATTAATTGTCTTCACTCAGACTGCTATAATAAAAATAACATAGACCAGGTCACTTAAGCAACATTTATCTCTCACAGTTGTATCAGAGGCTGGGAAGTACAAGATCAAAGTACCAGCAAATTGTGTGTCTGGTGAAAGCCCCCTTCCTAACTTTTAGACAGCCACCTTCTCACTGTTTCCTCACATGGCTGAGAGAGAGCTCTAGTCTCTTTCTCGTCTTATAAGGATACTAATCTCATCATGGGGCTGCCACCCTCATGACCTCATCTAAACCCAATTACCTGCCAAAAGCCCAGATTCCTAATAGCATTCCACTGCATGTTAGGGTTTCAACATATAAAATTTGGGGGAACACAAACATGCAGTCCATAGTAGTAATGAATAATCCAAACCAATGAACAATCTGTAAGGCCACTTGTACTTTATCCCCAGGTTTGGGATTCATCTATTACTCATAAACATACTTGGATCAGGAACTGCATCTAACTGTAAATTTGTTAGCATAGATAGCAGATTGTTTGCAAATGAATACTTTTTTTGATGCAGTAATATATGATTAATATTTAGGACAATAAGACAAAAAATAAATGGGATTGTAATGGCAGCTGGAGGATCAGAAGATATGAGATATTGGGAGAAGGTTTATGATCCCCACCCCAAAAAAAACAACTTGGCTTCTCTATCCATTGTGAAGAATTTCAGTAAGAGTGGATGTTAGACAAATGTAATATATTCTAGAAAGGATGACTAAATATGTCACAAAAATGGTAATTTATGAACAAAGTTATTGTTTGATTCTGTGTGACTAAGTGGGAGAATTTCTATACTTCAAAACATGAAACTGTAAAAAGAAAGACTAATTATTAAGCCAACTGCAGAATACTGTAATTGTAGTTTGTGGAATTACCTTCATGTCAGCCTGCCTTTGCACGAAGTACTGAATTTAAATCGCCATTATTGTTCATATTACCCCTTCAGAATTCATCCCACCTCTCAAATAAACTCAAATGGGAAAACAAGACTATAGATGCAGGTAGTACTTATCTCTTGGCATTTATGTTCTTCTTTGAAGGTGACAAATTAAGTATTACAATTCTCACTGCCCTTAGAGAAAATAACACAGAATGAAATGAAAAGGGGAAAAAAAGAGTCTCCCACTAATTGGCTTTGGAAACCAACTGCTCCTCATCTTCATCTCCTTATCACAAAAGAAAACCAAAATACTCATAGTCATTACTTTAAGAAAAATTGAGTCTCTTTCAAAATAGAATCCATGCTGCTTTAATTGTGCTCCAAAGAAAGAAAATGATTTATTCATCTTTCTTTTTTCCTTCCTCTCTATTGCTTGTGCTCCATTTTGTATTTATCCTTCTTTCTTATCCTTAATTAATCAGTAAAATCTTTCTTAGGTAAATCATGAATCAACACAAATTTTCTTCCTGGAAACCATGTTCACATTATGAAGAGACTAGGAAATACACATGTGAATGTGATCTAGCCAGGGTTTCTCATTCCATCAGTGGTGAAGGGCCAGTTTTACTTATTTCAATCCATGGTAGATTGATATTTTTTTGTAAAATACAGTTACAAAATTTTCTAAAATATATGAAATGAAAACAAATCACAAAATATAAGCCCTACTTTGAAAAAATTATTAAATTTAATAAACTAAAATTACTCTCCAAATTGCTATAAATGTCTTTAGACTCTTACTTTCTCTACCTACCTGGTTTTAAATTAGTAACAAGCACACAGATTGGCCCTGTTCCATGGACAATACTTTGAGTAACATGGGTTTAAGGGACATGCCAGTGGTCTGGTAAGTTAGACTCATTGAGAAGATGGCAGCTTAAGGTGTCTGTTTTTTCCTTAGCTATCAACAGAGGATAGCAGCGAGAAGGTCTTCCAATGACCACGGAGTAAAAGCAAGAGTAGAGGAGACTATTTCTCACTCTTAGTTCAAAGAATGGGGTTCTCATTCTAAGAATTAAAAGGAAACATTTCAACAGAGTACTAAAATTGACATTTTAAGCTGATTCGTCTTTTATTAAAACATCTATGTAAATTTACCAATAAGTCATATGCTAATAATTAGAGTTTTTACATTGACATTTTCTTATCTAACCATGAAACCACTGGGCTGAAAATCACTCTAAACGAGAAGTTTAAAAAAAAGTCAAAATCTGAAGAAAACAAAAAACAGAAAACAAAAACAAACAAACACAAAATACCAAACACTTTCAGTAGTAAATGCAAGAAAATTTTACTAGCAAACATCTACAAGTCACCAGATGACTGATTACCACTATTGATGACTAATGAGAATAATGTGGACACATTTTTAAAATTCCCTTACCCCTTCCCACCTTCCCACCTAAGAACCTGATTTAACTGTTTTGGTCCAAGGCCTCAGTAGTTTTGAAGCTGAGTGACTTTAATGTACACCCAGGATTCAAAACCACTACACCAGAGTCTAAGTTCCCCCCATATTATTCTCTCATCACCATCCCGATGTCAGTCACATAACGGCTACTCAGTAAGTGTTTATTGATTCAATGACTGGTTCCAGTTTATCATCCTCCTTTAAAAATTCATAACCTTTTTAATAATCAAGAATGGCAAAACTATGTCACTAGGGGACACTGAAGGAAGAAGGGGTTCCTCTTTCTACTAGAGTGCAGCTCTTTCACCAGATTTTGGCAGAAAGGACGGGTCTTTTTTCTCAGCAGTGCACTAGAAAGCTCTTTCGGCACAGACCCTTTTTGTGGCTTCACAGAACAGTAAGGGGTGCTCAGAGCACACAAAAATAGTTTCCCATCCTCATCCCTATTCCCCTCCATTGGGTTTGCAGTAGTGCTAGGCACCTGCCTAGCTGATAGCTTTTCCAACACACCCACAGGCAGCTTTGCAGTCAGCTCTGGTTGTGGCATGTCACTGCAGGGATCTGCTCCCACCACTCCCATAGCAACAATTTCCAGTGAGTCTTTCCAGCATCTCAGTGAACTCTACCCAATGAGCAACAGCAGTATCCTCTTCAACAAGGTCTGCATCTCAGCCCTGGAAAGGGCTGGGCTTTCCTTGGGTGCTTTAAATCAATCCTAGTGGTGGTGTCTTCTCTCCATTCTTGAATTTCTTTGCCTCTTATTAGACAATGTCCCATTACTCCAATCCCATGTTATAATTCTTTCTGCTAAACATTGCCTGTTCAATTAAGCGTAGTTTCTGTCTCCTGATAGTACCCTGAGTGATACACCTATGTCAGAAACCTAAATATATCTATTCTTTCTTATTTCTCTGAACTTAGCATGTGAATCTTTTTTTAAGAGTACACTTCCTAATGCTATTAGAATCTGTGTGCCCATATGCTTCCATTTTCTATTTTTATTTTTATTTATTGAGGTATAGTTGCTTTACAATGTTGTGTTAGTTTCTGCTGTACAGGAAAGTGAATCAGCTATATGTATACATATATCCCCTCTTTTTTTGGATTTTCTTCCTATTTAGGTCACCACAGAGTACTGAGTAGAGTTCCCTGTGCAATACAGCAGGTTCTCATTAGTTATTTATTTTATACATAGTAATGTATATATGTCAGCCCCAATCTCCCAATTCATTTCATCCCCCCCTTTCCCCCTTGGTGTCCATACATTTTTTCTCTACGTCTGTGTCTCTCTTTCTGCTTTGGAAATAGGTTCATCTGTACCATTTTTCTAGATTCCACATATATGCGTTAATATATAATATTTGTTTTTCTCTTTCTGACTTCCTTCACTCTGTATGACTGTCTCTGGGTCTATCCACATCTCTACAAATGACCCAATTTTGTTCCTTATTATGGCTGAGTAATATTCCATTGTAGAAATGTACCACATCTCCTTTATCCACTCATTTGTCAATGGATATTTAGGCTGCTTCCATGTCCTGGCTATTGTAAATACTGCTGCAATGAACACTGGGGTTCATTTGTCTTTTTGAATTATGGTTTTCTCTAGGTAAATGCCCAGTAGTGGGATTTCTGGGTTCTATGGTAGCTCTATTTTTAGTTTTTCAAGGAACCTCCATACTGTTCTCCATAGTGGCTGTATGAAGTTACAATCCAACCAATAGCGCAAGAGGGTTCCCTTTCCTCCACACCCTCTCTAGCATTTATTGTCTGTAGATTTTGTGATGATGGCCATTCTGACTGGTGTGAGGTGATAACTCATTGTAGTTTTAATCTGCATTTCTCTAATAATTACTGATATTGAGGATGTTTTCATGTGCCTCTTAGCCATCTGTATGTTTTCTTTGGTGAAATGTCTATCTAGGTCTTCAGTCCATTTTTTGATGGGGTTGTTTATTTGATATTGAGCTGCATGAGCTGTTTGTATATTTTGGAGATTAATTCCTTGTCAGTTGCTTCATTTGCAGATATTTTCTCCCATTTTGAGGGTTGTCTTTTTGCCCTTTTTATGGTTTCCTTTGCTGTGCAAAAGATTTTAGGTTTCATTAGGTCGCATTTGTTTATTTTTGTGTTTATTTTCAGTACTCTAGGAGGTGGGTCAAAGAAGATCTTGCTGTGATTTATATCAAAGAGTGCTCTTTCTATGTTTTCCTCTAAGAGTTTTATAGTGTCTGGTCTTACATTTACGTCTTTAATCCATTTCGAGTTTATTTTTGTGTATGGTGTTATGGAGTGTTCTAATTTCATTCTTCTACATGTAGCTGTCCAGTTTTCCCAGCACCACTTATTGAAGAGACTGTCTTTTCTCCATTGTATATTTTTGCCTGCTTTGTCATAGCTTAGGTGACCATAGGTGTGTGGGTTTATCTATGGGTTTTCTATCCTGTTCCATTGATCTATATTTCCTTTTCTTGTGCCAGTACCATACTGTCTTAATTACTGTGGCTTTGTAGTATAGTCTGAAGTCAGGAAGCCTGATTCCTCCAGCTCCGTTTTGCTTTCTCAAGATTGCTTTGGATATTCAGGGTCTTTTGTGTTTCCATAGAAATTGCAAAATTTTTGGTTCCAATTCTTTGAAAAATGGCATTGATAATTTGATAGAGATTGCATTTAATCTACAGATTGCTTTGGGTCATATAGTCATTTTCACAATATTGATTCTTCCAGTCCAAAAACATAGTATATCTCTCCATGTGGTTGTGTCATCTTTGACTTCTTTCATTACTATCTTATAGTTTTCTGAGTACAGGTCTTTTGTCTCCTTAGGTAGGTTTATTCCTAGGTGTTTTATTCTTTTTGTTGCAATGGTAAATGGGATTGTTTCCTTAATTTCTCTTTAGTGTATAGGAATGCAAGAGATTTCTGTGCATTAATTTCATATATTGTGACTTTACTAAATTCATTGATTAGCTCTAGTAGTCTTCTGGTGGCATCTTTAGGATTTTCTATGGATAGCATCATGTCATCTGCAAACAGTGATAGTTTTACGTCTTCTTTTCCAATTTGGATTCCTTTTATTTCTTTCCCTTCTCTGATTGCCGGGGTTGGACTTCCAAAACTATGTTGAATAATAGTGGCGAGAGTGGATATTCTTGTCCTGTTCCTGATCTTAGAGGAAATGCTTTCAGTATTTCACCATTGAGAATAATGTTTGCAGTGGGTTTATCATATATGGTCTTTATTATGTTGAGGTAGTTTCCCTCTATGCCCACTTTCTGGAGAGTGTTTATCGTAAATTGGTGTTGAATTTTGACAAAAGCTTTTTCTGCATCTATTAAGATGATTGTATGGTTTTTATTCTTCAATTTGTTAATATGGTGTATCATATTGATTAATTTGCCTATATTGAGGAATCCTTGCATCCCTGGGATAAATCCCACTTGATCATGGTGTATGATCCTTTTAATGTGTTGTTGGGTTCTGTTTGCTAGTGCTTTGTTGAGGATTTTTGCATCTATGTTCATCAGTGATATTGACCTGTAATTTTCTTTTTTGGTGATATCTTTGTCTAGTTTTGGTATCAGGGTGATGGTGGCCTCATAGAATGAGTTTGGGAGTGTTACTTCCTCTGAAATTTTTTGGAAGAGTTTGAGAAGGATGGGTGTTAGCTCTTCTCTAAATGTTTGATAGAATTCGCCTGTGAAGCCATCTGGTCCTGGACTTTTGTTTCTTGGAAGATTTTAAATTACATTTCAGTTTCATTACTTGTCATTGGTGTGTTTATATTTTATGTTTCTTCCTAGTTCAGTCTTGGAAGGTTGTACCTTTCTAAGAATTAGTCTATTTTTTCCAGGGTGTCCATTTTATTGGCATGTAGTTGCTTGTAGTAGTCTCTTATGATGCTTTGTATTTCTGTGGTGTCAGTTGTAATTTCTCCTTTTTCATTTCTAATTTCATTGATTTGAATCTCCTCCCTTTTTTTTCTTGATAAGTCTGGTTAAAGGTTAATCAATTTTGTTTCTCTTCTCAAAGAACCAGCTTTTAATGTCATTGATTTTTGCTATTGTTTTCTTCATTTCTATTTCATTTACTTATGCTCTGATATTTATGATTTCTTTCCTTCTACTAACTTTGGGTTTTGTTTGTTCTTCTTTCTCTAGTTGCTTTAGGTGTATGGTTAGGTTGTTTATTTGAGATTTTTCTTGTTTCTTGAGGTAGGATTGTATTGCTATAAACTTCCTTCTTAGAACTGCTTTTGCTGCATCCCATAGGTTTTGGGTTGTCATGTTTTCATTGTCATTTGTTTCTAGGTATTTTTTGATTTCCTCTTTGATTTCTTCAGTGATCTATTGGTTATTTAGCAGCGTTTTGTTTAGCCTCTATGTGTTTGTGAATTTTTTACAATTTCTTTCCTGTAATTGATTTCTAATTTCATAGCCTTGTGGTTGGAAAAGATGCTTGATATGATTTCAATTTTATTAAATTTACTAAGCCTCAATTTGTGACCCAAGATGTGATCTATCCTGGAAAACGTTCCATGTGCACTAGAGAAGAAAGTGTATTCTGCTGCTTTTGGATGGAATATCCTATAAATATCAATTAAGTCTATCTGGTCTATTGTGTCATTTAAAGCTTGTGTTTCTTTATTAATTTTCTGTCTGGATGATCTGCCCATTGGTGTAAGTGGGGTGTTAAAGTCCCCCACTATTATCATGTTACTGTCGATTTCTCCTTTTATGGCTGTTAGCATTTGCCTTATGTATTGAGGTGCTCCTATGTTGGGTGCATAAATATTTATAATTGTTATATCTTCTTCTTGGATTGATCCCTTGATCATTATGTAGTGTCCTTTCTTACCTCTTGTAACAGTCTTTATTTTAAAGTCTATTTTATCTGATACGGGTGTTGCTACTGCAGCTTTCTTTTGATTACCATTTACATGGAATATCTTTTTCCATTCCCTTACTTTCAGTCTGTATGTGTCCCTAGGTCTGAAGTGGGTCTCTTGTAGACAGCATATATATGGGTCTTGTTTTTGTATCCATTCAGCCAGTCTGTGTCTTTTGGTGGGAGCATTTAATCCATTTACATTTAAGGTAATTATCGATATGTATGGTCCTATTACCATTTACTGAATTGTTTCGGGTTGTTCTTGTAGGTCTTTTCCTTCTCTTGTGTTTCTCATTCAGCTAGTCTGTGTGTTTGGTTAGAGCATTTAATCCATTTACATATAAGGTAATTATCAATATGTAGTCGTTTTACCATTTTCTTAATTGTTTTGTGTTTGTTTTTGTAGGTCTTTTTCTTCTCTTGTGTTTCCTGCCTAGAGAAGTTCCTTTAGGTTTTGTTGTAAAGCTGGTTAATGTTAAGACATCTTAAAGAGTTTAGATTCTACTCTAGGTTTGATTGTGAGCCATTTGGGAGACATAAACAAGGAATTACATGATCTAATTTATCTTTTGTAAAAATCACCCTGGAGGCTGTGGAATTTAACTGTATGAGAGGAAAACTAATTACCTGATTTAATTCCCAATATTAACGCTCCTGCCCTGACCTCTCTAATGAATTTCATATCAGTATGAAGCTACTGCCTTGACTTCTCCCTTGGGACACTAACGGACATTCCAAACTAACTTGTCCACAATCAAGTCCCTGATAGGTCTTTAGACCAATTTCTTATGTAGCATCATTAATTCATTCCCCCTCCACCACCAGGTACCAGTAAAGAGAGTGGCTTTGGCCCTGAGAAGAGGATTAGTGGAATCCCTGAGAAGTTTTAACTACAACCTGGGCCTCCAAGAGTTTACAGCTCAAAATCAAATCATGTAGTGCACTTAATTTAAACTCGAAGCCTTAGGCACCAGAAAAATCTTCTGTGGAACCCTTTTCTAGGCCACAAAGAACCACATATAATTTCCCAAAGGAAGCCGATATCACACAAGGAATCAAGGTTCCTTGGAAACAAAAATAGAGAGCACAAGTAAGCAGAAATAATAAGTAAATAGAACACTACAACTTTAAGTCATAGAATCATAAGACCATATGACAAAACAACAATGTCTAATAAGTTTTAAGAAATAAAAGACAAGATTGAAAATACCTACAGGGACAAAGCAACATAATTAATAACCTAGCAGATTTGGAAAAAAAAAAAAGAACAAAATTGAACTTTTGGAATGGAAAACACAACAACTGAAACTGAAACTCAAGGACAGACTTAGGAGATTAGATAGAGTTGAATAGAAAATTATTGAACTTTAACATAGGTGTAAAGCAAAAAGAGAGAGTTGGAGAACAGAGTCATGAAAATAAGTGGTATGGAAAATAGAGTGATGTTTCAAATGAGTTCTAGATGGAGAAGAGAAAAGCAATGTAACAGACATAATTTGAAATTGTGATGGCTCAAGAATGTCCAATACTAGTAAAATATATTAACTGATTCAGCAAGTTAAAAAATATATTAATATCCAGCAAGTTAAAAAAAATCCACACCTTAGAAAGAGTAGCCAATATCTCAATAGAAACAATGGAAAGCATGAAAAAAGTCAAATAATTATTTGATATAATGAAAGAAAACAATGCCAACCTTGACTTGTATACCTAGCACATTGTGTTTTTTTTAAGTAGGTAATGAAACAAAGTAATTTTGAGAGTCATTGAGTGTGCTACCAGCAGACATGTATTAAAGAAAATTCCAAAAATCAAACTTCTCAGATGAGAAAAGTGTTTCAAAATGGAAGGCCTGCAATGTGTGAATGTATGAAAGTTGTTCAATAGATTTTTAAATATTAACAAGTTATTTGCATAAAACAAAATATAAGAAATTAGAAATTATATTATTCTTAACAATGGTATTTTAATTTTTAGCAATTAATAATTCATTGAAGACATTAAAATACATAACAAAATAACAATTTGAGAGAAGGATAAAGAGTTAAACTTCCTTAGCTTTCTCGCAATAGTAACAATATTGATTAAAGTTGCCCACCACTAAGTAAATTATTCATGTTGTAATTTCTAACACAATTGCTAAAAGAAAGAATGAAATGCTGAGTATAACGGGGAAAGCAAAAAGGACAAAAGTAAAATACTGAACAATAGTTATGAAAAAAAATGAATGGATAAAAAAACAAAAGCAGGACAGGAAGAGCAAAGAGACAACATTACTTCTAAATAACTATGCTCCAAAGATGGTCAGATAACATACTCAATTATTTGCACTTTTACAAGGGATATATCATAAATATGATATCAAAAACTGAAGGCAGAGGCATGTCCATGTTTTGTGGGACCTGAAACATACAGTTTAGCAGACAGCTAAGAAAAATAATAAAAATTATCAATGTAACCTTAGGAGCAAAAATGCATACTTACAGAGAGTGAGAAATTAAAGATTTTAAACCTGTGTAAATACCACAAACATCATAAATCAAGGGAAACAGCATACCATCATCTATATTATTATTGCATATTATAATTTATTTTCATATTATAGATAATAGATAATTTATTCTTACTCTAGTATGACTGCTGTGATTATGAATAGTTTCAAAAATTAAATCTTTCTGCTTCACAACTCTTAATAATTATTGCCAATCTATAACTTTTGCTGCCATTGCTGGCATAGGCGTGCTTCCTTCCAGGGGCTAAGCCCTCAGAGAACTCCAGCCCTTTGCCTATGTCCTGGTCCCCTTCCCTCCCCTGAGGCTAGCTTTGAAGCCTGGGTCTGATTGGTCCCCAAGCAGCAACTTGGCAGGGTCTAATTCAGATGGTTAGTCTTAGGGTGCCAATGCTCAAAGAAGCCTATTTAGGGGCAGGTTGTCACTGGAGACCGGAATAATAGGCACCTGTCAGTAGGAGCCCTCCAGCTGGCCAGGAACCTGAATACCACCTCAGCATTTAGAGGCTGAACCTAGGTCAGGTCAGCACTCCATACTTCTGGCAGAGGGTAGAGGATAAGATTTTTCCCTGTGTCTGCAGGGGAGACCATGCAAAGCTTAGATTTCTCACGGTAAATCCCTATCTAATTGAAAGTAAGGAGAAAGATATCCCATTCCAATACTAACCAGAGAAAGCTGTTGTTCCTCTATTAACATCAGACAAAATGGACTAAAGGCAAAAAAGGATTTCTAAAGGAAAAGAAGTTTACTTTATAATGATCAAAAGTTTAATTTATCAGCAAGCTGTACCAATTTAAAATTTGTACGTACCCAGTGATGTCATCTTAAAATATATGCAACCAACATTGAGAAACCTATAAGGAATAACAGACAAATCTACAACCATAGCAATTGCTAGACCAAGTATCCAAAATATTAGTAAGAATAGGAAAGTTGAGCAACACGATTAACAAAGTTAACCTAAACTTCACAATACACATTCTTTCCCATTACTTACATAACATGGCCCATTCAAAACATGGCCAATATACCAGACCATAAAGAAAAATTCCACATAGTCCATGTACTTTACAACAATGTTTGGAAGGTACTATCTGCCTTGTTTCCTTCCAATCTCTCCATCACACATACACACACACTTAATCAACTTTTTCATCAGATCCCCAAAAACGTGGTTTTAAGAGAGGAAACTGCTAGCTCTGAAAAAGGTGGAAGTGCCCCTAAAACTATCTGACCCAAGAAAATCTATTACTTACCTATTCCTTTACTGAAATCATTTATATTATTTGTTAGAGGAGCTAATCTACCTTAGAATAATTTCTGTAAAAAAAAAATCATGTACACTCTAATGCTAATACTTAAGATAGGAAATGGTAACAGACATCATAGGGGCCTGAAAGTACATTATTATTCAGTTCAGCTGTTCAGAATGCTAGCTGTGATCTAGTTATTCTCTGAGACCATTGCCCCAGGCATTGATAGCATTCCTGGAAAACCTTCCCACAACCCCACTTCAAGTCTACCGCTGCTTGAAACTGCCAACTGTTTCATTTTAAAGATCCTAGTGATTTTAAAACTGCATCTATTAGAGAGGGAATAATTGGTAAAAATCCCCAAGGGTAGTCCCTGGGAAAAAACTGTCATTGGTAATAGCAGGGAATTATACCAAAATGCCAATGAATTTTCTGATTGATGGAACTGAGATATGACTGAAGTTTATTACCTAAGGATGTTGATAACTAGATAATAAAAGACGACCATGGCACAAGCACTCACACATGTACACACATCAAGGGAAAAAAAACATATTTAAAAGCAATTTCTCTGCTTTTTAAGTTATACATCACATTGGATAGATTAAGTCAGTTTTTTGCATCAAGATCCCAACACCTTGTGAGAACAGTTACTGTTTTCCAGTTTCTTCTTTTTGCCTATCCTTAAATACTACTTTTTCAAGGATTAAAATACACTTATTTTCAACACTGTGGAAGGAAAGGAGTGTTCAAGAAATCAGTGGGAAGAATATGGACATTATTAAAGGCAAAGAGTAAAAACCACAAAGTGGTGGTTTTTATCCAACCATTCACTGGATGCCTCAACAAAAACAATGTACATCCTACACATTGTAACAACCTTCATTTCTTAAAAAGTACACACACACATACACTACCAAAACATTATCTCGAGCAAAACTAACACTAAAATTTGAAGTGCATTTAGTATTCTCTTTCAAGTACCTAATACAGCGATAGTACACTTTAAGGTCAATGATATATTCTTACTTGTAACGTTGATTGCTAGTTCTTGTTTTTGTAGATTTTAGTTTTTTAAAAAACAATTATATGATAGTACTAGGCTATTACATTAACTATTAACTTCTTGATTATAAACATAACCTAAAAAAGTAAATACATTCATTTTTCTGCCAAGATTCCATAAGTAATACTGACATTAACAGAGTAAAGTAATACATCTTTGTTCGTAGTATATTGCAGGCTTTCAAATATATTTACAATGAATTTTATTTTTGACAGTGAAAGTAAACTAGAATGTCTGGGAGATTCCCAGTGTTGGACTGTTTTATCCCAGAGATTCACTCATGACCCTTCTAAAATCACTTCTTATTCCCCTTCTTCGTGAGTTTTGTTGTCAATAGCTCAAATTGCCCCACTCTGAAGTCTAGCACTACTAAGGAACAAATCATGAAATGACAAATGTCATTCATCAACTTGATAATTCCTACTCAACTGTCACTATTTTCTGAAGAAAGGTAATTCTGAAACTCTTTTGTAAATGGACACCTTTCCTTAGATTAAAAAAATATAGAGAGAGACATTCCTGTAGAATTCTAGATCACATTCTCTTATGTAAGGCTATATCACACTTTTTTCTTATTCTTTAATGATCTTACTCTCTTCCTCTATTCTTCCTTCTTGTGAAAGTTTATGAGGACTAACATATCCACAGGCATCCTATTCTCTCAGTCTTCCACTATTCAGTGAGCTGACTTCTCACTTCTCAGATGCCTGGGTACCAGGCTGAGAGCCAAAAATATGGAGTGACTGGCAAGCTCCATGATTGTGTTGATGTCCTGTGATACCTCTCTAGATATTGTCACCTTGAATGTATACATTACTAGAGAATTTAAGAACTGGACTGGTAAATGTTATTTTCTTTTTTTTCCAAAATCTTTCCTCTAAGTACCTTAATACTGGGGGTGCTTCTACCTCTACAAAGAATATATATTGACTAACAATATTATGTAGAAATGAGAATGAACAAATAGCAACCACATTAAAGTAGATTAATCTCACTAAATTTTTTGAATAAAAAACATATTCAAAAGATAATACTATATATCTTTACCTATAAAAATTTTTTTTAAAGTGAACTAAACTAAACTGATCTCTAGTGTTAAAAATGAGGAATTACCCATGAGGGCAGGTTATGACTAAAAGAAGGCATCAGGTGGGCATCAGGAAAGCAGAAAATATTCTATTTCTTGATCTGGGTACTGGTTACGTTCTAATGGCATTTATTTCAATTAAATAAAGTTAATTTTACAATTAATTTTTACAATACAATTTTCCAGAAATACTCTGCTTGCAACTAGGTACTTCAGGAACTGAATTAATTTTTTCTGGTTACTGGGATGCCCTTTATTAAATACGTGAGTCAACAACACTTATTTTTAATGAGAGATGTCATTATTTTGCAAAAGTTTTCAAATCCCTAAGGGCTAAATAACTAATTTGGAAAACCAAGTTCAGCATCTTAACTTTGTACAAAGATAGTATAGTTTGGTGCTGATGCAAATGCTGTGGCACATGATAAAGTACACAAGTCTGGAAATATCAAGCAAAGAAGAGTAATTAGGTTCCCTTTGTAGCCATTGATATTTGAATGACTATACTTGCCAAAACCTTCTCTCAGTTTTTGTTACTTCAGGTGTCCTAATGATATCTATTCAGCAGTTGAATAGTTGGGTTCTTAATAGGAAAAATATAAACAGAGGCTTTTACATTTGAAAAGAAACAAGAGTAAATTACTAAGTTACATCAATTACAAGTAATTCCAGATTTACAATAGAAAAACTAGAATAGAGGACATGGTTTTTGTAAGTAATGGACAAGAATAATTTTTGTGTACTTAGCTACATTTTTTTCCTATTATAAAAAAAAAGTCAGGGAAAGCATTTTTAATGTTTTCTATTTAACACAATATAATAGGGATGCATTTAACATCAATTTTCTGTTCTTTACTGTAGGTATCATTTCAAAAGTATATGACAGATTATTTCTCACACACAAAAAAGCTAGATGATCATTTACTCGTAGCAGAAAGCCAGCAGAAGATGTTTTTTAAAGAGGCGTTACTGCAAAAATGATACACGTAGTCTTAGCAGAGCCTACATATTCTTGGTCTTTCTTAGGAAATAGAACTTTTCAATGTCATTTGCACAAACTTAGCTACTGAGAATAACTATTTACCATTCCATTCCCTCCTCAAGAAAATGAGAGCACTGGATATGAAAGTGCTCTGCTGGATTCTTCATTAGAATCTTGTCCTCTGCTCTATTTTATAGGATCACTCAATTTTTACTCCTAATTCCAGAGCTTTTCCCCAGAATCTTTGCCATCTTTCTGCTCTGTCAACTGGAGGCCCTCCCTATGTTTCCCACAGAACATAAAATGTACCACTGCTTCCAGAACCTGGCTTTATAGCAGATGACCAGCATTCACTATCTGTTCAAGAAACTCCACACCAGGTGTCTCATTTCTGGAATGGTGATGTGAGGATCTTCATGGACCCTCTCCCCAGTGAAACGACCATAACTGGTGAAAATTATTAAAAATACCCAACCATTTGGAGTCTTTAAAAAAATGTCATCGGCGCAAGAGGGAAGAGATATGGGAACATATGTATATGTATAACTGATTCACTTTGTTATAAAGCAGAAACTAACACACCATTGTAAAGCAATTATACTCCAATAAAGATGTTAAAAAAAAAAGAAAAATTGTCATCAGGTGCACAGTAAGTAGAGAAACATTTATTTAAGAAAATCTATTAAATCCCTCTAAGAACTGAAGAGGGATATGGCATTTCAGCCATGGCCCACCCACTTCCACCTGTGTTCACCACGATGGAACTTCTACTCCAAATTGATTCATCTTCCCTGAGTAGTTATGGATTTCAACTTCCATGACTCATTTTTATATCTCATCAGACAAAATCTACATTTGACAGTGGTCCATTCATAGGCCTAAAGAAAGAAAAGCTGGAAGGGTTTGTCATTATCACTAGGTAAAAGGATATTACAGGTTGAAACTTATGTGTCATCTGGGATTATAGGCAATGACTATATTTAAAAATTGATTCAAGTTGCATGATTGTTTTCCCATTAGAGATCTTGCTTGGAGGGAGGCTCCATTAGACTGGCACCTACTATGAGCCAAGGTAAAAGAATAATAATACCACAAGAAATCTTGTCCCCAAGAGGTTTGGAGATTGAGATAAAGAATATAAGAAGTACATAGTTACACAATTACATACATCCATTTACATGCGAGAAAAAAAAATACTGCAGTGTAAATCATAGGTTCCATTTGGGACCTTGAAAATTCACATACATGTCTGGAAATTGTGGAAATATGACATATTGATGATGGAAATTATAGTATAAAGATGTGATTTTCACTATAGATAATTGTGTGATCAAAGATTCTAGGATGAGAAAAGTGTTTTGCAATAGTCCCAAGCAAACAGCATTGATTAAAAATGTTAATGAGCTCAAGGAAAACAGAGTACTCCTTTCCTCTCTACCACTTTTCTGCTTCTTCTTCCACACTGCTATGCTTCCATGGTTTGCTTGATGAATCCATCCATCCATCCGTCCATCCATCCATCCATTCATCCATTCATCCTTCAATGACTACAGAACTATAAGATCCATGAGGCTAAGAACATTTTCTGTTTTATTTGCCACTGAATACCCAACCTTAAACAAAATGTTTGTTTTATAGGCTGTGCACAATTTGTATTTAATGACTTTGTCTGCAAACTCTATTATCTAACCAAATTGTACACTTCCAAGAAGCAATACACATCAGTGTGACAATAAGACATTTGTTAAAGATACGACAAAATGATTTCTATTATACATGTAGTTCTAAATGCATAATCTAGGTTCTTAATCTCAGTTTTCACTCATAAGAATACACCATGAGTGGAGTCAGTCATCCACAAATCAGGGCAATTTTCTGTTACAGAAGGAATAATTAGCTGTATTTTTTTTGGTCTTGAAAAAATTTAATTGGGGTCACTGATACCTCTGTATTCTATGTCCAAAGACTTCTTGTCAAAACAATCAAGTGGCAAAACAGATCACAGATAAATTAATATATCTATAACTATGAAGATAAAATATGGTAAAATTTCCATATGATGTTAATAAAACATAGCAGTACAAATATTTTTACACGAAACTCCATTACAGCTCTAACAACTGACTTTTTGTTTTCAAAGAGTTTCTCTAATATATTCCATTACACAGTATTGGGTCCAGGAAATATTTTTTTAAGTCTCTGGGATTTAAGACTAATGATTAAAGTCATTTTAAAATTGAGTTATTTCCTCAGTGTCTTGGAAAAGTGTGAGATTAGGGTGTCTTCTCACAAAAAAATAAATCAGCAGGACAAATACTGTTGATTGCCTAATTATTGACTGAATAATCCCTAAATTTGGAATGAAATCAAGAGCTATAGTTGCAGGATCACAGGCACTGCAATGTAATAGATTCTAAAAACACATTATTTTGGAGATGACTTAAATGCAAAGTTAAGTAAATCACTGGATGAAAACGCCAGGATGAAGTATTTACATAGATTGAGTGTGAACTTACCAAAAGCAAGGTTTATTTCCCTTATTCTTCTCCTAAATCACTATTGCTTTGTGCCAATCAACAATTAATTTCCCATTTGGTAGCCTTCTTATCTACAACATTAAAAAACATTAAAGCCTATCTAATTCTCACTTATTTTATTATCCCGACAGTACCCATGTATAAAGGGAGCAAAGTCAATTTCTATTTAATCTGGGCTGCTGTAAATAAATACAAACCCTTGCTTGACAAGCAATCTAGACATCCCTGTCTCTTGCAGACACTATAAAATCCTCATTATCAGTGGCTTGCAGGAATTAGAAGTATCATATGACAAACTGCAGGTTTGCAGGAAGATGAGGTTCAATTACAATAAATGTAAAATCTACCACCTAAGAGACAGGCTATAAGCAGAACACATGACTCAAGGGAACACTGTCTTAAGAATCAAAGTTAAACAAGTCATAAAAGTAGTAAGTACTCTATTATCAAAAGAACAAAAAGTCATCTTTTGAATTAAGGTTTTTACAAGGCTATCAAATCAAGATACTCAGTTCTTGTTTTAATTCTAAAGTAAAGAAAAATCCCTTGCCCTGATTCTTAGAAATATTTTTATGGATAATATTTAACACCAACTACTTAAAAACAAACAACAATCCTATTTTTTATGCAATTAAATGATGAATAGTCTTTCTGATGGGGGTAATAAATATGCCCAAATTGCAAAATGTTTGAACTTTGAAGTAGCACACACTTTCTTTTATGTTTATGCTTTAGTAACCAAGGCTAGCTCATTTTTGGTGAGTTGCTTTCCTGTCAATATGCCTTTCATTTCTAACAGTACTAATGAAACCAGTGGAAGAGAGTGTAGAGAGTGGGAAATAAAACTCTTGATTTAAGAAAAAAGGTCTCAATTAAGGCACAAACTACTAAAATACTTGTTGCAACACACATGCAAAATAATCATTGTTCTCAGTAACTCCAAAGCATGGGTGTTAGAGGTTCTAGATAAAAATTCACTGTGCATCAAGGAATCTTGAAAAAGAAGTAAAGTATTTGTAAATACTTTATATAGTGTATAAAGTGTAAGTATATGTAAGTGTATAGTGTAAATAAAGCACTATACTATTTGTTTCCTAAATGAATTTAAATTTTTCACAGCTTCTTTTTCAGATTAAGTTCTTATTACATTCATAACTAACATATCTAGAAACATATGCTAGTTGAGATCCCTGAGCTCCTAACTGACTTTTGAAAACAAATTAAAGTAGAAATGCCTTCTGCATAGCTCTATATAGGCAAGTGTAATTAATGTTAACTATAGAAGTACAATATAAATTGAAAATTTAAACTTCCTATTCTTCATGATCCTTTCATTTCTTTAGGAAAAAAAATACCTTAGAGCTAAACTGGGGACCCTGTGATAGACTGACTAATGTGTGGTATTTAATATGGCATATGGATGCCTTTAGATGGAACTGGAAATCAGACTATTCCGACAATTTAAAGAGCATAAGTTTTCCCTAATATAATCTTTGAGGATTATGATTTCTCTTAAAACTAAATCTTATTTACAAAAGCAGTTCCACTTTGTTTTAAAGAAACATTAAAAATTAGTTATTTCCTGCACACGTGTGTACGTGCATACTTGTGTGTGGAAAGAGAGAGAGAGAGAGAGAGGTTCAGCTCAGGTAACACTGGGCTACTGACCACTGGACTCCTTGATATTTCCTGATCTCAGCAGATGTGCTTCCTAGGAGCTCTTGAACTTGCTGGTCCCTCTTCTTGGACTGCTCTTCACCACTTTGTTCTTTTACTTTTATCTCTGGTGATTATCTCTGATGAAATACCACCTTAGCAATGAGACCTTCCTTCCCTGACCACCATATTAAACATTTCAGCTGATCTTCTCCATGCCTCACTCACTCACCCACTTTCTCTGTTTTATCTTTCTCCAGAGCAATTCCATCACAGGGTTAATTTAATGTTTATTTTTTTATTTATTTACTGTTATCTGTCTTCCTTTTATTGGAACACTACTGCGTAAACCCCATGAAGGTAACTTTTTGTGAACAAAATATCTTCAGAGCTAACACTACAGTTTGGCACATTCCATAACTATATTTGAATGAACTGTGTCCATCTTATTTGATCAATGTTGTTATCGTAGAACCGTAGTTCATATGTGAAGAGTTCCTATAACTCTCCCCACATTTTCTGCATTTGACACAGATCTTTGCTTATGCTTTAGCATTTTTGGATCATTTGCTCCTTATCCAAACTACAGCCCCCTTCTTCATTGCCTTATTATATCAGCAGAGGCATTTTCCTTTGAGTTCTCTCCTATAATCCATGTGTGTGATACTTCATCTGCGATCATCTGCAATCACTTCTATTATGTTTTCCTTGAAACGCTACCCTTTTCAACATCAATAAATTCACACTCAATTGCTGCTACAGATCATTTGCTGCTTTTCTCCCTGACATTTCAGCTATTTCTCAAACACTTCTTCATTTTCATTTTGCACCTCTTTTTGTGATCATACAGAGATGAGGTGTGAGAGGATAAAGTGATAAATACACAGCACAAGTGAAATCCTAGGGAAGTGGCAATATGAATTGACATTACCATTTGACCATATGTCTGTCACCCTAGAGAATATTGGTTTCTCGAATTTTCACTCAATAACGCAATCAATTTGGTTTGTAAGGAGCCAGTCTAGAAACTTCCAAATGTATTTCTTAATGTTTAAATATATTGTGTGCAAGGTCAAGCCAAGCAAAACCCAATGAATGCATTGATCCTTTCCAATTCCTTTCTCTCCCATTACATTCTGATCAATAAACACTTTTCTCACTCTAACTTTGAAATCCTCTCTAAAGAGAAGCACATAAGTTTTGGAGTAATTTCAAGAAGGTCTTGTAATTAATTTCAGAATTCTTCAGTTTTATCTTCCTTAGCTTCTGGAGTTTGGGTATAAGTTTGAATGACATTGAGAAAGACTGATAAGCTGGACCACCTTTCATTGGATTACAGGACACTTAAGGAAGATAGTGATTTTGGTCCCAGGGTCTTTTTATTCTATTTTTTTCCTCTCATTCACATATATGTAATTATTTGTCAAATGTTATTAAGTGAGAATCATGAGTCTACAGATTTGCTGAAAAAGTATTATGCCAGTAGCTCTCTCTCCTATACCATCAAACAGTGACCTTTAGCTTTGGGGTTGCTAATTCCCAACGTTACTACATTTGCAAGATGTTTCTAAGCCAATTACTCTCTCACATACAAAAAGCAACAACTTACTCTGTGCTGGGTTTGCTAAAAATCTCTTCTTGTTCAATTTTCATGTTTACATGTCCTCCAACAACTTTTGAATGATAACCACTCTGACTCTCCAGGATTTCTTTTATGACTAAACGAACTGTGACTACGGTTATGTGTTCACTTCACTTCCAAGTATTTCAAGGACCCCATGAATGTAGAGCAATATGCTTTAAGATGTGGGGATATAATTATTATACAACATGGGTGTTCAGAAAGAGCTTATGAAATAGCCAAGGAGATGAGATGTTTATAAAGAAAGAAAAAAAGGCAACAATTAAAGCTAGGGTATGCAAATGTCCAATAAGTGATTCATTCTACTAGGTGCTTTAAGAGTTCACAGGCAGGGATCACTAAATGGGCAATTTCAAATAATTTTTGAGTTACACAAGGGGCCAAGCAAAGTGAGAAGAACATCCATATGTTCTTCTCATTGGAAGCCAAGGGGCTAGTCCGGCATAAGTGTAAGAGCCGAGGTAGATGAGTAGTTCTTGAAGAGCTGCAACTGAATAGAGAGAAAGGAATAACATGAACACTGCAGGAAGACAGGGGAAAGCGCAATAGGAATGTTATTTATGTTTTGTGCAGAAGGTAATAAACTAGTATATTCATATATGCGACCACTGCTCCTAAGTCTACTCTTGCATTTTTCTTAGAATGGCATTTATGACCTTCCTTCTATGACACATACAAGGAGGATGTCTGTGTGAAAGAGCAGTCAGGCAATAACATCAAAGCCCAACAGGGTGAGGAAGGCATCCACACTGAGGGGTGACCAGACATTTGTTATAAGAGCTCAGGCAAGGTGAGGAGGGTGTCCATACAGGAGAGGCAGCTCAGCACAGGGTATTAGAGCCCATGTGGTAGGAGAACAATTGGTAACAGTGATAGAAGATTGGCTATATGGAGAAGAATACAGGTAAATAAATATGTTAAGACAAGTAGAAGGCAAGATTCTCATTGTTAGAGAAGCGAGTTACAATGATTGAAATAGAGAAAACAGAAATGAAATATTTGTTGTTAGAATACTGATGGGAACTCATGGTTTTCTATATACCTATCAATATATAAATATGGACACATAAATATATATGTAAAGGATAGGGGTGTATGTGTATGTGTAATGTATAAACATAAATATATTCTCTAGTTATGTCCACTAAGAGGGCCTGGGAGCTGTTACACCTAATATGTAGATATTGGTTATATTGATTTCTTTTTTATTGGGGTATAGTTGTTCACAATGTTGCATTAGTTTCTACTGTGCAGTGAAGTGGAGTTCCCTGTGCTATACAGCAAGTTCTCATTAGTTTTCTCTTTTATACATATTAGTGTATATATGTCAATCCCAATCTCCCAATTCATTCCACCTCCCCTTTCCCCCCTTGGTGTCCATAAGTTTGTTCTCTAAGTCTGTGTCTCTATTTCTGCCTTGCAAACTGGTTCATCTGTACCATTTTTCTAGATTCCACATATATGTGTTAATATACAATATTTGTTTTTCTCTTTCTGACTTACTTCACTCTGTATGACAGTCTCTAGGTCCATCCACTTCTCTACATTGTTTCTAAATATTATTTTCCACTAAAACGAATCAGCCTTTCTGAAGAAACGGCTGACTCCATAACTGGGACAACATAAGATGTATAAGCATAAGAGGAGCTTGCATCTTGTTTTGTCAGAAAGCGAGGAAGTGCTTAAAAATGATGGCAACATGCCAAAAGATCATAGGAGCCAGCATAAAGGGGCTTCCACTGGCCAAATCTGGGACAATTTGATAACCAATATAAATAGAGGTAGGAACATATGATAATCCATTGAATAAAACAGGAAACAAAGTATCTATAGTATAATTAATTAATTAAAATATTGATGAGGAATATTTACATCGCTTCAAATACTGATTGATTCCAAAGGCAAAATTAATAACTTGACAGTGGAGAAGCCTGATATATGAGACCTTAATCAAATGATCAAAACATACACCACCAATAATGGAACAAGTCAAAATTATGTACTACCTAGAAAAAAAAAAAGAACAAAAAAATTTATATAAAAGTTTAAAAAAAGAACAAACAAAAGAAAAAATTATGTGCTACCCGATCAGAAGCAATAAGAATCACAGAGCATCCCTTCTGCGATATTCGTGCCAAGGATACATAACTTAACTTGAATCTAATTATGAGGAACACCAGATAAACCCAAACTGAGAGATATTTCACAAAATATCAGGCTTTAATCTTAAAAAGTATCAAAGTCATGAGAATCAAAGAAACATCAAATAACTGTTCAAGAGAGAAGAAACCTAAAGACACATGGCAAGTAAAGTAACACATGATTCCAAACTAGATCCTTTCCTTACAGGGGATGCTACTGGGAAATCTGGCAGAACTTCAGTGGGGTTATGAGCCTCATACTGCAGGTGGGAGTAATATATCACTGTTAATTTCTTTATTCTGAAGCGTTCTATGCAGTATGTAGGAGAATGCCCTTGTGTGTGCAGAGGGCATACTAACGTGTTTGGGGGTGGCAGGGCATTATGTAGGAAAATTACTCTCAGATGGTTTGGGTAAAATAAGTCTTTACTATATTTACAAATTTATTTGTAAATTTGATATTGTTTCAAAAATAATAATGTATTTTGAAGATTGTAACATTATAAGGGGAAGGAAAAAAAAGAAATAAAGTTTTCAATGAATCACCCCACAAATGAGAAATATGGTTTAAAAAAACAAATATTTCAGGATTTTGGATGCAAATTAAATTTTTTTAAAGTCGATTTAATTGTGGAAAAAATAACACATCTCCATTTTTATGGCTGAAGATTTTAATAGTTGGCTCAAGAAGCAAGGAGGAAGAGAGTAAAAGGCAGCAGCTGACTAAAGGCAGTGGGTATGAGATGGCGCACGTGAAAGCAGCAGGCTGAAGATACCTTCCCTCCTTCATATGTAGCCAGTGGTTAATCTTGAAAGTTCAGTCCCAGGACAACAGGCACTATTATATCTAGTGATGCAGCTAAGTAGAATCTTTTAACCATAGAACTGAAGTAATGTTTACGTTAGATTTATTAATTTGTACATTTTTCACTTAAAAAAAAACTACATGGTATTTTTGTTCACACACCCATATAGTTTGGGAGATGCATAAATAGAATTTTTATTGTTGAATTAGGATTAGTTACTACTGATATTTGGGCTAGTTTTGAATTGCTTAGACTAGATAAATTGATCAATAATAAAGTTTAACCATTACTGATTATTTTATAGAAGTCTGTAAGACAATTAGGTATATAGAACAGTTTACATCCTATTTATTTCAGTGTATTGTGAAAGAAGAGAAAGGAGATTTTTAAAATCAGGACATTTATTATGCACAAGTCATTATAACATTAATACTTTTCTTTGATAAAACTGAAAGAGCAGGGGTTTTTTTATGTTTCACAAAATATATGAAACAGTCAAATAAACTTATTTTGTTATTGGTTGTCACACATCTAAAGTTTACTAAATTATTAACTTACTACCCCTTCATAAGTCATTATTCTATTACAAATCAAGTTTCAATGAGTCTCATCATTGTATTTACTGAGCTGTGTGAAGGAAAATACCATACAAAGCAATGCATGGAGGAACTAAAGTTCAAGAAATTTAATGACACTTTCTTGTCTCAGCAGTCATACCACCAACAGAGTTCAGTTATCTGAATTTAGTAATGGATTCTCCAAAGCTTATGACATTTCTCTCATTCCCCCATGAGTTTTTCTATTGATATACAAAATTTGTTTCTTGTATTTATTGAGTACTTACAATAATCAAAATACTTTGTGATGGAGTACAATGATATAAAATCCGTAAGAGATAGATCATGCTCTAAATACCTTAAGAGAAAAACAACGTTAGTGAACTCTAGCTAAGAATAGATTGTTTTCAGATGACAGAATTCACAATAGTCACATGGCACATAGGTTGGATCTTAAAGAATAGATAGGATGTTAACATATGAAGTTGAGAGAGAATGTTATCCTAAGGGATGAAAATAATAAGATTAAGAAAATTAAATTGGAAAAAAAAAATGGTCAGCCATAATGAGGGAAGAATTTGTATGTCAGTTTGGTTGGTAGGGTGCATGAGAGACCAGTAAGAACTATGTCCAGAAAGTTATATTCTGATCAGATTTAGAAGGGTGTTGAATGCTATATTAGGAAGTTTGGATTTATTCTCAAGACTCTGGGAAGCATTGGAGTGACACAATCTGTCTTATTTCAGAAGAATCAATTGAGCAGCTATAAAATACTTGAGGAGAAGTCAATACACTAGATGAAGAGAACAGTTGGAAACTACTGCAATAGTCCAAGTGCGAGATACTAAGCTAAATTAAATTATAAACATTGTTTAATAAAGAGGATGCATCAACTGAAACATGTCACAAAGATAAGATAGACAGCATGGGGCAACTGCTTAGATGTGGAACACAAATGTGAGAGACATGTCAATAATTTATAGACTGTACCGGAATGACCAGAAGAACGGCTTTAAGAAAATGGGTTTAAAGGAGAAAGGTATTGGAGAGAAGATAGTGAATTCAGTTTTGAATATTACAGTTGATCTACTAGCCCTTAGTATATGGTGTTCTGACTGCTTTTCTTATACAACAATGATCTTGTATAGCGACCAGCCCTCCCCACTCCAAATCTGAAAAGGCATGAGTTTCAAGGTGATTTCCAACAAGAAATGATGGATTGCCCTAAACCAGCCAAAACTTCTCATTAAGTAGAGCTCACGACCAAAACTGGTAAGATGACTAGTTGCAATCCAGACATTCCCATTAAGGGACTGAGGAAAGCAATTAAAAATAGACAGTGTTGTTATTTATTTATGTTACTTTAATGTATAATAGTAATAATTTAGAAATTATGTAAAAAATGTTGGTTTTATTAAAAAACAATTATAATTTTCTTGGGATTAGGATTAAAAATTTTTCTATTAGCAGTTTTAGTTTTTCACTCGACTTTCATAATCAGGTTTAGAATAAAATTTTTTATACTGCCAATGAATTTTAATAATATAAAGGTCAGTATGGGTTTTGCCTTTGGATTATATTTATATGTGCATCTTTAACTGGAAAATATGGAAACACATATTAGTAGTTTATTTTAGTTTCCAATTAAAGATTATTCTATCAGCTCACCGAATAAAAACTTAAATCAGTTTCATTCTCAAGGCTATGTGTTCTCAGACATTGTCCTTTAGTCTTATTAACTGCTAATTTTTTTTTTTTAAAAAGCAGTTCCTTTCTTTCTGACCAATGATTATAGAAGGGAGACCACATGTTTTCAAACAAGACTAAGAAAATATTTAAAACTCTTTCTCCAAAGCCCACGTTTTCTTGATAATCATTCAAAAATATCTGAACATATCAGAACGTAATAGAACAACAATTTTGTGTTCCTGATTTTTTTATAATATCAGGGTTTACCAAAAAAAAATATTTTTTTGTTCCTACCCTACTACATACACACACAATATATAACTGAAAACTTCATCCTATGGGAAATTAATCACTCAAATCTGGCTTATTCAAATGCTGTGGGTTTGCCAATTTTTAGCTCTGTGACCTTGGGAAAGTTATCCAATATTTTTGGCATTTGATTTTCCTCATTCAAAAAATAAAGATAAAAAATAGTAACTCCTTCATAAAGTTGAAAGAATTACTATAAATTAGATGATATATATAAGGGTGCTAGATTCATATGATACCTATGTCATATGAATTATATCTCATTATAATCTGATTATAATCATTGATTATATCTGGTTTTGTTATCTTTGTTATCAATATTATTATTATATGCTATGTGAGTGCCATATTCTGAGAGTCTCTTTAAATTATCTCCCCTGTCTTTCCATTAACATCCACTAGGATATTATGACCTAAATCTTAATTAATTCTCAAATATGTCCTTTCTTCCCCATCATTTTTTTTTAAATAATTTATGTTATCCCTCTTATTTATTTATTTTGGCTGTGTTGGGTCTTCGTTGCTGTGCGCGGGCTTTCTCTAGTTGCGGTGAGCGGGGGCTACTCTTCGTTGCGGTGCACAGGCTTCTCATTGCGGTGGATTCTCTTGTTGCAGAGCACGGGCTCTAGGTGCACGGGCTTTAGTAGTTGTGGCACGCGGGCTCATTAGTTGTGGCTCACGGGCTCTAGAGTGCAGGCTCAGTAGTTGTGGATCACGGGCTTAGTTGCTCTGCCTTCATTGCGGTGCACAGGCTTCTCATTGCGGTGGATTCTCTTGTTGCAGAGCACGGGCTCTAGGTGCACGGGCTTTAGTAGTTGTGGCACGCGGGCTCATTAGTTGTGGCTCACGGGCTCTAGAGTGCAGGCTCAGTAGTTGTGGATCACGGGCTTAGTTGCTCTGCGGCATGTGGGATCTTCCCAGACCAGGGCTTGAACCTGTGTCTCCTGCATTGGCAGGCGGATTGTTAACCACTGCACCACCAGGGAAGCCCCTCCCCATCTACGTTGCTGCTGTCTTTGTGTAGGCTATAATCTCCCAAAGGTATTATGGAAATAGCCTCCTAACTCTATTTTGCAATTATCTAAACCTGATATACAGTTTTATGTCTCCACATCTTTGCCCTGGAAGCATGTTTAGACATCATCATCAACTCTATTGTATGGCCGTATATTGATTCTGCCCAGCTCATAATAGTAAATATAAAAACAGAAAAGATAGTTTAACTGTCTTGTATATAAAACTGTGAAATTTTTTCTGGAAAAAATCCAGAAATTTTCTTCTTGAAATAAAAAAATATCCTTGTGAAATTCTGATATTAGTGTTTTTATTTAAAAACACAATTCTAAATACTTTTGAAATAAAAATGTGGAATGAAAATCTCCACTGGATCAAAATCACAATATCAAGGGCTTCCCTGGTGGCGCAGTGGTTGAGAGTCCACCTGCCGATGCAGGGGACACGGGCTCATGCCCCGGTTCGGGATGATCCCACATGCCGC
This sequence comes from Physeter macrocephalus, assembly GCF_002837175.3. Classification (NCBI taxonomy): domain Eukaryota; kingdom Metazoa; phylum Chordata; class Mammalia; order Artiodactyla; family Physeteridae; genus Physeter; species Physeter macrocephalus. The sequence continues at coordinate 26,315,798 of NC_041218.1, forward strand.
GGAGCGGCTGGGCCCGTGAGCCATGGCCGCTGAGCCTGCGCGTCCGGAGCCTGTGCTCCGCAACGGGAGAGGCCACAACAGTGAGAGGCCCGCGTACCACACACACACACACACACAAATCACAATATCAAGACCATCTAGGCAAATCACCATATGCCTATTTTATTTAATGCACTAGACACGTCTCCACTGGGCAAACTTCTGTTTATTCATCAAGATTCAACTTTAATATCACTTTCTCTACAGGCCATTTCTGATAACCTTGTATTTGACTATGCCTGCCTTTTTGCCCCTGGCCCCAACTGATTGTAAATGTATTAAATGTTACATTATATTTGTAATTAAATTTTACATGTTTTCAAGTAGGGATAATAACTTATTATTGTATTTTTTCATTTTGAATAATACTTGGCACAGTGTAGATGCTTGATAAAATGAAAATTGAATCGATAAACTTATTAATTTGGAAAAGATCTTTTCCCATACTGGAAGGATCAGGGAAGGCAGATTGTAAAGCCTCACAAATAGTTTATATTTATTAGGAAACTACTGAAACTCTAAATTACATAGAAATAGAACATAGAAATAGAAAACATAGAAATTAGAAAAAAAATTATAGAAATTATATAATTATATAGAATTATATAATTCTATATAATTATAGAAATTATAATAAATTATAGAAATTAGAAAAAAAAATTCTATGTGTTCTAACTATGTTTCCATGAGAGATTCAGTTTATTTTCATTATTTTCATTATTGTGGATTCCATATTTGTGAATAAGTCTACTCATTAAAATGTATTTGTAACCTTGATATCAACACTGCTAACACTTTCCTTGTCATTGATGGACATGTACACAAGCAGAGCAGCAAAAAAATTTGAGGAACCGAGTACTCAAGTTCTCAGCGGAGGTGGAACAAGACCCAGCTCTGCCTCATGTTGCTAGCCCATAATGTAAACCAGCATCCTTTTTGCAGTCTATTTAGTGCCACTGTCACATTTTTGTGTTTGTTTGTGGTTTTGCTGTTTAATATGGTCCCCATGCATAGTGCTGAAGTGTGGTCTAGCCTTCCTAAATGCAAGAAGGTTGTGGTGTGCCTCACAGAGAAAATATATGTGTTGGATAAGCTCTGTTCAGGCATGAGTGCTATTGGCCATGAGGTCAATGCTAATGAATAATGAATATAAAGGAAGATGTCTCTAAATAGTAACACACAAAACAAGTTTATGTACAGATCCTTCCCTGAAAATGCAATTAGAGGCTCACAGGAAACGAACTCAGTGTCTACTAATTCAATGTTCATGGTGACTTCACAGAATATAACTATTGCAAACAGTAATAATTGACTGTGAGTTGGTATGGAAGCCCCGGGTTTAAAGGAAGGGGAAGCAGAAAAAGCATTAATACAACTAAAGAACTCTCCATCTGCACCATGATGCTGCTGAGTTTGATGGATAAGGAATGCTGAGCTTCCACTGGTCAAAGAAATCTGAAAACATAGCTTTAACTCAGGTGGAAGCAAAAGAATAGAGTCCTCTCCTCGCTCCCCCCCTTTCTTTTTTCTTTCCTTTCTTTCTTTCTTTCTTTCTTTCTCTTTCTTCCTTTCTCTCTTTCCTTCCTTCCTTCCTTCTTTCCTTCCCTTTCTCCTTCCTCCCTCCCTTCCTTTCTTTCTTTCCTTCTTTCTTTTTTCTTTCTTTCTTTCCCTTTCTTTTCTTTCTTTCTTTCCTTTCTTTCCTTCCTTCTTTCCCTCTCTCTCCTTCCTCCCTCCCTTCCTTCCCCTCTTCCTTCCTTCTTTCCTTCCTCTATCTCTCTTTCTTTTTCGATTTTAGAGCCAATTTACATTCTTTGTAGTTCCACAGTGATGTGAACAATATTTGGTCTTTGCTATGAAAACAAATACAGTCATTTTATCAAAAAGAGACGCTTGCAGACTGGTGTCACCCTTTCCTGTGTTCTCCTAGTGGAAAGAGGAAAAAATGTTGCAAATTATAATAGCTCTGCTGGATGGAAATGGCAGGTTTTGGCAGTGAGGAGATTTGTTGTTTCCTGGGAGAGCTCAAGCGTTTTTGTTCACCCTTGTGGACTAAGGTGCCTGTATGTGACACATGTAAGGGGAGGTATATGGAGAAGGAGGTGCATGAGGTGCTATGGGGGCAGAAAAACGAAAATAAAGAAATGATACATGATTTTAATGATATGTACAAACTTAAAAAAATTACAGATATTCCATCAGATAAATATCTTATTTCTGAATATATTAGGGAGTATATCTGATTTAAGGGAAATAATGACACCTTTTCTTTGTGCATGTATATACATGTTCATATATCTATATATGTTTATGTATGTATGTGTTTGAGGTACCATTAAACAAAAAACATGTGCAGATCCTAAGTATTCATTTGGGTAAGTTTCATTGATTGCACACATCCAGGTAACCACTCTGTCCTGACAAGTAAAAAAGCTGAACAAAGAGTAAAGAGACAGACTAATACAGGGAGTCACAGCTTACAAGAGCAGAGACCCATGAGCAGAAATTGCCTCAGGAACCAGTGCTGGGGTAGGAAAACCTGAACTGTAATTGACAAATTATGTGGACAATTCTGAGAGTTAAACTCCAAGGGGACCCTCAACAATACTGTGAGATTGACCTCTAGAAGCTCAATGAGGTTTCCTTAGTAAATATGAGAGAAAAGTCCTCACATGCTTCTGGCAGGAAGAGGGGGAAAGGAACCATTTTGAAATACACAAGAGCACTCTGATTGTCTTAACAAGCCTGCCCTCAAGGGAAACTAGCTAACTAGTTAACCAGATCCTAACCTGCTGAGGTATTATCAGAGTCTAACTGACCTGAGGAAGGGAAATATGTGCCTCCAGCTGGCTCTAGCCTTCCATGTAGAGAAGGGAAATATGCAACTCCTTCCCACTCTAGCCATCATGCCCCACTGAAGGGGGGGAGGGAAAGGAAAAAAAAAAAAGAAAACAGAGAAACACTTGTGAAGTTCATAGTCCAGAGGCACAGGCTCACTAAAAGAATGAGAACTAATCATAGGACTATAGAATGCTTTCTCTCCCCCCACACCTTACCACATGTACCCACACCTTACTACCATATTTCTAAAGGCCTATTTACAGCAGTTCCTTTTAGCCAGTACATTGTCTCTGGTTATCAAGAAAATATTACAAGGCATACCAAAAAGCAAAAAACACAATTTGAAATGACAGAGCAAGCAGCAGAACAAGACATGGCAGAGCTGTTGGAATTATCAGACTGGAAATTTAAAACAACTATGATTAACATGCTAAGAGGTCTCATGGGTAAATTAGCATGCAAGAATAAATGTGCAATGTAAGCAGAGAGTTGGAAATCCTAAAAGTAACTCCCCCCACCCCCTCAAATGCTAGAAATCAAAAACACTGTAGCAGAATGAGGGATACCTTTGATGGGCTTATTAGTAGACTAGAAATGGCTAAGTAAAGAATCTGAGCTACAGGATATAGCAATAGAATTCTCAGAAACTAAAAAGCAAAGGGAAAAACTACTGTAAAAAAAAACCAGCAGAATATCCAAGGACTGGGGGACTACTACAAAAGGTGTCACATATATTTCAAGCAATGATGACTAATAATTTCCACAAATTAAAGCCAGATGCCAAACCATAAATTCAAGAAGTTCAGAGAACATCAAGTAGCATAAATGCCAAAAAACACGTAGGCATATCATGTTCAAACTATAAAAAATCAAAGATAAAGAAATAATCCTGAAAGAAGTCAGAGGGAAATAAACAGCTTTTCTATAGAGGAACAAAGATAAGGATTACACCTGACTTGTCCACAGAAACCATGGAAGCAAGAAGAGAGTGGAGTGAAATTTTTAGTATTGAGACAAAACCACTAACCTAGAATTCTGTACCCTACAAAAATATCCTTCAACATTGAAGGAGAAATAAAGACTTTCTCAGGAAAACAAAAATTGAGAAAATTTGTTGCCAGTAGACTTTGAGAGAAATGTTAAAAGAAGTTCTTTATCGAGAAGGAAGATAACACAGGTCAGAAACTTGGAGCTATATAAAGTAAGGAAGAGCACTGAAGAGGAATAAGTAAAGGTAAAATAAAAACTTTTTTCTTAATTGATCTTAATTGATCTAACAGATAATAGTTTAACTGGATATCCTTGCCTTGATTCTCTTTTATAATTTCCATGGGCTTGCTAAAATTTCCCATTTCCTTCTTCATATTTTCCACCTTTTCCATTTTTATCTTAGTAATTTAAATGTCTTTGACTAATAATTTGAATATCTAGGCCATCTCTGAATTTAACTGTTTTCTCTCTTGAGGACAGATCACATTTTCTTGCCTTTTCATATGCTTCATAACCTTTTATTATATGCCTTACGTTTTAATTAACAGAGCAGTAAATTCTGAAGTAAATAACATTTATCTCTGGAAAGTGGCCCTCCTCTTTTTCTGCCATGCTGCTACACTGGTTGCTGAATCAATCTCCATCGGGTCTCTGAGCAGCTATAATTTGACTAACTTCACCACTAGCTTTACATTTTTTTGTGGGCTGGATCATTACTTCCCTCTCAGGGGAACCTGGAATCTGAGTGAGATTCCAGGAAACTCCCTTTGCTTCACAGCTGAAACTCATATTTTTGTGAGTGCGAAAAATCTCACCAGGTTTTTAAGTCATGGAGAGTAGTAGGCTTTCCTTTCCAGCTGTGCACTGCACCTTGGGAAATTTCTTTCAGCTCTTACCCCTCCCACAACTTCCATAGAGACCACTCTGTGGAGTTTTAGAATGGCTTTGGAGTTGCTTATCTTAGCTTTCCTGCCCAGCCTTCAGTCTTTGGTAGGTGAAATTCCAAAATGCCTGAAGGAAGGGTTTTCTCTTGGCTCTCTAGCCCTCCCTTCACCAGGAAAGACCTTAGAATGGAAAGAACCTAGAATGTGTCTTATGGGTCTCTCTTATCTTTTTCACCCTGTTCTTTGTCTTGGGGAAAAGAAGGTGCTTGCACTTGGGTGAAGCCCCACACTCGTCATGGGAGACCTTTCTCAGCTCCCTTTTTCTTACCTCTTTTGATAGACTTCTACCCAAATTATATACACACAGTTGGCCCTCTGTATCCCAAGGAACCAGCAGATACAGAGGAGGGCTGACTGTACTATACCATTTTATATAAGGCACTTGAGCATCCAGGGATTTAGGTTTGGGGTGAGGGTCCTAGAACCAATCTCCCAGATACCAAGGGACTACTATACTCACAAAGAAATGTCATTGAGTGACTGCAGACTAGTTCTGTTGGAGGAGCTCCTCTGACATCCAGTCTGGCACACAAGCTCACAGGAGACTTAAATGTTTTTTATTTTTTTTATTTTTATTTTTTTGCGATACGCGGGCCTCTCACTGCTGTGGCCTCTCCCGTGGCGGAGCACAGGCTCCGGACACGCAGGCTCAGCGGCCATGGCTCACGGGCCTAGCCGCTCCGTGGCATATGGGATCTTCCCGGACCGGGGCACGAACCCGCGTCCCCTGCATTGGCAGGCGGACTCTCAACCACCGCGCCACCAGGGAAGCCCTTAAATGTTTTTTAGATGTTAGCTGGTTTCTACTCCCCCTTCAGCCCTCCCACACCCCCTCCCCATACGAAACCTAACAGTGGATTCCTGTTCCTTTTGCAATTCTAGGAGGGCTGGGAGCCCTGTCTTTTTTATGACAGGTTTACCACTTTCTGGAGTTTAGTTCATTTAGGACTGTTTGTGTCTTCAGCTCTGTGATGTGTTTTTTAAAACTACCTATTGTAGTTTATCAACATTTTGTTGATTGTTAGGATGGGACAGATGGTCAATTATACGTTTCTGTATTCAAACTTAAAATGAAACTGGGTTTAAAAAAATTTTAAACATCAAAAGATTTCCTCTTTTAGGGTACATTCATTATGAAATACCCTTCAAGCACTTTGAAAGGAGGTCTTGCAGGTACCATCTTCTTCCTTCACATCATTTCCTGAGGATCTACTCTAACAGTAGTTTTTACCTGGTGTTTATTTTCCCATTGGTACAGATTTGATTTCTGCATCTCAGTCCTGGCTCCCTCAGCTGCTACTCTGTTTGGACTGCTAACTTGAAACTGGAATCATGACAGACGTAACCTCTAGGGTTCCCCTCAGCTTGCTAATTTGTAGTGTGTTTGTCACATACAAAACAAATGTCTGTTCCTTGAACATTAACTCAGGTTCAGAACCTTGTTATGAAAGCTTCCAATTGACTCTGCATCTTGTATCAGACAAAAATAATGTCCACAGGGCACTGCAGGGCCAAGACTGGAGATCACAGTGACAGTTTCTTCCTCTTGCATATGAGTGGCCTCCAGCTGTAAGCAATGTGGTATAGATAATGGAGAAATAATTGAATCTCAGAACCCAGCATTCTCATTTACCAACATCCAATAACACAGATGTTTCATCATTTGGGAGCATTTACCAGAGACTCTGAGGTACCAACCCTCTTTCTCCTATACATTTGGTTGTATGAGGGGACTAATTTCCAGGTTCCTAGTGGAGCTGGGAGAAAAAAAATGCATACTTCTCCCATTCATACATATTCTACTGCTAGATGACAACTTAGAATTTACAGCAGCCCTAAGCAATGCAATAAAATACCCACGCATGATATTCATTTAGAGAGCTTGATAGATACAGAGATGGTGACCTACTGTAGCACACACTGGCTCATTTACAAAGAGCTATTCTGGAAGTATGACACTTTGTAGACATCATTCTGTAAAGAGCTCTGAGGAAAATACATAATGTCCTGGCCAAATCTTCTGAATATTCCAGTGTTCTGAATTGGTTGTTCTTATATTCATGATACAGTTATGGCTGGTCTTTCATTCTCAACTTCTTGAGGCTACTGCTACGTGGTTTCCTAACTCACTCAGGATTATGCATATCTCTGGAGCTGATGGTATGTATGCATCACCCGTTGATGCCTACAGGAGCAACTTCTCCTTCAATTTAATACGATTTACCATAGAATCCCATTCTACAATGACAATACTCTGCATAGATTGTCACTCTACAATGCTCACTCCACTGGGAACCTCATTGGTCCTTACCCTATGTTGCATCATAACCAGAGTCATAGAGGTACATACTATCTACAAGTTAAACTTCAGGGTCAGAGTACTCCCCCAAACCTAAGGCAGTGATTAACTTGGGGACAATATTCTGATGCTAGTTCTTGAGATCACTCTAATCTACACTGATTCAAAAAGACCTTGCAGATAGAGGCCCTCTAATAAAGAGAGGAAGTGATCAATGAAACAAATTGTGTTGAACTAATTAGAAAGAAAAATATTAACTCAGTGATGCCTACTATCACATGCATGTACCTTTGCTTTAAAGTAAGATTTTTCTGGTTGCCAGCCCATAGCCAATAATCTCCTAAATACCCTCTACTTTACATTTCTATAATCATAATCTCTAAGGTTTCCTGATGCTTCCCATCTCACTGACCATGCCTATTCCAAGAATTCTGGGAAAATGTAATACACATGGGAAATAATTCAAGACCTGGAAGCAGAAGTATCATACTATGTTTCCACATGCTTTCAATGTTCTTAGTTCTTGTCAAGTATTCCCTGCCTCCCTAAACATGAGGATGAGGCCGTCTGCAAACCGTCAATGGATTACCTCTCCTCCACCTTGCCATATTATCTACATTGTTCCCAAAGTCCCAAATCAGCTCTGTGAGGCACACTTCTTTACAAAGTTAGGTCTCAATTGTAGCCTGAAACCTCACTACTGTGAAGGAGTTTGATGACAAATACCCAGCAGTATTTAGTATCACTAATGTCTTCCAGCCTGATCTGTATGCCAAGTTGACATCATCGAGCCTGCTTCCATTGCAGTTGGAATGAGTTATTTTTCAGGAGGCTTCTCTGTCCCTCAAGTAAATATTTATTTCATGAGCCCAACCATATACCGATCCTAGCTTAGGCTTAAACTGTCTCCTACTATATATGTATTATAAACTGCTTCATACAATTATAATTCATGCAATTATTTCATCTTTCTCACTTGAGAATAAGAGCCTTGAGGGACATCTTCCCTCATCTTTGCATGTCAAGTTTAAAGGCAATTTGTTGCACGTGGTAAGTAGGAATGAAGGGAAAAAGTGGGAGAAAGAGAAAAATTGAGAGGGAAACAGGGGAAATAGAAAGGATATAAAGCAGAAAATAAGGAAAGGTAAGTGGTGGGGTAGCAGACAGAAGCAAAAGTTTTCAATAGTTTCAAAAACTTCCAGCATGAGAATTAAGATTTATAAAACAAACTAATAATGTTTGCAACATAGCCAAGAAAATAATGGAACACTTATGACAAAGTAAAAACTTTTCACTTGTAAAACTAAATGTCATTGCAGGAAGAAAGCAATAGAGCTTAGGAATTAGGCGACAGAGAAATCTTTAAAGAGAGAATCAAGGAAACCCAAAAAATGCCACGGTCTGTCAGATTCCTATCATCCATTAAGAGACAAGTGAACAAAATCCTGACTCCCAATTCCTTTATATCATCATTCTATTGACATTTAATAATTTATACCAGAAAAAAGAAAATAGTGTTTTACCTAACAGTTATTAAAGCTAAAAGTAAATCAGATGGGAGCATTTATAGGGACATGTTATAAAACTAACACAAAACTTTAACATTTCTTGATGTTTTTATATCGTTTATAAAACTCATCTCTTGAGCACATGGATATGAAGTGAAATCAACTGTTAAAACATTCCACTCCTACCCAGGTCCAAAATTACATTTTCTTTGGATACAGAGACACCTGATCGCTTTAGCAGTATAAATGGTTAAGGGTTATTTATTGCTGTCAACTAAAGTCCTATTCTCTTATATGGATGACTTACTTCACACAAATGTCTCCCAGCTCTCTAGACCAGTCATTGAATCTTTATTAAAATAAAGATTCTCTCTCTCTATCTCATACACAGTGAATAAAAAGCTCTGGTCCTGAGGACAGTGAATCTTTATTAAAATGATTTCCAAACAATTTGAATGCATCTACCCTGGCTCTTGTCCTCAGACTGACATTTAGAATCACTTTTCCGAGCTCCATACTGCCATGTTAGTCACTCTCCAAAAGGCCGATTACTTGGACTCCACTTCTAATGTGTTTAGACATCATCACTGATCACCCTACTTCCAGTTCTCACTGTGTTCACATTTTGGCTGGGCCCACCAATGCCCAAACCCAGTACTCACTGAACTCCATTTCTAATGTGGTAACCAGAGAGTTCTTATGATCATCTGCAATATGTGAGGGTTTAGTTCCTCACTCCAAGCCAAAGTATCCCAAATGCATCAAATGGCAAATCTGAAATCTATAGCGTGATACCTTTGGGAGGCTAATGGGAGTTGATTTGTCATCACTAATGCTCAAGAGAATGCACCTTCTACTGTAGGTAAGCCTCAGCAGATGGAGTTCAGGTCCAGCATACTGCCAATCCAGAAGTTGCAAGACTTCCAGTGCTCCAAGACTACTGAAGTCCTATATAATGGAGTCAGCATGGTTAGAGAAGAAAAGTGAACCCAAACATGCCAGAGGATTACCCTTTCTGAACCTACTTGCAGCACTGTGTGAAATGCCTTTTCCCTTTCTTAGAAGCTATTCCTAGAATATGTGCTAACAGCCCACAAGAATAGCATAATTGGAAAAGGAGCAAAGTAGATGCTTCTATATCATTTTATAAGTACTATAAGCCAAGATAATGAGAATTATCACAATGAATCATTACCAGGTTTGGTCTTCTGGCAGAAGATTTTAAAGAGCTCAGCACATTTTGAAGATGTCTGAAATTCTTAGGCTTCTGTCAATACATTCAAAACCCAGAGCTTAGTGTCAGCTATTTTAAAGAGAAAAGATAGTACAAGTCCATAATAAAGTTTTAGTTGAAAACCAACACAATTATTTTGCCCTTAATACAATTGTTATTGTATTAAGGGCAAAATGTCATTAAAATCCTTATCAGTTGGAAAGGCCAAATGGAAGACACATCGAAATAAATGAGATCAATATAGAAAACAAATATATTTTGTTTCTTTTTTTAAACTAGAAGTTTCAAGACACTTAAAGAACTACCACAATTCTTTTGGAACCAGAAGCAATATGTGAAGGAGCTGAGGAGTATATCAAGTATGGCATATTGTAAGATTAGAGAATGCAAGATACTATTAAAAAATACACTGAAGAGAAAGACACACAATCATGTTTTCAGGTAAAATCTAGATGATCTAGAAATACATTTGTTTGGACAAGCAAGTGTTTTAAATAAATTGCACTTTATGTGGCAAAACTGGAGTTAATGTTCTGTCACTTGAATAAACAGATGAAAATTTAAGAACAAGATAGCCTGTGTCTAAAAGATGTCACAAAAAAAGAAAACTACAGGCCAATATCTCTGATGAACATAGATGCAAAAATCCTCAACAAAATACTAGCAAACAGAATCCAACAACACATTAAAAGGATCATACACCATGATCAAGTGGGGTTTATCCAGGGAATGCAAAGATTCTTCAGTATATGCGAATCAATCAATGTGATACACCATATTAACAAACTGAAGGATAAAATCCATATGATAAGATCAGGAACAAGACAAGGTTGCCCACTCTCAGCACTATTATTCAACACAGTTTTGGAAGTTTTTGCCACAGCAATCAGAGAAGGAAAGGAAATAAAGGGAATCCAAATCGAAAAGAAGAAGTAAAACTGTCACTGTTTGCAGATGACAGGATACTATACCTAGAGAATCCTAAAGATGCTGCCAGAAAACTAATAGAGCTAATCAATGAATTTGGTAGGGTGGCAGGATACAAAAGTAATGCACAGAAATCTCTTGCATTCCTATACATTAATGATGAAAAATCTGAAAGAGAAATTAGGAAACACTCCTATCTACCATTGCAACAAAAAGGATAAAATACCTAGGAATAAACCTACCTAGGGAGACAAAAGACCTGTATGCAGAAAACAATAAGACACTGATGAAAGAAATTAAAGATGATACAAACAGATGGAGAGATATACCATGTTCTTGGATTGGAAGAATCAACATTGTGAAAATGACTCTACTACCCAAAGCAATCTACAGATTCAATGCAATCCCTATCAAACTACCACTGGCATTTTTCACAGAACTAGAACAAAAAATTTCACAACTTGTATAGGAACACAAAAGACCCCGAATAGCCAAAGCAATCTTGAGAACAAAAAATGGAGCTGGAGGAATCAGGCTCCCTGACTTCAGATTATACTACAAGGCTACAGTAATCAAGACAGTATGGTACTGGCACAAAAACAGAAATATAGATCAATGGAACAGGATAGAAAGCCCAGAGATAAACCCACACACATATGGTCACCTTATCTTTGATAAAGGAGGGAAGGATATACAGTGGAGAAAAGACAGCCTCTTCAATAAGTGGTGCTGGGAAAACTGGACAGCTACATGTAAAAGTATGAAATTAGAACAATCCCTAACACCACACACAAGAATAAACTCAAAATGGGTTAAAGACCTAAATGTAAGGCCAGACACTATCAAACTCTTAGAGGAAAACATAGGCAGAACACTCTATGGCATAAATCACAGCAGGATCCTTTTGGACCCATCTCCTAGAGAAATGCAAATAAAAACAAAAAAAAACAAATGGGACCTAATGAAACTTAAAAGCTTTTGCACAGCAAAGGATACCATAAACAAGACCAAAAGACAACCCTCAGAACGAGAGAAAATATTTGCAAATGAAGCAACTGACAAAGGATTCATATCCAAAATTTAGAAGCCACACATGCAGCTCAATACCAAAAAACAGACAACCCAATCCAAAAATGGCCAGCAGAACTAAATAGACATTTCTCCAAAGAAGAGACACAATATTTGCAAATGAAGCAACTGACAAAGGAGTAATCTCCAAAATATACAAGCAGCTCATGTAGCTCAATATCAAAAAAAAGAACCAACCAACCAAACAAAAAAAAACCCAATCCAAAAATGGGCAGAAGACCTAAACACACATTTCTTCAAAGAAGATATACAGATTGCCAACAAACATATGAAAAGATGATCAACATCACTAATCATTAGAGAAATGAAAATCAAAACTACAATGAGATATCATCTCACACCAGTCAAAATGGCCATCATCAAAAACTCCAGAAACAATAAATGCTGGAGAGGGTGTGGAGAAAAGGGAACCCTCTTGCACTGCTGGTGGGAATGTAAATTATTACAGCCACTATGGAGAACAGTATGGAGGTTCCTTAAAAAACTAAAAATAGAACTACCATATGACCCAGCAATCCCACTACTGGGC